>NC_043712.1:61124620-61133323 GCF_006229205.1 Suricata suricatta
GGGATGGAGAACTAACACTGAATACGGTTTTGATCTTTTGTGCGCCTTGGCCACTCACGTCTAGCTCAGCAAGACAGTCGCCAAAGTTATTTTGACCAGGAAATGGCAATCTCCAGCCTCCAGATGCAAATCTTGTTTACTGGCTCACTCAACGGAGTGATAATCCTTGCCTGAGGCAGACAGAAAACTTGGCGGGCCCCAACAAAAGAGAAAGGTTCAAGAAGGAAGAAATGAAACTCAAGCTAAATCACAAAGGGTAAGTAGAAGTTCAACAGAGGAAGATGAGGTAAGAGAGGCATTGCTGGGAGCTGCACTGGCCTTGCTGGATGACACGGTCACAGTAAGGAAATGGTAGACGTAGCACGGCTCCTGCCACAGGGGTGGAAGCTAGCATCTCCTTCTGTTAACTCATTGCTCGTGTAAAATTAAGCCTGTTGCTATTGATTAGGCCTCACAATGTTCCAAATCAGACTGATATTCCCCAGAAACCTCATGGGAGGAAGCATATTCCCACCTCTATGAAGAGGAAGTTAAACAAGGCACTGCAGATGTTTGTCAAAAGGTTCTTCTATTGAGCTTCACAAAACTTAAGACGTGGAAATAAAGGGGGTTAAGGAACACAAAGATAATGTTTACCCTGGCCCGAAGACAGAAAGCCTAATTTAGGAAATAGAAACAAACAAGAGCCAGGCACAAGTTACTGTGCATACGTATGCTAATTTGGTGCCCATTGTGAGGATTGGTAAGAGTAGTTACAACTTGGGGCGCCTGGGTGGCTTAGTCGGTTAAGCATCTGGCTTCAACTCAGGTCAAGATCTCACGGTTCGTGGGTTCGAGCCCCGCGTCGGGCTCTGTGCTGACGGCTAGCTCAGAGCCTAGAGCCTGCTTCTGGTTCTGTGTGTCTCTCTCTCTCTGACCCTCCCCTGCTCACGCTGTCTCTGTCTCTCAAAAATAAAAAAATAAAAACCATTTAAAAAAAAAAAGAGTAGTTACAACTTAAACTCATATGCAAAGGCCGGCTGGTCTAGGGGCGCCTATGGCGCTTACACCTTCAACATCAAAGAACAAGGCTGACAAAAGGTTTACTTACTGACCATCACGAATGTATTCTTCCTCTTGTGAGCCAAATAGAATGCCTCCTAGCCCTGTCTATGACTGAATTTTAGCATCATTGTTATAAAATGTGTTTGCTATCTGTTTCTCACTGAAAACATCTTGCTATCTTCTTAGTTGTAAGATTTACTACCGGTTCAAACAAATGTGTATGTTATCTGCTTTTCACTGAGAATATCCTTTTATCCTATGATGTGTAAGTTACCTCATTGTAATTAGAATAATTTTGAAGAAATACCTCTGTTAAACCTGTTTCTGCACCCTTTTCAAAGCATCTTTATCACTGAGAATTATTTGTAAAAGTTCCACCTTTTGATGTCATATGTCTTTAAATAAAGGCCCAAGACCTGGCTAGAGAGGAGTTAGAGAGGAGTTTGCTTCTCGTTTGCCGCTACCCCTTCAGGGAGCCCTGGACCTGCCGGAGCGGGCCTCCGGCAAGGCATTCTAGACAGAAAGAGCCTTAGAGCACACATTCATTCCAAGGGCTCACTGCCCTAGCTGGAATGAAGAGACCGGCTGGGGACTTTGAGCCAGGGTCAGAGAAGCAGGAGGGATCAAATCAAGGTGAGCCTTGTTTGCACTCTAAAGAGTCTGGATTTTATGCTGTTATCAGTGAAGAGGGCATAATATGCATAATTTACAAATTATGGAAAGCATTACTATGTTTGCTGTTGTTGGATAACATAGTACAAGGAAAAGGAAACAATCTGTATTAACAAACATGTTATTTCTCTTAAACCCGTGAATATGTTTGTTTCATCACAAATAAGCATGTTTATATAAGTGCTTCCAAAACAAATATAAACATATGGCTACCTGGCCCTTAAAATATAAGTACCTGCTGTGGATTTAAATTGTAAATAACCTTAACATTTTAAACATGTTTATGTAAAATATAATTTGTTAGTAAGTAACATTTCTTGTTTATACCTTGGTTTACCAGGAGAATGAAGATACAATTGGAATGATATAAACTTTAACAATGGAAAGTAGGGTATGTTAAAAAAATAATTGGGTTCCAATAGTACCTTGACATAATAAAACTCACATATAAAAAGTCCAAAGCAAACATAATACCCAATAGTGAAAGATGAAACTTTTCCTTTAAGGTCAGGAACAATGCAAGAATGCCCACTTTCAGTGCTTGCATTCAACATATTACTGGAATATGACAAGAAAAAGAAATAAAAGCCATACACATTAGAAAGAAAGACATTATCTCTGTTTGAAGAGGATATGCTCTTATAAGTAAAAATCCTAAAGAATAAAAAAAACTATTAGAAATAATAAAAGAATATAGCAAAGTAGGAGGATATACAATCAATATACAAAGATCTTTCTATTCATTTCTATTCATATATAATCAAAACAGTGTGGTTGGTATTGGCATAAAGACAAACATATAGGTCAATGGAACACAATAAAGAACCCAGCAATAAACTCTCATAAATGGTCAAATACTTGTTTTATATGGGCACCAAGACCATTTAATGGGAAAAATAAAAACAAAAACAGTCTTTTCAACAAATGGTTTGAGAAAACTGGATATATACATGTGAAAGAATGAAGTTGGACCCTTATATAATATGATATACAATAACTAATTCAAATGAATCAAAGACCCAGACATACAATTTATAATATGAAAACTGTTCAAAGAAAACATATAGTAAAATTTTCATAACATAATTGGCAATAATTTCTTTGATATGACACCAAAGATACAGGAAACAAAAGAAAACCAAATTGAACTTCATCAAAATTAAAACTTTTCTTCATTAAAAAAAAATCAGCAGAGTAAATCAAAACTCATTATGTGGGAGAAAATATTTGGAAATCGTATATCTAATAGAGAATTTATATCCAAAATCTATAAACAGCTTCTAAAACTCAACACCAAAAAAACAAACAACTTAATTAAAAAATGAGCAAGATTTGAATAATCATTTCTCCAATGAAGGTATATAAATGGTCAATAAGCATATAAAAAGATGTTCAACACTGCTAATCAAAACCACATTGTGTACCAATATCCTTAGGACTGAGACAGAACACCTAATGCAGAACTCTCTTCCCCAGGCCTCAGGCTGAGATCAAGACTCTGTTGGAGAGACCACAGCTATAACTCCCTAAATGGCTGAGAAGTCATAGTGGTGTCATGCCCATGGAATGTTCTGGAAGAAGAAATCTGCCCTCTGGAACTTTCAAAAAAGTTGCCACCTACAGAATTCAGGGACAAGCATCTCAGAGCAAGTGCCCACTACAAATCAATCTGCCTGAAGAGGTGACTGGCTGCTAGGTACTACTGCCACTGTATGCCATGGGACCTGGATGCTGGATGCTGGATAAACCACACACACTGCAGAATTCTGACACTATGGAAGATGGATGCATTGCAGGAGTGGATAATGTTTATTTATTTATTATTATTTTATTACTTATTTTTATTTATTTATTATTTAAAGAACGTGACACACATAGAAGTGGAGAAGGGGCAGAGAGAGAGGAAGAGAGAATCTCAAGCAGGCTCTGCGCTCTCAACACAGAGGCCAATGTAGGGCTTGATCTCACGAACCATGAGATCATGACCTGAGCTGACATTAAGAGTCAGATGCTTAACCGACTAAGCCACCCAGGCACCCCAAAAGATCTAATATGAATAACATGGTAATATTAGCTGAAGTATTTATAAATTCAGTTGTAAGAACATGAGTCTGAACCAAACAGACGCCATGACAGGCTTTAAGTTTCCCCTCTAAGCTGGAAGGCCTAAGGTCAGTCCCTCCGGAATCTTTAGGCAGTTATACGTTACCCGGGGCAAAAGAGACCACTTTGCGGTGTCCAATCAGGAAAGCCCAGCTACCTCTCCCCACATTCCTAAGGGTAAGGCCTGCAGATGGGAACTTTAGATAAGCCCCTGTTACCTAGTGTTAAAGTTAACCCGATAGTCACCAAACAAGACCCTGAACTCGCTCTGTAATTGGTTGATTTCAAAGATACCCTAAATGTTGTAATTGGGTCCCTCCAAAAGTAACAAACACCCTGGACAATGTGTATGGTTAAGAGTTACTGCCAATGCTGTTATACAATGATGATTGGATGTCACAATTTCTTGTAACTCCCCCTTCGCAAACCCCATAAAAACCCTATTCAGCCCTTGTTCGGGGCTCTCAGCACGGATCCACTATGTTGGTGAAGGCTGTGAGACCAACTTAGGCCCAGCGAGCCTAAGCCGTAATAACAAATGCCCTTTGCTTTTTTACATGTGTGACTCGGTCTCCCTGGCAGTTTCTGGTTTTGGGGTGATATTGAAATCTTGGGCATTTCACAGTGCAATATTTATCAAAACCACAATGGCCTTTTTTTCCCTTTTTCAGAAATGGAAAAGCTGATCCTCAAATTCACAGAAGTACAATGGGTCCCAAGTAGCCAAAATAATCTTGAAAAAGAACAAAGTTGGAGAATGTAAACCTCCTGATTTCAAAACTTACTACAAAGCTAGAATAAACAAAACAGTGCATACTAGATAAAGATAGACATACATACAGACCAATGGAATAGACTTGAAAGTCTAGAAATAAACCCATATGTGTATGACCAATTAATTTTTGGCAAGGATGTTAAGACCTTTCAATGAGGAAAGAATATTCTCTTCAACAAATGGTACTGAGAAAAGCGCATATCCACATGGAAAAGAATGAAGTTACCTCACACCGTAGGCAAAAATGAACTCAAAATGGGCCAATGATTTAGTATAATAGTGAAGATCATAAAACTTCTAAAGAAAACATAGGGTAAATCATCTTGATCTTGGATTCGGCATGTGGTACCAAAAGCATGAGCACTTACAAAAGAGCAAATTAGGTAAAAGAGACTTCATCAAAATTAAAAACGTTTATGCATCAAAAGACACCATCAACAGAGGAAAAATAACTTGTTTATATTTCTAGGAGTGCCTGGGTGGGTGGCTCAGTTGGTTAAGAGTCCAACTCTTGATTTCAGCTCAGGTCATGATCTAACCATTCGTGAGATGGAGCTCCACATGGGGGACCTGCTTAAGATTCTCTCCCTCCCCCTTACCCTTTTCTCTTACCCCACCTACACACACACAGTCTCTCTCTCTCAACAACATATACATACACACACACACACACACACATATATTTCTATTGATGACAATAAAAATAATCAGATGGAATATAATAAACCTCTGTGTATATGTCTGTGTGTTTGACATGATTAGCCTATATTGAGGGATTCAACAAAGACTTGAATAAATGGAGACCCAGTATTATTCTCAGGAAGATGTCATTTCTCACCAATTAATTCATATGAATTCAATAGACTGCTAACCTGAGTCTCAACACAATTATTTTATAAATTGAATCCCAGAACTTATTCTAAAGTTTATTTTGATAGATAGTATGAGAGAATAGCCAGGAAAAATTCTGAAAATAAAGAAGTGGTTCAATGATAGACAAATCAAGGGAACAGAATACAAAATCCACAAATAGATCCAAGTCCATATGAACTTTAATACCTAAGAAAAATTCGTTTTAAAATTAAAAAATAATATTTAAATATTTAATTTAAAATATCAAAAAATAATAACAAATTATTAAGTAAATTATCGTGCACTCTGTCAACATTAATTTGGGAGGAAAAATCTGCATTACTCTTTCAATTCTTATTCCAAAATAAGCTAAATGCATCCAAAGATTTAAAGAAAACATGTAAAATATTAGAAGAAACACTGAGTAAATATTTAAATATTTCAAATTTGGGTAGCATGATAATAATGAAAAAGAAAAAGACTATGTGAAAACTTAACACTTTCACTGCCAACCATAACCACAGTAAGAAGCTTTAAGTAATTGCCAAAGACAATGCCCAACACAGACTGCAGAACACTTGGAACACATGTGAGGAAGAGCTCATTTATAAAGTGTTTTAGCCATCAAAGAGAAAAATTACACAAACACAATAAAAATGTGAATACACATCATGAATAATAATAATATCCAGTGTTGGAAAGTGTGTGGGGAAACAACATAAACTGGCAATCTTTGGGAGACTGTTAACGTCTTTCAAGTTTTTACATGGGTACACATTTCAATGAAAAAAATTGTACTTTTGGCATCTGCATAGCAGAAGTCACACAAATATGCAAAGATATATGGACAAAGATATTCACTGCACAAAATTTGTAATAAAGATAATTGGAAAGAAATTAAATAATCATCAAAAGAAGTATTTAAATAAATACAGTACACCTCCTACATAGAATACTATGCAACTAGGAAAAAGACCAAGCTATGGTCATCCACAAAGCGTGACCAGACAACTGGACCACAAAACAATGTTAACTATAAAAATAAGTGAATAAGGAAACATAGAGGTTAAAAAACAACAACTTGTGTTTATTTTTGTCTGCACTGAATAAAGTCCAGTTAACATGGGTTATGTTTGGAAAGTGGAGTAAAAGAGTGAAAGGAAACTTCCATCATCCCATTGTGCATTGAATTTTGATCAATTGAGCATACTTTTATAACTTTAAAATAAATGTTTAAACAAAAATAGGGAAAACCCTATGAAGTGTTTAAGGAATAACAGGATTATTTAACAGACTTGTTCAGCATAGAACTTCAGGAGGATAAAAAAAACAATTTGCAAAGTGTTGGTGCTCAGGGCAAACCACCCAAGATAATGCCATTGTGAAATAGTGATTATTTAAAATTTAAATTACTTAAGAAATAGCTCGTGCAAGAAGAACACTCTGACCCTGCTTTGTCTCCAGAATGGATAAATCTCCCTTGTGAAAGCACCCTCCCCGCAACAGGAGCATGATAAGACGTTCTTATCACCAAAGATAAGGACTTCCAAACCAGGAATCTATATATACATATTCTGCTTAGATTCCACACTAATTTAATATCCAAACCTGTTTCTTTGACTTGTCAATTCCTCACAAATTTATTGTTTCTTTTTCTTAAAATATAAAAGCTGTTTTTCTTGGTCACCTCTTAGGTCCCATAACTATGAAACCTCTATATGTATGAAATTAATTTTTTTCCCTCCTGTTAATCTGTCTTTTGGCAATTTAATTATTAGACCAGCCAAAAGAACTCAAGAAGGGGAGAAACCTTCCCCTCCCCACAAAAGCTTACTCTTAATTTTCTAAGACTACATAAAAACGAAGAACAATCTGTTTGCATAAAATGAATAATACTGGTGTATACTTTATTAAGCTGTCATTACTATCTATTGCATTTACCTTCTGCATTAAAGATTCATGGTTTTGCATATTCTGTCTTTCCAAAAAAAAAAAAAAAGCCACATGATACCAAGTGAGGTCCATTTTTGTAAAAAAAATCGGAAAATTCAGTCCGATTAACAGAGCACATCCACGACACACAGGACTCGGTTCCCAGCCTGATATACCTGGTCCGTTTCACCGTGGCCGGGTAACAGCCGCGGGGACACACCATCCCCCACTCGCGCCCAGGTCTGCACAGGAGCCTGCCTCGCAGCGGGGGGACTCGCCCAATCCCAGCAGAGCAAGGTAGCAAGACGCGCCCGGGAGCTTTGATCTTAACACTCCGACACCTTTCCTCCCCTGACCCCTCCGAGCACACCCTTTGCACCGGCTCCCACCCGCCCCTCCGCCGGAGTCCCTCACTCCAGACCTTGCGGACGCGGAGGTGCCTGAACGCGCAGCTCCAGGCCTGACAGGAAGGCGCGGAGCAAGGCTTGGGACGGAGTCACAAGTGCAGGGAGAATAAAAGTCTTCTAGAAAAGCTGCTGAGTATTAAAGCTTTAGGCTTGTGTTCACAAAGATTGCACTAACTTCTTGATGACTACTCCAATTTGAATAGGATCCATTTTTTTAAAAATCTGTCATTGTCATAGAAGAAATAATTAATGTAAAATAATATTGAGCAAGAACATGTTCAAGATGTCCAATTAGTAAAAAAAACGTTCCGGCTTGCTCTGCGTGGATCCAGTGTGTTGGTGGGGTCTGTGAGCCCGTACTTATATAAGCCCGTGATAAAGCCCTTTGCTTTTGCATGCGTGATTTCGGTCTCCCTGGCAGCCTCTGGTTTTGGGGGGCGATATTAAAATCTGGGCATAACATAATGGGGGCTCTCCGGGATGTCCCCCCCGCCCCCAGAGTTCCTGGGACCCCGACACGTTGGGCCTAACCGCCGGCTGTAGGGCACCATTGGAAATACTGGTTGTTTGACCAAGGCTTTGACTGGAATGTCCTATTTGAGAGTCACGCATAGGCTCAGAGATGACCTGACAGCTTTAAGGAACTAAGGTTGACTTTATGGAACATGGAGCCATAAAGCCTCGTGGAGATGTTGGCTGGATACCTTGCTCACAGAGTTCCCAGCAGCCTCCCCAGGTATCCCTCTAGAGTGAAGTAGGCGGACTCAGAAGAACCTTCAACCTGGTGAGGTGATCCAGATCCAGTCGATCAGCTTAAACTGACCCTCAAAAAGACTTTGGCTCCACAGATCTCCAGCCCTGCTCCAGCCACACCCCGGAAGCTGGCTGGTCTAGCATGTCAGAAGCCTGAGGAATTAT
>NC_043712.1:61133423-61252066 GCF_006229205.1 Suricata suricatta
AGAACGAGGAGCCAAAACCAAAATTGGTATAATTTTAACATTTGGCTCTGGTATCATTAAGATCACAGCATTTGTCAAAGAGCAGGTAAATGCTATTCTGTTAATGGTCTTAAGAGCATGTAGCTTTAAACCAGAACAATGGTGACATAGCTGACCCAGGATTGGGTCAATTACAATATGGGGGAATGTAAGGATGCAGGTCTGAAACTGACTCCATGAGACAATAGAAGGGCACACATTGCCCAAGGCAGAAGGGACCCCCCTTGTAACACCCAATCAGGAAAGGCCAGCTAACTCCTTTAACATGTCTAAGGGCGGCCCTAACTATGGAAGCTAAGACTAGTCATGCCCTACATAAGGGTCCTGGGCCAACTCTGTGATTGGTCAATACTCTAAATGTTGTGATTGGGTCCCGCCAAAAGTAACAAATACTCTAGGCAATGTGAATGGTTAAACCTGCTGTTGATAATATTGTATAATAATAATTGGACCACTGTACCTATGTCACAATTTCCTGTAACTCCCCCTTCCCAAACTCCTAAAAGCCCTACCCTGCCTTTGTTCGGGGCTTGCTCTGCGGGGATCCAGTGTGTTGGTGGGGTCTGTGAGCCCGTTCTTATATAAGCCCGTAATAAAGCCCTTTGCTTTTGCATGCGTGGAAAAAAAAATACGTTCCTATAATATCCTCATCTCTGGAAGATGCACCATTGTCTAATAACCATTTTCTAATTTTCTTTGTATTTTCACATGTTACTTCTGTATTTTTGAAAAGCTACTGTGCTTTTTTTTTTCTTTCCTGAGGTAAATTTTGAAAAGCTATCTTGCTTTTTTTTCCTTTCCTGTTGGTCACAGATGATATTATTTTATCATAATGCTGTGTTCCATGTTCTACTCTAATTTTTACATATCACACCATTATTCCCAAGAAATGTGTAACCTTGTCTTCTTTTGACGGTTTTGAGTTTTAAAGGCACACTAGTAGAGGAAGCCCCATATTTTTGAAGTTTTATTTCAAAGAAAATTTTGTACTATACATTTTCCAAATAAAATTAGAATATAGTGAAATAAGCAACCATATATATTTCCTCATTTTATAAAATTGTAAAACTTGTTCTATGTGCATAATTATTTGGCTGAGAATTTGTAGAATTACAGATTTCATTCCTAAATACTTCAGTTGGCCTAACTCTTAAAAATAAGTAAGCTTTCCTACATAACCTAACATTATTTTCATAATTAACAAGAGTGATAAAAATAAAATTGTTGAGTCACCTAAAATAATCAGAAGGACTTTGAGGAAATAGGACCTATGCAGGTCTCCTGTCTCAAGTCTCAAAGAATGAAGAATTTGGCTTGTTGCAAAATTGCAAGGATTCTGGATGAATATCAGCTGCAAAGAAGAATGGATTTAAATGGACTTTCTGCCTAGCACTAATCTTACCAACCAGTTGGGTACAAAATAGTGTTACTGTAACCTTGCCAGTACAAATCCTAAAAAAAAAAAAAAAAAATCTTATGTAATGTGCCTAAAATTCCTCCTTTGTCTTTAAAAACTAAGTCCCTGTGTCTTTTCTCAAACACAATTGAAGTTGCTGCCTGAATTTTTATCTTCCAAATTGCAATTACTAAGACCCCCAAATAAGCACTTTCTTTTACAGCTTTGCCTTATTGTTTGCAACCTTGTCTTTTTTTATTTGGCAAAAAGTAACTGTAATTTTCCTTAGTATTTACAATGTCCAGACTATATTCAAGTTCAGACATCTTCCAAACTTTCAAACCCAATACTTAACTCATTGAATTAACACGGTGCAGAAATCTTCTTTCAATTAACATCTTCTTCTATTATGATATAAATGTTTATAAATGTGTGTGTAGATGCAAACGGAAATGGCTATATGCTTAATTCATTGAAAGTATATTGTGTGTAAATCTTCTTTCAAGTAATATCTCCTGTCATTAAGGTACAAGGGTTTGTAAATGCGTGTGTAGGAGCATTTGGGACATGCTATATGCTTCAGTCATGGATACTACACTATGTGTAAACCATCATTCAAGTAACATCATGTTTCATTAAAATATAAGGGTTTTTAAAGTTAAGTATGGAAGCGTATGGGAATAGCCAGATGCTTACCTCTTTGATACTATGCTACATACAATGCATCCTTCAACTGACCTCTTCTTTAAGACAATTGTTTGCAAATGTGTGTATGTGTAGAAGCTAATGGAAATAGCTGTATGCTTACCTCATTAAAAGTACATTGTGTTTTTAAAAATGAAGGAAAGGTATAATGCTTTATAAATATCATGAGTTATGATAGATTTTCTAACATAAACTCATTCTTGAATTACTGCATAGACCCTACTAGCAATCGAATGTGAGATATATGTGTGTGTGCGTGTGTGTGTGCGTGCGTGTGTGTGTGTGTGTGTGTGTGTGTGTGATATGTCTGCCCAATTATGGTATCTTGCTTTTAGGCTCATAAAAAGAACTGGGATACACTTCCCTGCTCTTTCTTTTCTGTACTTTTTGCTTTTTCTAATAATTTATGTGAGAAAATTACCTGTTATTTGTAAACTTTTCTGAAACTCACCTACAATTAAGGTCTTGTGGGGGCTACAATATCACACAAAACTGAACATTTTGATTATTAAGTGATCATGGGTTTGTCTTTCATTTCTACATTTTAATATTTGTCATTAGTTTTATAAAAATTATAGTTTTATGTTTTAATGTATTTTCTTAACCCAGTTTATAGTATTCTCATAATTTTAAAGTTATTTTTCTGTGTTATATCAGCAATTCCTATTTGCATTATTTTTGAAATTTCATTTTAATACAGAGATTGCTAATTCAAAAAGAACAAAATATGTTCTAATTGGCCTTATCGGAAATCCAGATTTCTGTATTTGTGTATGGTCTTGGAATTCTCTGCTGGCAGCATTCTCTAACTGCTGAGAGTAGAGAGGACACACACTCACCATTTTAGTGTTCTGCAAATCCGTTCCCCCAGCTGTCAGTGTTTTAGTTCTATTTTGTATAAATAATCTATTCATAAGGTTATAAAATCTAAAAAGGCATTGCAGTTTGAGAGGTCCACAAGTTCAGTCATTTGCTAGTGTTGTAACCCACCGAGATCGAACTAACTCAGGCAACAGAAGAGAGTTTTGGAGAGCTTTATTACAGATTTTATTTACAGCCGGGCCAAACCTGATCTAACCTGATGTCCCTGGTGTTAAGGAGCAGAGAATGGCCCTGAACAAAGGTAGCAGTGAGCTTATATTGACTTTAGCAAGACAGCAAACATTATCTTTTAGTTAACCAATTAAAGTTTACGGCATTTCAGGACACCCAGTCACATTTTTACAAACAGACAGCAGTTCTGGTGGGACCCTATCAGTTTTAAACTTCTTTGTCTTAAGAGGGTCTTGAAATGACCAATTATAGTTAGGCACTCCAGGTTCTGTGAGATAGTGAATACGTGACTTCCCACACGTATGCTTTGCCTGGTCAGCTTCAAACAGCGGGGTGGGAGTGCAATTTATGATGTAAGTTGTCTGTTTAAAAAGCAGGCAAATTTACAGGTGAGGTTAGCACCTTCTGATAATTCCAACAGAGAGCCACATAGCAGTCACCCCGTAGTTAGAACAGTGAACAGAGAGATACATTTGCAAAGCAATGTACAGAAGCCAAAACAGCAAGTTAATGATTTTCAATTTTTTACTCAGTTTGCTAACCTACAACACTAGGACTTACAGAACTCAAAAAAGTCATTATACTCAAGGGTATGGTTTATTACACAAAAAAGATACAGAATAAAATCAACAAACAAAAGACACACCTAGTGCAGAATCCAGATCTGAACTTTCTGTTGTCCTTTCCTAGTGAAGTCATGTGGACACTGTATACTTCCAGCAACGATGTGTGGCGACACACATGAAGTATTGCTAGCCAGGAAGCCCACTCAAGTCTGAAGTCCAGAGATTTATTTGGCAATTAGTCACATAGGCATGGCTGACCTTTGTCTCCAGAGGTTAACTGATACTGCATGGCCCTGGGCCTGCATCATAAATCACAGTGTTAGCTCGGACTATATAGCATGGACCCTCAGGCAAGATACCCTCAGGGCACCTCCCAGGAGCTGGACAAGAGTCAAAGCTTTCTTTGGACAAAGTGAATCCCCTACTGCAAAGGTATACATTAAGAGATCCCACGGCCATCCCTGTCTTAAACTATCCCAATGTCCTCTGCCTCCTGTAAAAAACCACTTTCATTCTAAGTTTTCGTAGAACCTTCCAATTTTTCATTATGAAAAGGCAAGCAAATATGGTTATGTTTATCTAATTCTTAGCCAACAATTTGTATTCTATATATCCTGATCCATTACTTGCTTTTTTTTTTTACATAATATATTCTAGACACTATTCCTATTATTACTTAGTGATTTTTTTTCTTCAGCTGCATTATATTCCATTTTATAGAAGCCCCATTGATGTTGCTTTTCAATGTATTTCTTAGTACTCTAGACACTTAAATTTTTTACAATTGTAAGGAAGCAGGTCTGAAACTGACTCCATGAGACAATAGAAGGGCACACATTGCCCAAGGCAGAAGGGACCACCTTTGCAACACCCAATCAGGAAAGGCTAGCTAACACCCTTAACATTTCTAAGGGCAGGCCTAAAGATGGAGGCTAAGACTAGTCACGCCCTACGTGAGGGTCCTGGGCCCACACTGTGATTGGTCAATACTCTAAATATTGTGATTGGGTCCCACCAAAAGTAACAAATACTCTAGGCAACGTGAATGGTTAAACCTGCTATCAATAATATTGTGTAATAATAATTGGATCACTGTACCTATGTCACAATTTCCTGTAAATCCCCCTTCCCAAACTCCTAAAAGCCCTACCCTGCCTTTGTTCGGGGCTTGGTCACTCCACGTGGATCCAGTACATCGGTGGAGTCTGTGAGCCCGCGCTTATATAAGCCCGTAATAAAACCCTTTGCTTTTGCATGCATGATTCGGCCTCCCTGGCGGTCTCTGGTTTTTGGGGGCGATATAAAAATCTGGGTACAACACAATGAATGATTGTATATATAAATAATTCCATATGTGTGTGTTCAAGGCTAGGGGAAGGGGAATTATAGGTTAAATGCTAGAAGTTTACCTGGTTAGAAGTAAATGCATTTTTAAATTTGATAAATATTGCACTATTGTCTTCCATATAAAGTGTAACATTTTGCATGCAAAGTATTTGTTCACTCATCATTCATTTAATCGAACACTTACTATATAACACCAGTCACTGTTCTAGTCACTGGTAAGACAGTAGTGAACACAATAGACAAAAATCTTTCCTCGTGTAACATACATTCCAGTGATGAAAAACAGATAATAAAACTTTAAAAAGTACATCATAGTTGTCACAGACTTTGAGTCTGGAGTTCTCCCTTATCTAGCAAGAAAGCGGACAAAGAATTAAATATGAGAGAGGCTAATGTCTGGGATTAGACAAGAACCCCAAGTAAGGGTCCTTCCTCCGTTTTTATTAGGATCAGCAGGCTTACAAACACGATGGATGTGCAGAAAGAGATAATAAAACAGCGAACATTAACTCACGTGTGTGAGAGAAAAGATATGCGCATTCAAAGATAGGTGGTGTTAAGAGGTTTGGGTCAATAGAAAACAAAATCAGGGCACTTGGGTGGCTCACTTGGTTAGCTGTCTGACTTAGGTTCAGGTCATGGGTTCGAGCCCCACGTCGGGCTCTGTGCTGACAGCTCGGAGCCTGGAGCTTGCTTCGGATTCTGTGTCTCCCTCATTCTCTGTCCCTCCTCTGCTCACGCTCTCTCTGTCTCTCTCAAAAATAAATAATATACATTACAAAAATTTTTTTAAAAAGAGAAAGAAAAAAAAATCGTGGTGCGGGGCAGATGGTTGTTTAAGGCAGGCAGGCAGACATGAGTGTGTCTGTTTATCTTAGCTAGCCTACGGGAGTAGACAGATACAGCTTGTTAGCTCAGGGTCAACAAGGCACCTTTCTTTTGCTAATTAGCTCAGGTTTGGATAATCTCACCCAGCTGGGCAGTCCGTAGCCCGGTTTACCTGTTCTGGACCTTCTTCCTGTGAAAGCAGCTTTCTGCTTTTGTACTATATTGGGGGCCCTTCGACCCTGATTGCTTAATCTTGGATGCTCTCATCCTAAACCTTGTTAACCCACTGGTATAGGCTCAGGGAATTCCTAAACTTATTCCCCCACACATAGTATGTCAGAAGTTAAATTGTTGTGGAAAAATATTAAGCAGCAGAAGTGGCAGGTATAGGGTTTAGAGGGACAGACAATAATTTTAAATAGAATAATCAAATAGGTTTCCATGAGATGATATTTGAGAGAAACTTTAAGGGAAATGAAGGAGTAAGCCACTTAGGTATCTAGACAGTGTTTTAGCCTGAGAAAGTGATTAGTGCAAATGTCCTGAGACAGGGTATACTTGGAGGGGTTCAAGACAGCAGGCCGGCCAGTGTGACTGGAGGTGAATAAGTAACAGAACAGATGAAGAAGGCAAGTCATATGGGGCCTCAAAGGCGATTGCAAGGAATGTGGCTCCTGCTGGAGCAAAACGTGGAACCAGCCATTGTGCAGGATTCCCCCAGACCCTAAAATCGCAGCTCCAGTGTCAGTGGTATGTGTTAGAACAAACCCCCAGGAAAGAGGTGTGAGGATGCAGAGAAGTTTAAAGCAAGAAAGAGAGAAAGTTGGTCTAAGAGTGTTCACAGTTATCACAGTGGGTCGGGGGCTCATTTTCTGTGGGAACTGTAAGGTTTAATAGATGGAGGCAGAGATGGGAGGACAAAGAGACCATGTTATGGAGCCAAGAAGGCCTTTATTGGGATCTGCAATTCCCGGGCGAGGTTCCGTGACTCTGGAGCGGGGAGTCAGGGAAGTCGCACCTGATATGGGAGAGCAAGGTCTTTTATGGGTGCAGAAGTTCCGGGTTTGAGCTCAGGTGGGCTGATAGCCACGTAGGGTCATCTTTGGACGGTGGCAGGATTCAATTGGCTGTCTGCTTCGGTAGGGAGGGGGATGCTGGAATCCCATGGTGAGGCATTCCAGTTTGAGAGAGTCCAGATTGAGAGTGGGGGTCGTCAGTCCTGGTGGCCCCTGGATCTGTTATCTGGCCTGCAATAAAATGGCCGCTGGTGCTTTTCAAATGGCTTGCATCATCCCAGATTTGCAAGTGGGGGTTGTCAGTGTTCGCAGCTCTCCACATCAAAGTGGCCGATCAGTTGCTTTCCCATGGCAACTCTTACAGGAACACTCCAAGGAAGCACAGGAGATGCCTCTCAGGGGTTTCTCCTGGGAAAGGAGGTGGAGCGTTTTATCTCCTGGTTTTGGTTCTTCGTTGAGGGCTCTTTCTAGGCACATTCAGCGCCCTGCACTCACTGATCCATTAATCAGTATTAGTTCCTTTGGGCTGGTAAACTTACAGAGTGGAATCAGTTACCACCTTTTAATGGCTAATGTCTCCTAAATTTTTGTCTTCATCTTAGACATCCTTTATGGGCTCCAAAATTATATAAACCACTGTGAAGTGGATAATTCCACCATTTTGTTCATATAATTGCCTCACTATGACCCTCTGCCCAATGCCATTCTCCTGTTCTTCCAATCTCAGTTTATGGAACTAGCACCCACACAACTGCTCATGCATCTTTTCTCTGCAGCTACCCAAGAAATTAATAACAGGATTTTGTTTCTCTCTCTTACAGATTTGGTTTCCTTTGCTTCAACCCCATTACTTTGCCTTAAGATAGCTGGTCATCCCTTAAGTTGATTTCTTCTGTTTAAGATATTCTTGACTCTTGTTCTGGAGCATTTTTTCTGAAAGACAACTCTGGTCGTATGTAATACTGCCAAGGTTTACATGTATCTCTCTGTTCATTCCCCATTACCCCAGCAGAGAATTTGAATGCAGTAAATGTCTTCTAGGGGAAAACAAGAAACCTATTTATAATTTTATCTTAAAAAAAACAAAGCACTAAGCTTCATTTTAGTGTATTAGTTTTCTGTTGCTGCCATAACAGAACCACAAACTTAGTGGCTTAAGACAACATTAGGTCATTATCTTAGGAATCTGAGGGTCAGAAGTCTCATGTTACAAGCCTCTCTGGGCTAAAATCAAGGTACTGACAGGCCTGTATTTCTTTCTGGAGTCCGTAGATGAGAATCTGTTCCTTTGCATTTTCATTGTTTCCAGAGGCCACCTCCTATTCCTTGCCTGATGTGCACCTTCCTCCATCTTCAGAGCGAGCAATGTCACATTACCTGAGCCATCTTTTGTTGTCAGACTCATCTCTGACCAAAGCTAGGAAATGTTCTCTGTTTTTAAGAATGCATGTAATTAGGATGGCATACCCAGATAATTTAGGATAATATCCTCATTTCAAACTACTTAACCTTTTAAAAAATGTTTATTTATTTATTTTTAAGAGAGAGAGTGAGTGAGTGAATGGAGGAGGGGCAGAGAGGGAGACAGAGAATCCAAAGCAGGCTCAATGCAGGGCTTGAACTCATGAACTGTGAGATAATTACCTGAGCCCAAGTCAGACGCGTAACCAACTGAGCCAACCAGGTACCCCCTCTAAGTACTTAACCTCAATCAAATCTATAAAGTCTAGTTTGCCACGGAAGATATATATTCAAAGGTAGGCCACAAACATCTTTAGAGCACACAGAGATGTGATGCTGGAGAACTACAGGCACTGTCCCGTGTGCGAGCACACCTGACCAAGTGACTTCTTCAAGAATGTAATCTGTTGTTTTTTAATATAATCACATTTGTAGAGGTATATTTAACAGAAAATGAGACTCGGCAATTTTTTATTGTCCAGTCCATTGAGTTTTGAGAAATGGATGCAGTTGATTTTTGCCACCAAAATCATAGTGTCCTTGTAGCCCTTTGTGGTCATTCCCATCTTTCTATTCCTGCCTCCCAGAGCCCTGGCAGCCACTAGAGACCACTTTTCTGCTTTCTATATAATTGCTTGGTCTTTTATTTTTTACAATTATATATAAATGGAATGATACAGTGTATATTTTCCTTTGGTTTATTACACTTGGCATAATGCTTTTATAAGGCATGTTAATTGTATATCAGTAGTTTATTCTTTTTTTTCTGGAGTCATATTCATTTATGTTCAATCTGTTATTCACTTAACAATTGATATATGTTTGGGGTTTTTTTTCCAATTTGGGGTCATTTTGAATAAAACTTATGAATGTTTGAGTATAAACCTTTGTGTGAACATGTCATTTATTATGTGTAAATACTGAAAAGTTGAATTCCTGGGTCATTTTTTTAAGGCTTATTTATTTATTTTGAGAGAGACAGAGACAGCACAAGTGGGAGAGGGTCAGAGACAGAGAGAGAGAGAGAGAAAATCCCAAGCAGACTCTATGCTGCCAAAGCAGAGACTGATGCAGGACTAGAACCCACAAAGCTGCAAGACCATGACCTGAACCAAAATCAAGAGTTGGACACTTACTGATTGAGCCACCCAGGCACCCCAAAACTTCCTGGGTCTTAAGGTAAGTGTATAAGTAACTTTACTAAAAATCACCAAGTGTTTCCAAGGGGCTATGACATTTATCATGCCTATTAACAACATATTTATTTGTCCTAGTTTCTCTGCAACCTTACTAACATTTGGTATTCTAAGTCTTACTATTTTTCATCACTCTGTTGGGTGTCTAACTACAAGTTCTTAGGTTTTAATTTCCATTTCCCTAATGACTAATGAGGCTGTACATGTTTTTTGTACCCTATTGCAGAGATCTCTAAAAGAGTCACTAAGTCAGTTTGGGAGGCCCCTCCACAGAACTCACAAAAGCCATTGGACTCATAGATATGGTTTATTATAGCAAGTGGATGCAGACTAAAACCAACAAAGAGACACCAGGTATAGGGTCCCAGCTGTCCTATCCCAGTGAAGTCATGTGGGAAGTGCTCTTTGTCCCCAGCAACAGTGTATGGCAGGGCATGCAGAGTATTGCCAACCAGGGAAGCTCAACCCAAGCTTTGCTGTCCCAGGTCGTAACATGGGCATAGCTGACCACATGCTTGACTAACCTTAGTCTCCAGTCCCTCTGGAAGTCAAGGTGATACCATGTGAACGAAGCCCCACCCACCATAAATCACATAGCATAGTCCTCAGATAAATAAAATCTGATCAATTAGGGCATTCCAAGAACCTAGAGCTTATCTCTCCAGGATCTGGACAAGGGCCAGAACTTTCTCTGGGTAAAGTGAATCCTCTACTGCACAATAAGGTTTTCTCCTGTTTTCTTTGAAAATTTTCATAATTTTAGGTTTAATATGAGGTTTATGATCCATTGCCAGTAATCTTTCTATATAGCATATAACTGGAGTTGGAATTCATTTTCGACATTTTGTTATGCAATTATATCAACAATAATTGATTGCACAGATTATTCTCTCCCCATTGAACTGCCTTGGCGCCTTCGTCAAAAAAATAAATTGACTGCAAAGTGTGTGAGGGGTCTGTTTCTGGACTCTATTTTGTTCCATTGATCTATGTCTGTCTTAATACTAATGCCACACTCTTAATTAACGTAGCTTATAATATACTTTGAAATCAGGAAGGCTAAGTCGTCCAACATTGTTTTGAGAACTCTTTTGGCACATATGGATTATTTGCGTTCCCATACAAATTTTGGAATTACTTGCCATTATCTTCAAAAACCCTCCTGGGATTCTGATTGGGATTGCCTTCAATCTGTGCTTAATTTGGGGATGACTCACATCTTAATAATACTGAGTCATTATGTTCTGTGAAATGATGTATTTTATTTTGATCTCCTTTAATGATTCTCTTTGATTTAGGGTTTTTCCTTTCTCTTTGAAATATTTTATAGTTTTCACTGTACCCGTCTGTGTTAGTTTCCTAGCACTGCCATAACAACATACCACAGACTGAGAGGCTTAACCAACAGAAAATACTTTCTTACAGTTCTAAAAGTTAGCAGTCTAAGATCAAGGTATCATTTGGTTTCTCCAGAGGCTTCTTTCCTTGGCTTACAAATAGCTACCATCTGCCTGTGTCCCCACATGATCTTTCCCCTGTACACACATCCCTGTTGTCTTCAGATATGTCCAAATTTTCTCCTATAATGACAAAATCCAAATTGGATAAGGTACACCCTAATAGCCTCATTTTAACTTAATGACCTCTTTAAACACTGTCACATTCTGAGGTACTAGGAATAGGGCTTCAGTGTAAGAATTGACAGAGAGGGACGCAATTCAGTCCCTCACACTCTCTTACAAATATGATCTGAAGTCCATTCTTTGTATCTTTATGATTTTTTAAAATTTTGATTTCCAGTTGTTAATTAGAAGTGCCTAGAAATATTGTTTTGTGTCTATTATTCTTCAATGACTGGTTAGGACTTCCAATAACATTGAATACAAGTTGTGAAGGGGCACCTGGGTAGCTCAGTCGGTTAAGCAACTGACTTCATCTCAGGTCATGATTTCACAGTTCATGGGTTCAAATCCCACGTTGGGTTCTGTGTTGACAGCTTGGAACCCAAACTCTGCTTCAGATTCTGTGACTTCCTCTCTCTTTGCCCCTCCTTTGCTCATGCTTTGTCTCTCTCTCCCTCTCAAAAATAAATATTTTTAAAAAATTAGTTGTGAAAGGAGGCATCCTTGCTTTGTTCCACATCTTACAGGAAAGCTTTTGATGTTTTAGCACAAAATACAATGTTCCCTATCGGTTTTTCAGAATTGCCCTTTATCAGGTTGAAGAATTTGTTCTCCTCATCCTTGGCTGAGATTTTTTCTTTTTTATATTATCAGTGGGCACTGAATTTTATTAAAAGCTTTTACTTTATCTTCTGAGATGACTGTCTGTTTTTTCTTTTTGGTGAATATTATGAGTTACATTGATTTTATTATAATAGTTTGAAGTATGTTACAAAGCAGAGAATTCATCTATTTTTAAGTGTATAATTCAGAATTTTTTACAGTATTCACAGAGTTGTACAATCACTTCAATTAATTTTAGAACATTTTCATCACCCAAAAAAAGCCTTGTATGCTTTAACTGTTACACACACACACACACACACACACACACACACACACACACACACAGAGTTGTTCCTATTCTTCCGAATCCTGGGCAACCACTAATCTATTTTGTGTTTATAGGTTTTCCTATCCTGAACATTTCATATAAATAAAATCATACAAAATGTGGTCTTTTGTATCTGGCTTTATTTATTTAACATCTGTTGAAGGTGGATCTAGATTCTGAAATCTATCTGTGTTAACATACAGTGTAGTGTTGGTTTCAGGAGTAGAACCAAAGGATTCATCACTTACATATAACACCCAGTGCTCATCTCAACAAGTGCCCTCCTTAATACCCATCACCCACTCATCCCATCCATCTCTCCTTCGGCAACCCTCAGTTTGTTCTTATGGTTTCTTATGGAGTCTCTTATGGTTTGCCTCCCTCTCTGTTTTTAACTTATTTTTCCTTCCCTTCCCCTATGTTCATTTGTTTTGTTTCTTAAATTCCACATGTGAGTGAAATCTTATGGTGCTTGCCTTTCTCTGACTTACTTTGCTGAGCATAATACACTCTAGTTCAATCCACACTGTGGCAAGTGGCAAAATTTCATTCAGGGGCACCTAGGTGGGTTATTTGGGTGAGTGTCCAACTCCTGGTTTTGGTTCAAGTCATGAACCTGGGGTCAATTTATTGAGTCCTGCATCAAGCCTTGTGCTTAGCATAGAGCCTGTTTAAGATTTTCTCTCAGAGTGCCTGGGCGGCTCAGTTGATAGAGTGTCCAACTTCGGCTCAGGTAATGATCTCACTGCTCATGATTTCAAGCCCCGTATGGGACTCTGTGCTGACAGCTCTCAGCCAGGAGCCTGGAACCTGCTTCAGATTCTCTGTCTCTCTGCCCTTGCCCTGCCAAATATAAATATACATTAAAAAAAAAACTTTTCCTTTCTCTTAAAAAAAAAAAGGTTAAAAGTTCCTTTATAGGGGTGCCTGTTTGGCTCAGTTGATAGAGCATGCAACTCTTAATCTCAGGGTCATGAATTCAAGCCCTATGTTGGGCAGGGAACTGACTTAGAATTAAAAATAATAATAAGATAAAAAATAAAATAAAAGTTTCTTTATATATTCTAGTGGTCAGAAGTGGAATTTCTAATGCAGTGTCTATTTCAAAACCCAGTACACATGAACATTTCTAGATTTAATGTTATTTAGGCTTATGATTCAGGGGTTTAAGGATGTTGATACCTTTTGAGCATCAGAATATTTTTGTTGTTATTATCCCTAAAAAGAGATCACAAAGAACTGGACCTTCCTTCACATTCAGAAATATTGAAACCTATGCAATTGACCCAAAGTTAACACTATTTGCCTTTTATAGGGTATCATTTCACAAACCTAAAAGTGATCTTCAAGTTAGAGAAAAGAAAAATCTATAGTTATTACAGAAAGAATTTCTAAGTAGATGCTCCCCAGATGAGTTACTGAGATAATAGTATATAAGGGAAATTAGATACAAAGTAGACTGAGATGAGCATCATCACAGCCTTTATCTTTGGAAAAATTGAAAACTAGATCCAAAAAACAGTGGAAGGGGAAGAGTGTGACATAAGGAATGCAATATAAGCATGTTCATCTTTTCATGTTTATAACTGGGAGCCCAGTTATCTCATTTACAGCTGACAAATTAAACAATGCAGTTATATTTAATAGAAAAAATAAAACTAAGGCTATAAAAACAACTAAAATTTGTATAAAATACAGAGGTGGGGGAAGATGGTAGCAAAGTAGGAGGATCCTAGGCTCACCTTGACCCATGAATACAACTAGATAAATATCAATCATCCTAAATATCCCAGAAATTGATCTGAAGACTAGCAGAAAACTCGACAACAAAGAAGGCCACATCAAAGAAGGTAGGAAATGCAGAGACTGGGCTTGAGAGAGAAGCAGTTCTTGGCAGCTGTGTTGAGGAGGGAGTCATGGTCATGGAAAGTGCAAGAGACATACTAGCACGCATGGGAGCACACAGTGAAAACAGATCCCCATATTGGCTGGGAGAGTGAGAGGACCTAAATTTCATGAGTTCTTGCAACCAGTGGGACTTAAAGCCTAGAGTTTTAAAGGCCAGCATGCTTGACTCTGAGACAGCTCAGAGGACATTGGAGATGCTCATGAAGAGAAGGCAGGGCAAACATCCCACAGACATACAGTGTGAAACAGCTATCGGAAGAGCAACTGGGGCACACAGTGGGGAGGTTAGTTTCTCATCTTAGAGCATGTCCCACAGAGTCAGTGTTCATGGAGAGACTCTCCATAAATAAAGGAAGTAGCCATTTCTCTCCCTCAGCATGAGCACAGGGCCTGCGGGAACCAGTCACTACCTAATTGCTTACACCAAGCCCTGCTTTCCAGTGCTTTGGTGGAACCACCCTTCCAAGTCCTTCTTGTCTCAGTCTCAGCATAGGAGACCTCTTCGCCAAAGACCAGGGTAAACCCCTCCAAACACTACATCTTCCAAACTGGGAATTTTGTGAGGCCTTGCTTTCAATGGCAGAGGTGAAAGATCTCATTTCACAACCAGACCAAAGCACATGTAGCTGAAATGTACCACATTCAGACCAGGGACAAAACACTGCCCAGAACAGGTAAAAAGAGCCTCTGCAGATGAATGGCCTAAAGGATAAAATGGCCAGGACACAAAAGGAGAGTGCACACAACATGAATTGGAGACATTCCCAGAAGTTGCAGGCCCTGGGGAACGAGGACACTACATGGCAAAACACTGCATGACAAATAAGGTAAATGAGAATACAGAGGGCCAGAGATCTAAGCAAAACACGTATAAGTACATGCCTGATGGAGAATTTAAAGCTTGATGGTATGAACAGCAGGCTGGAAGAAAAAGATTAATGAATCAATGAAGACATCAATGAAGAATATTGGAAGACAGAATAACAAAGTAATAAGCTGAACAAAAGATAAAAAAAAAGAATTAAGCAAAATAAGAATAGACTTAGGGAACTCTGACTCCATCAAATGTAACAACATTTGTATTATAGGAATCCCAGAAGAAGAAGAAAGAGATAAGGAGGGAGAGAATATTTTAAGAAATGACACCTTGGGCACCTGGGTGGCTCAATCAGTTAAGTGTCCAACTTTGGCTCAGGTCATGATCTCATAGTCCATGTGTTCAAGCCTTGCATCCAGCTCTGTGCTGACAGCTCAGAGTTTGGAGTCTGCTTTGGATTCTGTGTGTGTATGTCTCTCTCTCTCAAAAATAAACATTAAGAAAAAAGAGAAATAAATAATATCTGAAAACTTCCTTAATCTAGGAAAATAAAAAGATATCCAGATCCAGGAGGCCCAGAGAACCCACAATAAATTTGACAAAATCAGATCCATACTAACTCATACTGTAATTAAAATGTCAAAATCTAATGATAAAGAATAAAATTTTTAAAGCAATACAAAAGGAAACAGGTATAGACAAAAGAAATTCCTTAAGTCTACCAACAGATTTTACTACAGAAATTTTCCAAGCCAGAAGGGAGTGACATGATATATTCAAAGTGCTCAATGAGAAAAACCTGCAGCCAAGTATATTCTATCCAACAAAGCTATCATTCAGAATAGAAGGGGACATAGTAAAACAAAAACTAAAGGAGTTCATGACCACAAACCACCCTACAAGAAATAATAAAAGGGACTCTGAGAGGAATGGTAAGAACATAAGTAAGAGTATAAAAAGAAACACAAAAGAAGTAAAAATAGGTATATTTATAAAAATCAGTAGAGGTATTCACAAAACAAACAAATGTAAAATATGACACCATATACTTAAAATCTGGGGAGGAGGAGTGAAGAATGAGTTCAAACTTAAGTGACCATCAACTTAATATAGACTATTATATGCAGAAAATGTTATATACAAATCTATTGGTAACCATGAATTTTAAAAACACTAATAAATATGCAAAGAAAAAAGAGAAGTAAATCCAAAGAGAGAGAGAGAGAGAGAGAGAGAGAGAGAAAACAGGAGACATAGAATCTGAAGTAGGCTCTAGTCTCTTTGCTGTCAGCACAGAGCCCAATGTGGGGCTCAAACTCACAAATCATAAGATCATGACCTGAGCCAAAGTTAGACACTTAACTGACTGAGCCACCCAGGCACCCTGACAAAACAAATGTTAAAACAAAGACTGTAACAAGAGACAAAGAAGGATACTACATAATTTAAATGAGACAGCCAATAAGAAGATACAACAATTTTAAATATTTGTGCACTCAACATGTAAACACCCAACTATTTAAAAGAGTTAGTAACAAACATAAAGGAACTAATCATTAATAATACAATAATAGTAGGGGACTTTAAAACCCAACTTACATCAATCAATACATCATCTAAACATGAAAATTCTCCAGAATAGATCACATATCAGCCCACGTAACAAGCCTCAACAAATACAAAAAGATCAAAATCATACCATGCAACCTCTCTGATGACAATGCTATGAAACTAGAAGTCAACCACAGGAAGAAAATCTGGAAAGACCACAAATACATGGAGGTGAAATATTCACCCAGAAAATAAAAGAAAAAAAAATTTTAAGTATATGGAAAGAAATAAAAAGGAAAACACAATGGTTCAAAATCTTTAGGATGTAGCAAAGTGGTTTGAAGAGCAAAGCTTATAGCAATACAGGCCTACATCAAAAACCAAGAAAATTTTCAAATACACAATGTACCCTTACACATAAAGGAGCTAGAAAAACAAAACTTAAACCAGCAGAAGAAAGGAAAGAGTAAAGATTACAGCAGAAATAAATGATATAGAAACTAAAAAACAATCAAACAGATCAATGAAACCATGAGCTGGTTCCTTACAAAATTAATAAACCTCTAGATAGACTTATAAGAAAGAAAAGAGAAAGCACCCAAATATATAAAATCACAAATAAAAGGCTGTGGGGTTAAGGGAGAGGCAAGCTCAAAGCCGATTTCCAATGAACTAAAGTTTTACCAGCTGGGAGGTCTTGTAGCAAATGCAAAAGGGGTCATCCTCCAGCCTTGTAGGCCTCAGATCTCCCAAGATCTCCTGGGGTGGTGGTGGTGGTGGTTAGGCACTCATATGCTGATCTGTCCTACTATGTGCATGGCATTAAGAAGTCAAATGACCTCTGTTAGCCACCGAGACTAGATGGTCCACTGAGGGAGCCTTCTAGTGACAAAGTCTTTAATGTGTTTTTTATTAGTCCATTCACACTCTCAACTAGGCTGCAGCAGTGGAACTGTATGGCAGGTGGAAAGTGCATAATATATCCTGGGCCTCTGCCCATTCTTGGACCTCATGGCTAGTAAAATGTGTCCCTTGATATGAGTCAGCATTCTCTACATGTTCTCTAGTTTTGTTGCTTGTACAAGTCCTGTGGAAGTGTCCACACAGGTCAGTGCATACTTGGGCCCTCTGATACCGGCAAACAGGCTATGCAATCTATTTGCCATCAAGAAACAGGGCATATAGTCCACCCAATATTCCTCGAGCTATAGCACAATGGCTCCTATCTGAGGTGGCCCTGGGAGCACTCCTTATCAGCAGCTTGTAGATCAGAATATTTTAAAGGCAAATATAATCTCTTTACTATTTCCCAAGTAGTTTTGGGATCTTGGTATCCTGATTTATCATGGACCCACGTTGCTACATCAGACAGAGTCAGCATTTCCTCCAGCAGAAGGGCTTGTGCCTGAGCTAGAATGGCTACTTCATAATTGCCTGGTAGTATGGATAGGGAATGCCATACTTGGATAGCTGCATCAAGTTTAGTGCATACTTCCCCAATACCTTTCCATAGTTCTGCTCCCCACAAGGGTATATTTAATATATAACAGACTTTTCTATGCCATGTGGCATCCATGTTGTTAACCCTTTCCACTCTTCTGAGCTATCAATGGCCAAATCAATGGGCATGGGTTCATGTGTCAACATAATTAATATTGCTTCCAATTCTGTGCACTGTACTACTTTTAGTTCCTTCTTCAAATCAAAGTATATCAGAGTCCAGGAAAACAGCAGAGGAAGGCCAAGCAGAGGAGTTGCCCAGGCAACTGCAATAGTGTACCACATGTCTACTAGCGACAAGTCTATCCCTTTTTTTTTAATTTTTTTCTAATGTTTTATTTATTTTTGAGAGAGAGAGAGAGCATGAACAGGGGAGGGTCAGAGAGAGAGAGCTGGAGAAACAGAATCTGAAGCAGGCTCCAGGCTCTGAGTTAACTGTCAGCACAGAGCCCTATGGGGGGCTTGAACCCACAAACTGCAAGATCATGATTGGAGCAGAAGCCAGATGCTCAACTGACTCAGCCACCCAGGTGCCCCAGTCTACCCCTTTCTTTACTTGAGTGAGGGGAGGCACAAAGTCAATGACTGGAAGTTGGGCAGGGTCAACCTAAGTGACCAGCCCTGGTAATGAGTGCAGTTCATGAGATGGGATGGGGGGGGGGGCGGTACTCCTACTGAGAAGGAGGTTCATACTGTCACAGGCAGGTGGCTGTCAGTCCTTCCATCTGCTGCAAGATAAACAGCTAATAATTGTTTCTGGGGTTGGGGGGGAGGTGTCTATGCCTGGTTTTTCTTCCATAATTAAGACAATAATTCTAATGGGATTCGTTTTCATTTTGTCATTGCCACAGACCACAGCCAAACTTTTCTGAATATGAAGTAATGTCTAATTCACAATTCACATCTATCATCAATACCTACAGAGCCTGTACTCATTTTACTGACATTTTTGCCTTGAAGAAAGCCTCTTGTTGGTTAGCACCCCTATCCCATCAGTTTCCCTTCTTAAGCAAGTCTAAAGATCTGCCTAGATAGGACTAAAAGGTCTCCAGTAATCAAATAAACCAACAAGAGCCTGTAATTCCTTTACTGGCTTAGGGATTAGGAAGGTTTATATTTTATCAATGACCACTTCTGGCATCAATTTTGTCTTACCCACCCAGATGACACCCAAGACACTGACTGGACTTACCCTTGGATCTGGTCAGTATTTACTTCCCATCCTTGTGACTTTAAGTACACTTGTAATGATGCAGCTGCTTGAGACAGGGTGGATAAATCATCACAAGTTAACATTACATCATCTATTCAGTGATAAAGCACCATCTCCTCTGGCAATACTCATTTTTCCTCTGGCTACCATCTTATGACAAATTGTGGGACTATGAAGGTTCTCTTATGGCAATGCCTTGAAGAGCCATTGTCTCCTGTTCCGTGTAAAGGTCAACTGGTCTTGGGTTTCAAGTCCTAATGGAATGCTGACAAAGAGGTTATATAAGTCCAGTACATAATGTTATGTCTTAATGGATGCTGTGATTTTTTTTGTAACAATGAGGCTTTATTAGGCACCATGGCATGGCTGTCACTTTGGAGTTACATGGAGTAACTTTACTGAGTTCCCTATAACCTATTGTCATTCACCAGGTCCCATTAGATTTCTTTACAAGCCAAAGTGGACAATTTTTTAACTTTTATTTAATAACATTTTTTCCTTAATTTGAGAGGGAGAGAGAGCTTTTGAGATGAGGAGAGGGACAGGCTAGAGAGAATCTTAAGCAGGCTCCACGCAGAGCAAGGAGTCCGACCTGAGGCTTGATCCCACAACCCTGGGATCATGACCTGAGCCAAAATCAAGAGTCAGATGCCCAACCCACTGTGCTATGCAGCTACCCCCAAAATGGATTTAGTGAATGGGATTGTTCAGTAAGCCTTATTATCTCCACTTTTTCTAATTCTCTAATATTGGCAGTAATTTCTCTATGCCCCCCAGGGTAGCTTATATTGCTTTGTAGTTATTACTTTCCAGGGAACTGGCAGCTGTATAGGTTCTCATTTTGCAGGATCCACATGATGGGTTTCACTACTTGAATACACAACCTGAATTTGCCTATAGTTGTAGTTTGTAAAATGTCTATACCCAAAATATATTCTGGAATAGGGGGAAAATGTACTAAAAAAATAGGAAAAAGGAAGACTGACAGTCTGTAGGTAAATATTAGTTTGCTTGGCTTTGATAATTTGTCTTCCATAACTATCAGTTGCCTTTATTTCTCCCTGAAATATTGAAGGCTTTCCATAGATAAGTGTACATTCAGCTTCAGTGTGTTATATAGCTAGTACAGTCTGTTAGTGGAAGACTAATAAATGGTTAATGCAAAATAGGGCCTCCAGTCACTCCATCTTGCACACACTAGAGGGCAATGTTGGCCTAACCCCTAGCCTTTAGGAGTAGGGGTATCCACCCTGAAATTCCTCCATCAGTGGAGGTGCATTTGGTGATTTATCTGACTTTTTTGAGTTTTCCTTCCAGGAAGTAAACTGCTTTCCCTTAGGCTTACCAAGACCAATTTGGGTTGTTTGCGATATTTTCTTCTGAGGTCCCAGATAATATTAGATCTTGCCACAATTGTTTATGAGAGACCTTGATGGGCCCCTTTCTGCCATTTTATGGTGGGCAAGATCCTTTGTTTTTCCCTGTTTTTCAACCCATCTATTTCCCTTATCATGGGAAATCATTTGAGGTCACATCAAGTCAAACACCAGAGCACCTACTGTAGCCATAGGTCAATTAACCACAGGGCCAAGACAGATCCTGAAGTTCCATACCATACCCCTGGGGCTGACTCTAAGATATGGTCTTTCATATCAGAGGAATATAGTTTGTCTGGGCCTCTAAAATGTTGGGCATAAACGGTATGCTTGATTCCTAATTCACATATAATTTCTTGTAGTTCTTCCATAGAGGTCTAGCACAACAGAGGGGAAGAAACATTCCCCTTGTTAGGATAAGTGATCTTAATGCTAGCATTTATCCAATCAATCAAATTAGCTAAGCACCCGCAATTCTCACCCATGCCAGCAGCACAAACCTTGGTTGCAGCGTGGGTTGAACAGTAGCTGACCAAGTGGCCAAATCTCCCCACATGGCAGTGACTGACCAGCTTGAGATTTCCTCCACAGACAACAGATTTTTTTCACATGGTCTCTTTTACCCATGCTGTTTCATTTTCCATCTCTTGGCTGGCTCAATAATTGCTAGAAGGATGAGGAGGGTCAGGAAAGTATCCTACAGACTGAGTAGTTTAAGACTGTAGTTCACTTTAAGACTGAAAAACAAAAGCAAGCCCCTCCATACTAAATAAAAAATAAAACTCCACACAGAGTTTTATTCAAGGCAACTAACTTACTGACAGAGGGGATCAGGTGGAAGGAAAAACAAAAGCAAGCCATTCTATATTATTTACACAGAGTTTTATTTAAGGCAACTTACTGACAGAGGAGATCAGGTGGAAGGACAATCCAGGCAGCACACAGTCATTCTCTGCCCCCATTCTCTACCAAACCTGGACCTTAATCCCCAGCTTTTCTAGAACGATGGTGAGGTCACAGAGTAATTATCTAAAGTGGTGTCATCTGTGCATAGAGTTGCTCTACTAGTTATCTAAGTGGGGCATTCATGTCCCACTCATCTATACCATTTACCTAAAGTGGAGCCTACTATGTGACACTCTAGGGAAGACCAGAACAAACCTTTCCACATTCTGGTCAGGGCATACAGTAACCTCCATGGGACCTGGATACATAACGTGGGGAAGGTCTTTGAGTGGTCATAAACAAGATGGAGGGCCAAAGATGGAGACAGTGTTATCAGCACTCCTACGGTAGGATAATTAAATAGAGCCATGAAATAATAAAGAGCACAGAAACAAATAGGCCTTAATGAGTTTTTTCCTGAGACAGGCATGGCAGAATGCTTGGGAAAGCTATTCATATGAAAAGTGACACTATACCCTTGCATTTACCACATGACATAGGTCAATTCAGGGGGTTTAAAGGCTGACTCATATAAAGCAAAACTATAAATATTTTAGAACATAAGATATAGGAGATATAGCCTTTATTACTCTGGATAGGGAAAGATTTGAGACTAAAAAACATTAACCATACAAGAAAAGATTGATAAACTTGACTATATTAAAGTTCAGAATTGTAGACATCTAAAGACACCATAGAAAGAGAAAGGTTAGGTACAGAGTAGCAGAATCTACTTTAGTACACGGAACGGAGATAGGACTAGTATCTATATAATGCACTTCTACAAACCTGTGAGGAAGAAGTAAAACAGCAGAAAAATGGGCAAAAGACTTAACTAGTAACTTTTACAAAGAGGAAATTTGCATGCCCAGTAAACATGGAGAAAGATATTTAACCTTATCAGTTACGGGAGAAATACAAAATGAAACTACACCATGATACCACTACCAATTTATAAAATTGGCAGAAATTAAGAGTCTGACAATATCAGGAGTGGATGAGAACATGGAGTATCAGACTTCATCCACTGCTAGTGGAGTTAACTAATATGATTGCTTTTGAAATCAATGGGCATTCTGTAGTAAATTTAAAGATATGTATACCTGTGGTAAACAACAGTCTTAAGTCTAAATATTTTCAATCACTTGGTGGAGGGATTAAGATTGCTAATCAATTACCTTAAAATAGGGAGATTATCCTGGATTCTCCAAGTGGGCCCAAAGTAATAACATGGGCATTTAAAAGTGGAAGAAGAAAGCAGAGGAGTCAGAAAAATACCAAAGAGATGTGGAGGGATTTGAAGCCTGGAGGGACTTGATCACCATTGTTGACTTTCAGATGGAGAAAGGGAGCCACATGCCAAAAAAAAAGCGGGGGGGGGGGGGGTTCCTCTATAAACTGACAGTGAACAGGGAAGAAAGACCTAGTCCTCCAACCACTAGAAATTGAATTCTGCCGACAACCAAAATAAGCCAGGAAAGAGACTGGCCCATAAGTATCTCCAGAAAGGAATACATATGTGGCAGCACCTTGATTTTAGCCTAGTGAGAGCTGTGCTGCAGAGCTGTAAAATAAGAAATTTGTATTGTTGAATCCACTATGTTTGTGTTAGTTTGCAGATAACCTCACAGCCAGGCTACTCTGCTCCTGACATAGTCTATGGAATATTATTGCTACAAACAAAATCATGGATAAATCTCATAATGTTGCGCAAAACAACCAAGACAAAAATGATTAAAGTAAGCTGTAATTCAATTCATATAAAGCAACTGATAAAACCAAGCTGTATTTTTGTAGCCAGGTATATGTGGGTTGTAAAACTTAAAGAAAAGGAAGGAAGAGATTACAAAATTCATGAAAGAAGTGACTGGAAGCATGAAAAGCTTGTGCTCAAGAAAGAATACGTGATATTTCCCAAATCTAATCACTTTCTATTTCTTAACCTGGATGGTGATCCCTTACATGTTCATTTTATACTACGTGGTAACCTCCACAGAGTAGCTTTTGCACACTTCTTAGGTTCATGTTTTTAAGAAGGAAAATGAGATAAACCAATGAATGGGAGATGACATTTGTTACAGGCAACCTGCACAGGGTTTGCTTTTATAAAGGACAAAGAATTCAGACCTCACCTTCTCAGTATGGCCTTCTATGACCACCCCCCATTTCAATCTGCTTTTCTCTTCCTTTGTATTTATTCTCTGAAACATTCATCACCTCTTATTACCCCTGAAATCACATATTTCAGAATTTCCAAGAAGCATGATAAGCACCATCAAATGAAGCAGAACAGATAAGCAGGAGAGAAGTGGTGCCAAAATTGAAAATTTTCTGTGGCACCACCTCTCTCCCACATACTTGTTCTGCTTCATTTGATGGTGCTTATCATGCTTCTTAAAATTCAACCAATTTTGGATTAGTCATGCTTTCCTAAGTGCTTATTCTAATCTAGTCTGCCTTGTTTAAAGTTGTATTTCAGTGCCTAGAACAAAACAAAGTGCATAATAGAGTGTGGTAGGCTGAAGAATATTTCCAAGAGATACCCAGATTCTAGTCCCCGGAAACCGTGAATGGTACTTTATCTAGCAAAAGAGACTTTGCTGCTGTGATTAGGTTTAAAATCTTGAAATAAAGAGACTATTCTAGATTATCCAGGTGAGCACTAAATGCAAGTACATATGTATATTCCACTGCCAGTTTCCTTTTTAATTAATTGTTTCTAAAGAATGAGAATGTAGGCATTATGCATTTGGTATTACTTTATTGTTGGAAAACTGGACCGGAAACCAAAGAGTCAAATAAAATAATACATAAAGGGGGATATGTACATAAGCCCCATTCCAAACGAAAAGTGTAAATTTTTCTTTTTTTTATGTTTTAATATTAGTTTTATTTTTCAATCACAGGTACATTTTCTTAACCTAGCATCACCACCTGCTTTGTAATTGTTTGACTCCGCAAAAATCAGAAGACACTAACAAACGGCCAACGCATCCCCTTGGTGCCCTGAGTGAAGACAAGTCAGTTTACGTATATGATGCACTAAAATCTCACTACCTAAGAAAAGTTTAAATTTCATACAGTGTTTCTAATTTTCTCATTTTTAAAAACTGCCAACTTGATAACCTCTTTGAAAAGAGTCCAGAAAATCAAGACAAATGTTTGTAGGAAATTTCATTCACCAACGACAACACATTTAGAAGGCAGACCTAATAGTAAGTACATCAAGAGTTCCCACAGGGGAGAAATCCTACGAATGCTCATGTTCATTATGACTGAAATTTTCAGCCATAAATCAAGCTTCACAAATTATCAGAGTATTCACATAGGGGAGAGACCTTACAAATGTGAAGAATGTAGGAAAACTTTTAGAGATAAGTCAACCCTCATATACATCATAGAACACACACACAAGGGAAACCTTAAAAATATAATGAATGTGGAAAAACATAGCCACAAATCAAGCCAGAAATCATCAGAAAAATTTACACAGGGGAGAAATTCTATGAATGAAATGAATCTGGGGGAGCTTTCAGCATGACAACAGGTCTAAGAACTCATTTTAAAAACTTTATGAATGCAGTTGATGTGGGAAATTTTTCAGTCAGAAGTCATACTTAAGAGCATATGAGAAGACTTACATAGGGGATTAAGCATATGACTGAAATCATTAGGTCAGAAATCAAGCTTCAGAATGTCTCAAACAACACACAGAGAGGAGAAGTCCTATGGGCATATGAGTGTGAGAAAGATTTCAGCCAGAGGTCTGGGCTAGAAAATTGAAGAAGTTACACACAGAAGCAATCTTATGAACTTAATGTACATAGAAAATTCTTGTGTAAAAGATCACAATATATCAGATAATTACAGAGAAGATAAAATCTTGAAACCTACTGTGGATGGATGATTTTTCAGCCAGAGTACATTCCTCATTAGGTATCTGAGAATTCTCCCAGGAAAGATCCCTTGAAGGCAATGAATATGGGAAATAATTCTGTATGAACTCAACCTTCAACAAACCAACACTGTGAAGAAAGTTGTAATAACCTACAAACTTTCTGATAGTGACTAAACTTTGTTAAATGCCACATAAATCACACAAAGAAGGAAAGTAATAAATATGTTGGCTAAAAGCCAACTTGTAGTATAAAATAAATATGTAGGTGAAAGAGACATCATAGTGTATCACATTTCAAAATATAGAGGGAAGACTTTATCAATAAATTATTTTTATTATTTTATTATATTTTAATGTTTATTTATTTTTGAGAGAGAGAGAAAGAACCAGTGTGGGAGAGCCAGAGGGAGAGGGACACACAGAATCCAAAGCAGGCTCCAGGCTCTGTCTTAGTTGTCAGCACAGAGCCCAATGTGGGACTCAAACCCATGAGCCATGAGATCTGAAGTCAGATGTTAACTGATTGAGCTACCCAGGAGCCTCAAGAAATTATTTTTCCATGAAAGATCATTAAAATGTAAATGTTTGGATATATGAAAGTTCTCAATGAAGCTTTAGAATTTATTATCTATCAGTGATTGTACTGGGGGAAAACTATAAATTTGTGAAAAACAAGTAAAAGGCTTTATCTAAAATTGTTCTTTCAGAACCCTTGTTTCATGTGTAATATAAAAACATTCACTATACAACAAAACAGTCATAGACATTCACTAGAATAGGCAACTTCAAAAGGCCAGAAAAAAGTTGCATAATTAGAACTGCATCAAATAACATGTGAATACTCTCTGGCTCCTCAGTATTTGTGAGGATGTACATGTGTACAAGCCGCTAGCTATTTGTTTGTGTATATACTTGAATCCAACATCATTGTAGAAATTTAGAACTTTTACTTTATTATTGTTGTAACAAAACTATTACTTTCTACATATACATGAATGACAAATTACTCTTATGGAAAATACATGAAAATGTCAACCGTATCACGTCCTGTTGTCGTCTGACATGTGTATAGAGGTAAAGTTATTGTTGCTGAGCTGCCCCTTCTGCAAAGAGGACAATATCTTCTACATAGTAAAAAGCAGTGCATGGATATAATATTAAAAAGTTGCACAGTTATTGGAAGAACAAGCCTTATTAATTTTGAGAGCAGCTGTGAACAGTCACACTCGGTTAAGACAAAATATCCCTGTCTTCCATATTTCTGATATGAAATCAATGATGTGCTTATAAATGTGGGATTGTGTAAATCTTAATTCTCTGTAGCCCCTGCAGTTTCTGTGTTTGTACTTAGTTATATAGTGACCTCTGTGGTTTTCTCTTTGGTGTTGACATTACACAGTAGTTGAGAACCTGTACTTGGAGCCACACTACCTACGATGAATCCCCAGATCCCTGTGAAACATTGAGTAGGTTATCTAAACTTGGTAACTTAGTTTCCTTAGCTGCAAAGTGGGTACATCACATGGTCAGATCATTAGAGAATTAAAGAAATTAATCTAGCTAAATTAGATGGAAGAACACATGGCATGTGGCTACAGTTATGCACGTGGTAAGTACTGTCACTGTCACTACCATCATCATCATGGCCAGTATTTCTTCAATTTACTTGAAAAGAAAAAGTAGATGTTTTAATAGATTTAATTGAATAGATATCTAGAAATTATCCCCTACTTCTTCCTCAAAGAGGAAGCCTCCCTCGAAGATAGTAGGGATAAGCCCTTATCTTGAACTAAGTGTGGAAAGTCACCCTCCTTATATCTGTTGCATAGTGTTTCTCCATTTTTTTCCCATTACTACTTCCCCATGGAGCCCTTTTAGATTTTTTCCCCCTAACTGTCCTATCTCAATAATAAGATCAGGTCAAAGATGTGTTGTATATCTATTTATGTACTGTATATTTGTGCTTTATACATAAAATGTAAGATTTTTTAAATCCCCACTCTACCTCCCTTACCCGAAAACCAAATTCCAACTCCTTGACAATATAATTCCTATTGGAAATACTTGGTTTAGAGTGATTCTGACTCAGTTATCTCCAGGGAGACCTTGAAGAATGTAGGGGTTTCTTCAATAATTATACAAGTTACTCATAATATTACTGTGTAAAATAAGCATTTTTGCTTTGTAGCTGCTGTTCCAGCACAAGTGGTTTCCTTTGGCAACTTACATGGTGTCGAGTCCCATATAAAAGATATAAAACATATTAAATTGAGTTACCCTTAACACAGTATGTTAGGGCTTTTTTGGTGGGACATGAGTAGGTATCAACCTATATTTTCTTTGAGTGAATAGTTAGTTGTCCTTATACCATTAGATTATTCTATACCATTCCCACTGACTTGGAATACTTTATTTCTTATGATGAATTATCAGCTGTAGTGGTATTATAAATGTCTGCTACTTCTGTACTCCTTCCCCTCGGTCTACTAATAATAGAGCCTGCAACCGGGGAACAGATAACCCATATGGGCCAAAAATCATATCATCCTTCTGCTTCCTCATTAATTCCAGAGAAGGGATTTAATCCAAGATGTGCCAATGAGAATCCCCCTTGGATTTCCGAAATGAAATAGAAGAAAATAACATTATATGTAGTGAGAAGCAGATACACCAGGCAGTGTTTGACTCCCTGAGGGCTACAATATCCATGGTCTTTCTGTGGTTTTCTTATACAGCCAATGAACTCTGATAACTTGTATATATCTTGATCCATTTCTGAGTTATTTTTTCTTTCTAATTAAAAAAATTATGATTTATAGAAAAGTTGGCAGAATACAAAGTATGAATTTCATCTTGACTTCCCAAAATGTTTATACTTTAACACATTTGATTTACACACACTCCCATAGACAGATGAATGGATGAATAAATGGATTTTACAAGTTTTCCTGAAATGTTGAAGTGTAAGTGGCAGACATAAGGCCCCTTAAATACTTCAGTATGTATAACCTAAAAACAATTAATTTTCTTATATAATCCCAGTACATTTATCAAAATAAAAATTGATATTAGTAAAGTAGTATTATATAATCCACAGACCTTATTCACATGTTACCCATTCTTCTAATAATGTCCTTTACAAAAAAAATAAATCTAAGATTATGCATTGCATTCTGTAGTCATGTGTCTAGTCTCCCTTCAACAGTCCCTCAGCCTTTCTTTGTATTTCACAACACTGCTATATTTGAAGAGGTCAGAATCTGTTCTGCCAAATGCTGTTCAGTTTAGCTTTGTCAGATATTCCTCTGTGATTAGATTTAGCTTATGCCCCTCTGGGAGCAATGCCACAGGAGTGCTGCTGGGTTTTTACCACCACTGAAGGTATGTGCCATCAATGCCATTAATGGTGATATTAATTTAGAACATGTTGTTAAGGTGGTGTCTGCTAAGATTCTCCACAGTGAAGTTTCCCTTTTTACTCTTTGTATTATAAATAGGAGGAGAGAATTTTGGCTAAATATGTCCTGTTATTCTTCAAACATTAACCCATTAGTTTTAGCATTTATTTATGATCCTTGTTCAAATCAATTTTGGTAGTTGCCAAAAAGTGATTTTTTAAAGATTTTTAAATGTTTTATTTTATTTTTATAAATCTTTTTTTTACTTTTTTAAATGTTTCTTTATTTTTCAGAGAGAGAATGAACAGGGAAGGGGCAGAGAGAGAGGGAGACACAGAATCTGAAGCAGGCTTCAGGCTCTGAGCTGTCAGCACAGAGCCTGATGTGGGTCTTGAACTCATGATCTGTGAGATAATGTCCTGAGTCAAAGTCAGGTGCTTAACAGACTGAGCCACCCAGGTGTCCCTAAAGATTTTCTTTAAATGTTTATTTATTTTTGAGAGAGAGAGCACGCATGCATAAGAGAGATGGAAGGGCAGAGAGAGAAGGGATCCAAAACAGGCTCTGCACTGTCAGTCCAGAGCTGGACATAGGGCTCCAACCCACAAACCACAAGATCATGACTTGAACTGAATTCAGACACTTAACTGACTGAGCCACCCAGGCTTAATTCCATAATTCCTTCTGTATTTATTATGACAGGAAAGTTTTCTTTTCTTCCCCATTTCTTTATTTATTAGTATATGTCTCTGTAGACTTAGACACTTTTTATTTATTTATTTATAAAATTTTTTAAGTTTATTTATTTAGTTAGAGAGAGAGAAAGAGAGAGAGAGGGCGCACAAGGAGGGGAGGGTCACAGAGAAGGAGAGACAGAATCCCAAGCAGACTCTGCAACATCAGTGCAGAGCCTGAAGTGGGGCTCAAACCCACAAACCATGAGATCATGACCCAACCTGAGATCAAGAGTAGGATGTTTAACCTCCTGCGCCACTCAGGTGCCCTTTACTGTATTTAATAAGTTATAATCTTTGGAGCACCTGGGTGACTCAGTTGGTTGAGCATCTGACTCTGGCTCAGGTCATGATCTCACGATTCATGAGTTCAAGCCCCTTGGGCTCTAAGCTGACAGCTCAGAGCCTGGAGCCTGCTTCAGATTCTGTGTCTCCCTCTCTCTCTGCCCCTCCCCCAACTCATGTTCTGTTTCTCTTTCTCTCTCAAAAAGAAACATTTAAAAAAATCTCCCATCAAATAAGAGTCCTGGGCCAGATGGCTTCCCAGGGAAATTCTAGCAGACATTTAAAGAAGAGTTCAACCTATTCTTTGCTAACTGTTCCACAAAGTAGAAATGGAAAGAAAGCTTCCAGACTCATTCTATGAAGCCAGCATTACCTTGATTCCAAAACCAGATAAAGACCCCACTAAAAAGGAGAGAATTACAGGCCAATATCCCTAGTGAAACTGTATGTAAAAATTCTCAAGCATGTCAAATTCAACAGTACATTAAAAGAATTATTCACCATGATCTAGTGGTATTTATTCCTGGGCTGCAGGGCTGGTTCAGTATTCACGAATCAATCAACATAATATACCACATTAATAAATGAAAGGGTAAGAACCATATGATACTTTCAATAGATGCAGAAAAAGCATTTGACAAAATAACAGCATGCTTTCTTGACAAAAATCCTTAAGAAAGTAAGGATAGAAGGAACATATCTCAACATTGTAAAGGCCATATATGAAAGACCCACTGCTAAAATCATCCTCAATGGGAAAAAACTGAGAGTTTTCCCCTTAAGGTCAGGAACACGACAGGGATCTCACCACTGTTGTTCAACATAGTACTGGAAGTCCTAGTCCCAGCCTTCAAACAAAAAGAAATGAAGGCATACAAATTGACAAAGAGGAAGTCAAACTTTCACTCTTCGCAGATGACATGATACTTTTTGTGAAAACCTGAAAAGACTCCACCAAAAACTGCTAGAACTGATACAGGAATTCAGCAAAGTCTCAGGATATAAAATCAGCATACAAGAATCAGATGCATTTCTATACCCAAACAATGAAGCAACAAAAAGAGAAATTAAGAAATCAATCCCATTTACAATTGCACCCAAAACCATAAAATACCTAGGAATAAGCCTAACCAAAGACATAAAATATCTATACACTGGAAACTATAAAAAACTTGTGAGAGAAATTGAAGAAGACACAGAGAAATGGAAAAACATTCCGTGCTCATGGATTGGAAGAACAAATATTGTTAAAATGTCAATACTACCCAAAGCAAGCTACACATTCAATGCAATCCCTGTCAAAATAACACCAGCATTCTTCACAAAGCTATAAAAAACAATTCTAAAATGTGTATGGAGCCAGAAAAGATGCCAAATAGCCAAAGTAGAGTTGAAAAAGAAAACCAAAGCTGGAGGCATTACACTTCCGGACTTCAAGCTGTATTACAAAGCTGTAATCATCAAGACAGTATGGTATTGGCACAAAAACAGACACACAGATCAATGGAACAGAATAGAGAATCCAGAAATGGACCCACAAATGTATGGCCAACTAATCTTCAACAAGGCAGGAAAAAATATCCAATGGAAATGAGACATTCTCTTCAGCCAATAGTGCTGGGAAAACTGGACAGTGACATGCTGAAAAATGAAACCAGACCACTTTCCTAACCCATACTTTCAAAATGGATGAAAGATGTAAATGTGAGACAGGAAACCATCAAAATCCTAGAGAAGAATACAGGCAGCAACTTCTTTGACCCAGGCCACAGCAACTTCTTACTAGACATATCTCCAGAGGCAAAAGAAATAAAAGCAAAAATGAACTATAGCGATCTTATCAAGATATAAAGCTTCTGCACAGCAAAGGACAAACAATCAACCAAACTAAAAGCAACCAACAGAATGGGAGAAGATATTTGTAAATGACATGTAGGATAAAGGGTTAGCATCCAAAATATATGAAGAACTTATCAACTCAACACCCAAAAAACAAATGATCCAGTAAAGAAATGGGCAGAAGACATTAATAGACACTTTTCCAAAAAAGACATCCAGATGGCTAACAGACACATGAAAAGATGCTCAACATCACTCATCATCAGAGAAATACAAATCAAAGCCACAATTACACATCACTTCACACCTGTCAGAACAGCTAAAATTAGCAATGCAGGAGACATGATATGTTGGTGAGGATGTGGAAAAAGGGGAGCCCTTTTGTAATGCTGGTGGGAATGGAGACTGGTGTAGCCACTCTGGAAAACAGTAGGGAAGTTCCTCAAAAAATCAGAAATAGAACTACCCTTAGACCAGCAATTGCACTGCTAGGTATTTATCCAAAGAATTTAAAAAATGCTGATTTGAAGGGGCACCCCCCCCATGTTTATAGAGCACTATCAACAATAGCAAAAGTATGGAAAGAGCCCAAATGTCTGTCAAATGATGAATATATAAGGAAGATGTGGTGTGTGTGTATATATACGACTTAGCAAGCAAAAGAATGAAATCTTGCCATATGCCACAACGTAGATGGAACTAGAGTGTATTATGCTCAGCAAAATAAGTCAGTCAGAGAAAGACAATGTCATATGGTTTCACTCATATGTGGAATTTGAGAAACAACAGATAAATATAGGGGAAGGAAAGGAATAAGATAAAAACAGAGAGGGAGGCAAATGATAAAAAGATAAGGAAAAAGAACAGAAAAGGATAAAAAAGAGCCTTATCCAAAAGAAAAAAAAAGCACAAGGTGGGGGTGAGAAGAAAGAGGAGGAGGAGGAGGAGGAGAAGCAGAAGCAGAAGCAGAAGCAGAAGCAGAAGCAGAAGCAGAAGCAGAAGAAGAAGAAGAAGAAGAAGAAGAAGAAGAAGAAGAAGAAATAAAAAATACAAACAGGAAACTATGAGCCTGATTCCAAGAGGAAAAACAGAAGAAGAAAGAAAAAAGAAGTAGTTGGGGCACCTGGGTAGCTCAGTAGGTTAAGCATCCAACTTCAGTTCAGGTCATGATCTCATAGCTCATTAGTTCGAGCCCCGCATCAGGCTCTGCGCTAGCAGCTCAGAGCCTGGACCCTGCTTCAGATCTGTGTCTCCTTCTCTCTCTCTGCCCCTTCCCCACTCTCGCTTTCTCTCTCTCTCTCTCTCTCTCTCTGTCTCAATAAATTGAATAAACATTTAAAAAATTTTTTTTAGAAAAAAGAAGAGTAAGCCTGGTCCTATTTCTGCCAGAATTGCAAAGGTGGCACTTGAAAGCATTCAATTTTCAATATACTTGGTTCATGTGGAGTGGTGGCCCTGATGGTTTTCTGTAGTAGAGATTCACTGTGTTGGCTCGGAGGAGTCTTGCCCCATTAAATAAGCAGTTGCCAGGCACAGGGGAGCGGGGCTTGATGTCACCGGGTTCTGCCTGCATGGAGGGCCACTGTACTGCTCTCTGAAAGTCCCACTGTGTTGATATTTAGGGGAAAACACCCAATCTCTCCGCCCCCACCCCTAGCCTGGGGGTCGCGCAACCTCTTCTGTCCAGGACTCCCACATATAGTGAGGGCAAAAAGCTCACCCTGCATCACAACTCTCCTGAATTTTTTCTTTGGCCTTCAGCTGGGATTCAAAACTCAAAGTGTTAAAGGAGCCTTCACTGCGCGGATCCACCCCCTCCTCTGCAGCAGAACCTCTCCATGCTGTGTGAAGTCTTCTGTCCCCGAGAAACAGTCCCACGCTTGCACAGTGCACAGATTCCACACAGAATCTATGGTGTAGCACTGCTAAAAGCAGCAAAGGTTATGTGCCTGCTGGGTGTGTCTCCTTCCCCTGCTGATGAAAGGCCTTTTGCTGGCACCTGCAGCGTCTTTTGATCTTGGAAGGCAATAAATTCTCTTCCAAAAGTACTCTAGGAAGGGGACCCTTCCCAGTGCACCCTGGAGATTGCTACACCAGGCTATGCACTCAGTGACCAGCTCCCTCCTTCTCCTCAGAAGATCCTGCCACAGCCCCCTCCAGAGAAAGTTGCACACTTCCAAGACCTCAGAGTTTGAGTTCCAAATACTGTTTGCAAAAAAAAGTCTGTGGCACTCAGTACTTTTCACTCACCAGTCCATGGTCCAGAGAGATTTTCCTCTTATGCGAATTCAACGCCACACTCTCTCAAACCCCTCCCCTCACTTTTGTCTCTCCACAGAAAGGGTTCTCTCCCATCCACCGCACCGCAGTTATTCTCTCGCACAAGTCACTTCCTTGCACTTTGTACCTGCCACACTCCCGCCAACTGTGGAGATCCTTCTGCCACTCCACGGATCAATTCCCTGGGCATTCCAAGTAATATGACCTCAATATAACTGTGTTTGAGGGACGAGAAAAGCCCAGGGTCCCCAAATTCTCCACCATCTTAACTCCTCCCCCAAAAACTTCCCTTTAAATGATCAGTGAACATTACAGAATTTCATATATTTTTTTTAAAAAAACAGGTTTAGAGCAAGACCTCTGTGTCGGATTTCCAGATCACCCCCAGGCTCAATGATTCACTTGAAGGACTCACAGGACCCAGAAATTGTTTATTATATATTTATCATAATAAACATCAATGTTTATTATAGCAAAAGACACAGAGGAAAATCAGCGAAGGGAAAAGGCACATGGAAAAAAGTCCAGAGGAATCCAGTCATAAGCTTCAGAAAATTCTCTCCAAGTGGACTTGCATAGGACATGTTTAATTTCTCCTGCACTGATGCATGACAACAGGTGCAGTGTTGCCAACCAGGGAAGCTCATTAAAGACATAGCTCAAGGTGAGGGCCTGGTCACATAGATACCTTCTGCCTACTATATACTAAAATTCCAGAGCCCCAGCAGGAAAACAGGTGTATACCACATTGTTTGTACAAACAGTTTAGGCAAAGTGAACCACACTTATCAGTTAGGGTTGATGAGAGCTGACACAAAATCCAAGTAGATGCCAAGTAGGTCTTTCTAAGGATGATGTTCCAGGCTTGCTATGGTAATTCTTTTCAGTAAAGTCCATCCCTTGGCCCTTGGCAAAAGTGTCTTTATAGCAAAATAAAGTAGGAGTCCATGCAGCAGGATGAGATCACTTACTATTATTGATCTCAGTTATGCCCCTTGAGGTTTCACACAAATTCCATTAATTATAAAGCTCTGTCTTAGAAAGGCAGATGGCTTCCTCCTCAACTTTCTGTAAGAATCTTTTTTATGTGACCTGAGGCATCAATTCAGAATCATCCTGGCTATAGGTCAAAGCTAATCTAAATGGCTTCCAGCTGAGGCAGTCATTTGATGAGGGGCCATACAACCTGAGGGCATGCTTCAACTATTAGTGCAACCTCAGCAGGACACTTGTGGGCCCCCAGGTTAACAGAGCACTCAGTGCACCCCCACTGAGGCCTCCAACCCCAGGATTTTGAATTCAATTGGAAAAATGTAGTCAAGTCCTTGGTTTTAGAGGGACTGTAAGAAGGCACTCAGTTACAGTTTGTTTAGCTGTGACATCAGCTCACCCACCACCCAGAGTGTGTTTTGCACAAAAACTACAAGAGCTGGGGCTACCCAAGCTGTCCCATAGCCAGCACTGTTGGATGTGACCTTGCTTCGTCAGTCTGAATCAGAATGTTCTCAGCAGTTTGGAAAGGCAGCCCTGGGAGTTTCCTTCCGGGAAAGGGGAAAGCTTCCAGGAACAGTTTTGAAAAACAAAGGTCATTAATGCTGCCCCCAACTCCCATGACTTCCAGATTTGGGTTTTGGTTTTTCTCCTTGTTGCAAAATCAATGCATCCTTTTCAGAAATTATAACCTTATGTTTTTTAATCATCCCCTACTCTTATACAGACGTTTTATCAGGAAGAGTTGTAAGCAAGAGGAATAAGTGTATTTTTACAGGAAAAAATATTTTTATACAACTCAAATAGAAAGACAGGTCATGTCCAGGAATCCATCAGGAGAAATCTTGAATTTTTAAAAATTTCAAAATGGGTTTTCATAACTTCCCACCCCTTCCTTCCTAATGATGTATCCGGTGAGTACCTAGAAAAAATTGATCCTTTTTGAGGGATAAGTGCACTTAATGATCCGTTTGCCATACTAAAGTGTGTGTACTAGGAGAAAAACAAGGCAAATATAATCATCAACAGTGAGCTGCCCCTGAGAGGGGGTCAAGAGTCCACTCCACCAGGAGTAGGCAGAAAGTGCACTGCTCCTCCACAAACTTGTACATAGTTCTTGGCAGAAATCACAGGTTGGAATGCAATTTGTGTTGAGTCAGAAATATAGAGCTGATCAGCAGCCTGATTCCAAATGGTCCAAGTAGGGAACAAGCCCTTTCCTGTAGACATTTGCATGTGACCTAGGCAGGGCAGACAGCGTCCGTGGTGTTTTCCGTTTGTAGCCCCATGCAGGGCTGTTCTGAATCTGCAAAAATCCTTCCATCTGGGAGATGTCTGTGTTTCATCCAGCACACTGTGTGCTGAGGCTGAAATAGCCCACAGCGAATAGTTTCAAGTTTCAACTTCCACTCAGGTTGGGGCAATTAGAATCTGTGAGTTAGAATTCCAGGAAAAACCCAGCAGCTTCTGTTCTGCGGCAGCAAAACAAAAACCCGCACAGACATCAGCTGTGTTCTAAGTCCAAGTGACAAGTAAGGCTTTCCTAAATCCTGTTAATCTTGTTTTCTTAGAATCCAAACTGACCCATTCAAAAATAAGCACAGAGGCCAGTAAATTATCAGCCTCTATCAGAGGTCCGATCTTAACATCTGAAAAAGCTAAGAGCTCATTAGCAACTAAAAACCGCTTTTTTTGATTTCCAAAAGTACATCTCCATTTAGAGACTACCTCTCTTTTCTTTTTAAAAATTTTAATGCTTATTTATTTTTGAGAGACAGAGTGAAAGAGTTGAGAGAGAGCATGAGCAGGGAGGAGCACAGAGAGAGAGAGAGAGAGAGAGAGAGAGAGAGAGAGAGAGAGATGCAGAATCCGAAGCAGGCTCAAGGCTCTGAGGTGTCAGCACAGAGCCCCACGCAGGGCTCGAACTCACTAGCCTGTGAGATCATGACCTGAGCCGAAGTCAGATGCTTAGCCAGCTAAGCCACCCAGGTGCCCAAGACTATCTCTCTTTTCATGTTACTTTCCCTCTTTTCTTTATAGTACATACCAACATGTTACACAAAAATTAAACCAAAATGGATCATAAAAACATTATTCTAAGTGAAAGAACCCAGAGACAAAGGGCCAAATTTGTATTTAACTTGTATGAAATATCCAGAATAGGCAAATCCTATGTAGACAGAAAGTAGGTTAGTGGTTATGAGTAGGTGGGATGAGGTATGACAGCTAACAGGTACTAGGTTTCTTTGGGGAAGGATAAAAATGTTCTTGATGGTCCCACAACTTTGTGCATATAACAAAAACTGAATTGTACACTATAGTATGTGAATACTCAATTTTTAAATACTTAGTACCTAAAACAAGTTCTCAAGGCAGTGTTTCTAAGTAGAGAAAATTAGGAAGTAATCTCCAGATAGGAAACTTGAAATAAATTTTGTCAGGTTAACGTGACAGCATATTTTTCAGATGTTAAAATTATGTTTAAAAAGACCTTTTGTAGGGGCGCCTGGGTGGCTCCATCTGTTGAGCATCCAGCTTTGGTTCAGGTCACAATCTCGTGGTCTGTGAGTTCAAGCCTCGTGTCGGGCTCCGTGCTGACAGCTCAGAGCCTGGAGCCTGTTTCGGATTCTGTGTCTCCCTCTCTCTGCCCGTCCCCTGCTTGTGCTCTGTCTCTCTTTCTCTCAAAAATACATAAAAATTAAAAAAATTGTTAAATAAATAAAACAATTTTAAAAAAGACCTTTTGTACAACATGAAAGGTGCAATCCATTTTTTAAAAAAGTAATTGATAAGCTGGACTTCATTATAATTAAATATGTCTTCCCTACAAAAGACAATGTCAAGAGAATGAGAAGACAAGCCACAGACTAGGAGAAAATATTTGTACAAGACATACCTGATAGAGGACAGTTTTCCGAAATATACAAAGAACTTAACAATAAGAAGTCTAACAACTCAATTTAAAAAATGGGCCGGGGCACTTGGGTGGCTCAGTCAGTTAAGCATTTGACTGGGGCTCAGGTCATGATCTCACGGTTTGTGAGTTCAAGCCCCAAGTCAGGCCTGGATCCTGCCTCAGATTCTGTGTCTCCATCTCTCTCTGCCCCTATCCCCACCTTTCTGTCAAAAATAAATAAACATTTGTTAAAAATGGGCCACTAAGACCTTAATAGACACCTCACAAAAGAAGATATACAGATGGCAAGTAACCCACAAAAGCCATCAAAGGACACTCCACATATATGTCATTAGGGAAATGCAAATTAAAGCAACAATGAGATACCACTACACATCTATCCAAATGGCTAAAACTCAGAACACTGTCACCCTCAAAACCTGGTGAAGATGTGGAGCAATAGGAATTCTCATTCATTGCTGATATCACCAGCTAGAACCCAAGATCTGACCTTTACTACCCACCTGCTTGTACTCACTCACCCTTATTCCAGTTTTACCTAAATTCTTTCTAGCTTGTCTCTTAACTCAGGCAGTTGCAAAGTGAAACTGCCCCTCCAGTGGTAGCCACTGCTCTGACAAGACCTCCAGCGGGCCCAGACCACTCAGACCAGTTTGAGCTTAATCCCTGACTCACAGCTGCACTGATGGATAATAAAGTGACCTCTAGAATGAGTGACAACTACTTTTACTCAATTATAATACTAAAATCTCCTCCCAAGGAGGAGCACAAGCCTCATATATATATATATAACATACAATGTGTGTATAAGAATGTTTCCTTAAAATGCATGCACAACCTTATGCCCACCTCTACATGTGATGACAAGACTTCTATCTACATATTTATCCCATTCCTGAATAAAAGGAACCCATCCACCCTTGCTTGGGGAGCTATGGCTTTGGAAGCCTTTTTTATGATCTCCTTATTTGCTGCAAGTAAAGTTTTCTTTGTGTGACAACTCAACCTACTGCAGTTTCTGATTCATCAAGGAGCGAACTCATGTTAGTTCAGTTACGCTGGTAGGAAGGCAAACTGGTACGACACTTGAAGGACAGTTTGACAGTTTTTGACAAAACTAAATATATTCTTACCATACAATCTGACAATTGAGTTGTTTGGTATTTACCCAATCATTTGAAAACTTATGTCTACACAAAAACCTGGACATGGACACTTATGGTACTTTTTTTCATAATTGCCAAAACTTGGAGTAACCAAGATGTTTTTTAGTAGGCAAATGAATAAATTGTGGTATATCTAGACAATGGAATATTATTCAGCACTAAAAATAAAAGAGCTATCAAGCCATGGAAAGACATGGAGGAATCTAAATTCATATTACTAAGTGAAAAAACCAACCTGAAAAAGGCTATGTAACTGTATGGTCTCAACTATGTGACATTCAGGAAAAGAAAAAACTATGGAGACAATAAAAAGATCAGTGGTTTCCAGGGGGCTGGAGGAAAAGAGGGATGAACAGGTAGAGCACAGGCAGTGAAACTATTCTGTATGATACTACATTGGTAAATACATGTCATTATATTTTTTTCAAAACCCATAGAGTATTCAACACCAAGAATGAACCTTCAGGTAAACTATGGACTTCAACTGATAATGATGTGTCAATGTAGGTCCATGGATTGTAACAAATGTACCACACTGGTGCAGGGTATTGATAGCTGGAAAGGCTTGCATGTATGGGAGTGGGATTATACAGACACTCTCTATACCTTCTGCTCAATTTTGTGGTAAACCAAAAACTGCTCTAAAAAATAAAGTGTGTGTGTGTATACATATACACACACTTTATTTATATTTACACACATATGTATACTGAATTCTTTGAATTCTTCAGATAAACCACATTTGATCAGCATATATTATCCGTGTTATGTATTTCTGGATTCCATTTACTAATAACACACTGATGATTCCTGTATATATTCACAAGGAATTTTGGTGAATTGATGATTTAATGATTTGGTGCTTTTAGTTTTATTTTCTTGAAATATCTTTGTCTGATTTTGCTATTAGGATAATCTGGCCTCCTAAGTGAATAAAATATACAACCATATAAAGGAGTAGCATATAGCAATGAAAAGGAACTACTAATACACATAACAGTATTGATAAATCTTAACAGATTATGGTGAGTGAAAGAGGCCAGACACAAGTGAGTACAACTCTATGAGTCTGATTATACAAAAATTCTAGTAAAGATGAATCTAATCTAAAGGGATAGAAAATAGATTAGCACTTGCTTGGGGAATTGACTAGGTAGGGAAACAGGACATTTTAGGATGATGGAAAAGTCTAAATATAGAATGTGGTGGTGATTACAGAGCTGTATAAATTTTCAAAACTCATCCAAGTATATGGAAAACTGTACCCATTATGGTATATAAATTATACCTTGATTGATTTAAAAATGATATGTGAGTCATTTTGTGGTGAGATAGTCAATTCTGAACTAACCAAACTGCTTATTGACCTCACCAGATAGCTACTTGATCTTGGGCAAGTCATGTCTCACCCATAAAACCCAGTTTCTTCTGCCATGAAATGGTGGATAATGATTACTATTAACCACATTCATTAAAGGAATATTTTCTGAGGTTATCTACACCAATCACTTAAAACAATGCCTGACATAGAGTAAATGATCAGAAAGTAAGAACTGCTACTGTTATCTATTTTATTAGTGTTATTAAACATCAGAGTAATGATCTGTATTCTTTAAAGGAGTGACATAAGATCATAGCTTATATAAAAGAAGAGAGTAAAGCTGGGGCTAAAAAAGATACCCTCTAAGGTGACAAGTGTGCAGGAGGTCCTCATGCCAGGGGGACATCAGTTTTTTAGAGCACTCTTTATCTGATGATACTCATTCCTGGAATCTTAAAACCTTAGACCTTATGTACGTCTGTCAACAGGCTGACATGATTCATCTTAAAATACTTTCAATAGATCTAGTTATCTGGAAACTGATTTTTCCATAAAGGTAAGAGAAGCTCCCTCCCTACAGGGCACTGTTCCCTGGGATGCTTTTAGACACCGCAGGGAGCCCAGACAGCCGGCCATCAGTCAGTCCTGGATTCTCTGTGATAGTCTGTGGTAACAACTACCAACCAGGTTAAAAGATTTTAGGGGGAAAATGGACTTGAGGGTAGTGCTTATATCAATCACACACGTACACCTTAAATGTCCCAATCTGTAATGGAGGTGATTTTGTTTCCTGTGGTTCCTTTTAACCCATGAATTTTGTCCAGCATTCTCTGAGCCAGTGCAATGACAGCACAGTGCCCTCTATGTCGAAGGAAAATTCAGTGACTGGCCACTGCTTTGGCCCTGACTTACTGTCAAAAGTTATAAAATTTCACATTAGTAGTTACCTATTGCTACATAACAAATTACCACAAACTTACCAGCTCAAAACAACACACATTCCTTACCTCAGTTTTTATGGGGAAGGTATCCAGACACAACTTAGCAGTTCCTCTGCTCCAGGGTCTCTCCTTCAGCTGTAATTCTGGTGTCTGACAGTCTTGGCCACCTGAAGGCTTGGCTAGAAAAATATTCACTGTCACACTCACATGGTTGTTGGCAGAATCTCAGTTCCACAAGGGCTGAGGAGACGTGGGGCTTCTGTTCCTGGCGACTGTTGGTCTGAGGCTGCCCTCAGCTCCCTGTCAGGAGATGGCATGTGAGCAGAGAGTACCTGAGTGTTTTATAGAGGTAATCTAGGGGGAGGAAGCCCTGACTGTCTAAGTGGGAAACTATCCATCTACATGGAGCAAAATCGGTACTGAGAGGGCAAATTCATTATCTAGTGATATATACTTCTTTGCCTAAAATAACTATTTTGCCTTAATTTTTTAATTATTGCTTATTTCCCCAACTGTTGGATGTGGACTGCCCATCTTTGTGAATGAAAATGAGTAAGGCCTTCCTACAACTGTAATTCTGTCCCAGCTAAGGCCCAGTATTACTCATTTGTTTTAATTTTAAAGAAATGCATTGAAAAAATATATAATACATCAAAATACAAAATAACATAAAAATAATCTCCTAACCCTCCTATCATTACTAGAGATATTTTGCTACATATTCTCACGGACCAGAGATTCTCAACCTCAGCACTATTTGTTTTTTGAGCTAGTTAATTCTTTGTTGTAGTACCCGCCCTATGCACTGTAAGGTGTTTAGTAGCTTCCCTGGCCTCTACCTACTAGATGCCAGGAGTACCCTTCCCCAGTCATGAAATTCAAAAACATTTGCAGACTGCCAAATGTTCCCTGGGAGGGAAGGGAAAATCTCTTCAGTTGAGTACCACTGTTCTAGACTTAATGCATATACCTACATCTATATATCAAAATACACATACACTGTTATCTAATTTGTTTTTTAATAGAATCATATTATGAAATGTTCTAAAGTGTTTTTTGCAAGAGTTATATCATATCCTTGATACATTTCTATTACACACAGATATAGTTCCTTCTTTATTTTTTTAAAGTTTATTATCCATTTTTGAGATAGAAAGAGACAGAGCAGGAATGGGGCAGGGGCAGAGCAAGAAGGAGACACAGAATCTGAAGCAGGCTCCAGGCTCTGAGCTGTCAACCCTACGCAGGGCTCAAACTCACAAATCATGAGATGGTGACCTGAGCCGAAGTCAGACGCTTAACTGAGCCACCGAGGCACCCCCAGTTCCTTCTTTTAAACCATCATATATAGGGGTACCTGGGTGGCCAAGTCAATTAAGCATCTGACTTCAGCTCAAGTCATAATCTCATGGTAAGTGAGTTCGAGCCCCACTGCACTGACAAGGCGAGGAGCCTGCTTGGGATTCTCTCTCCTTCTTTCCCTTCTTCTCCCGCACTCTCTCTCTCTATCTAAATAAACAAAACCTTAAAAATTTTTTTTTACATAAACCATCATATGAAACCATAATTAAATATTTCCCTACTGATGAACATTTAGTTTATTTGCAGGTTTTTGTGTGTCTTTTTGTTTTTTGTGGGCTTTTTTTTGCTACTACAAACTATGCTACAATTAAAGTCTTTGAATATGTTGAATATGTAATCTCCATATTTATGTGTTGACTATTTTTATAGGATAAAAGTGGATTTGCTAAGGCAAATGGTATGTACATTTTTAAAATTATAAACATTTCCAATTTTTTGATGAAAAATTGCATCAATTATCAGCAAATTTCCATTTCTCCACACTCTCCCCAACCCTAAATATAATCAATCTTTTTACTTTTGTAAAACTGAGAGGTTAAAAAATAGAAAGATAGCTTATTTCAATTTTCCTTTCTTTGATTATGAGAGGGTAAGCATCCTCTGGTATTTCTGTCTCCTTTTGCTCATACTCAGAACAAGACAGGCCATGAGATAGAATCTATGGTAGAACAGGGTTTATCCTTATAATTCCTTAACTCAGAATTTTCATTAAAGGAGCAAAAGCAAGGAGACATCAATGCCATCTAAGACAGCTGCAAATTGAAATGTTTTGGAAGAAAATGCAAATACATGCTGAAGGGGAAACAGTAGAGGTTGGTGAGGGCATAACGAGTGATGACGTTATTCACATCTGTATGGTGTTAATGATTATTCAGACTGAATAACACCTGTCTATGAGTCAGATATGGCCAAGAATTTGCAACTCCTGATCTAAAATGATAGAGTCTGATTGTCCAAAGAAATACATCTAAGCACTAGACTGGCTTCTGGAAAAAAAATCCCTTATGTTCAAAATTCTAATATTTAACTAAATGTTTTTGTTTTAAATTTTAAGTTAAGGTTTTGACTTAGTTTTTATTTAAAAATTAAGAAAAAACTTAATTTTTTAGAAAACATATGACCTACACTCATAAAAGAAGATTAACTGAAATTATGAATTTGCCAGGAAGCAAGCATTAGGAATTTGCTTCTTTAGTATTTATATATGTTTCTATAGATACATTCCAATTAAAAGAATTCTTGGGGTGCCTGGGTGACTCAGTTGGTTAAGCTTCCGACTTCAGCTCAGGTCATTATCTCACCCTCTGTGGGTTCAAGGCCCACGTCTGGCTATATGCTGACATCTCAGAGCCTTGAGCCTGCTTCAGATTCTGTGTCTCCCTCTCTCTCTCTCTGCCCCTACCCCACTCATGCATGGGATCTCCTTCTCTATCTCTCTCTCAAAAATAAATAAACATAAAAAAAATTTTTTAATACACTGGATGGAATGAATGGTAGACTAGAGACTAAAGTGTTAATACTCATATGGATTTGTTTATTTATTTTTACTAGTTGATTCAACTTCTTGCTTCATCTTTTTGTTTGATTGCCAACCCATGCAGTAGCCAGGTTTTGGTCGAGCCTGCACCAAAGGAAACAGCTGTATGTCTTTAAGAGTCTGCTTATAGGGTCAATGTCATTCAAAAGTTCTTCTCTCTTCAAAGAAGCCTTTTTGGCTCTGACTAGAAGTAATAACAGTGGCAGGCAAAATGCTTTGTGTTGCTCTGAGGTATGAAATATTACCTGTTTGGTGAAGCAACATTACATAACTGCTGTGCCAGACGTCTTCCACCAAATGATTCATCAATTTCATGGAGTCATTTGTCAACATCATTATCCTGATCACTACCAATTAGCATTTGTAGAGCATCAACACAGAGATGACACTGTACTTGGTGCCTGACAGATTACAAGGAAGACAAAGAGTACAACTTACAAAGTAAACTGTTGGAACTGTGCATTTGAATATGAAACATAATGCAAACATACCTATAAGTCCAAGCCTACCTGGGTCACACATGGTGAATTAAACTCACTGAAACTCACCATTGAGCTTCACACTAGCTATTTGTGTTGCATCAGAGGACAGAGCATATGGTCTCCTTGGAGATCTCAGAATCAGACTAAAGAATTGGGAGGGCTTTTGCTGAAAAGTTCAAATTTCCAGAATCCTTTTACAATATGCCTGGCCAGTGAGTGACCACCAAGTCGCTAAAGATTTGGGGAATTTGAAGATTCCAAAGGAGATTCGGTAGGTTAAGCCATGGGAATTTCAAAGAGGCCTACAAAAACACTCTGGAATACAAACACATTTGAAATTATCAGAGGAGAACTGTTGTACAAATGCTTTCAGTTAATAGCTTTATTTTTTAAATTTTTTTAACATTTATTTATTTTTGAGAGACAGAGATAGATCATGACCAGGGGAGGGGCAGAGAGAAAGAGGGACACACAGAATTGGAAGCAGGCTCCAGGCTTTGAGCTGCCAGCACAGAGCCCGACGCGGGGCTCAAACCCACAAACTGTGAGATCATGACCTGAGCTGAAGTTGGACACTCAACAGACTAAGCCACCCAGGCGCCCCTTCAGTTAATAGCTTTAATTAGAGACAAAAATAGGCACTAGAGTTGAACCAAGAATATTTTTCACCACTGTCACCATTCTCATTTCAAATTATCCTTGCTGCTTGTATAGCCTCTTCCATTTTCTCTTGTACTAGATAGAGGCAAAATTAAAAAGCTGAACAACAAAATCCACTAGTGCCTATCTGAGAAGCTCACTCAAAGCTTACTAGGAGAGCAAACAGGGTAACCCCAATTGACAAGCAGGTTGTGTGCCCTTGGTAAGAGTCCAATGGGCTGTTTGGCAAACAGGATGGATTTCCCCCAGAGACTGAGTGCTTGGTGGTTAGGCACTGAGGCTGGTACAGGACAGCCCACTTGCCAGGAAGTATACCTGAAGTCACCCAACAGAAGTCACCCACACAATGTCACACAACAGACCCTAACTCCTATGGGCTACATGATCTCCCTGGGAAGCCAGGCACAGATCTGTCCCAGTGCAATTGATTAAGGCTTGCCCTTCTTCTGGCTGTCCAGAGTAGGGCAGTGGGAGATATGGGTTCTTCCCAGCACCCCAATAAGATGGTGCGACCTAGGAAAGAGGAGAGATGGAGGTGGCATCCAGGTGGCCTCTGGGGCTGAAGTGACCTTGTCTATCCCAGCACCCTTTGTTCCCCCAACCCCACAGACCTGTACAGGGTTCCCTTTACACTAAGGATTTTAAAGTGGCCACTTCGGAGAATGCCCTGCCCTGTGGAGGTTTCCTGAGTGTTTGTGGCAGGTAATGAAGCAGAAGGGGATAAGGTGACAGTTCTTCCTCCACCCCTTGGAACGTCCTAGTACACAGGAGTAAAAGGAGGATTGGCTGCAGGTTCAAAAAAATCCAGGTTTGGTCATGCAGGGTCTCTGGTCTCAGGGCTGGGGGTCACAGGCTCAAGAACCATAACTAGGGCTGGGGCTATCCCTCTGCAGTCAGAAACTGCCTACCCCAAGATGGACGCTAAGGAGCTGCAGTAGAAACAGGTGCTCTGTCCTCTCCTTTCCCCTCCCAAAGCTCTACTTTCCCACTGGGCACTGTGAGAAACAGGCCAGCCTGTGCATGTCCTTGGAAAGCTGACAGGTGGAAAGGAGACAGCACCTTCAGGGGGCAGAGAGAGAAAGAATGACAGCATCAGTGACCATCAGTTTCAAGTGGGCCATTTGGTAGGAGAAAACATTCAAGCAATTTTAGAGAAAATAAAGTCAACTTCCATATTATTCACTGAGTTTTTAAAAATATACTTATATACATTTGTAATGAAATGATCAATGACCCAATAGGAAACGGGCAAATGACATAAAGTTTTTTTTCAGAATAAATACAAATAAGCAATATGAAATTATAACAAAAATTCACTAAGAATCAAAGATATAAATCTCAAGAGCAATGTGCTAAGTGAAAAAAGCCAGACACAAAAGAATACAGACTGTATGAGTCCATTTATATAAAATTCTAATAAAGGCAAAGCTATAATGACATAAAGCAGTGAATGCCAAGCACCGAGCTTGGGGGAGGGATTGGATGGCAAAGTGCAGGAAGGGAATTTTGTGGGATGACGTGTTTGTTATACTACCGGGTTCATTTGTTAAAAGTCGTCTATCTGTACACTCACAATTGACAAAATTTGGGGTGCCTGGGTGTCTCAGCCTATTGAGTGTCCAACTCTCACTTCTGGCTCAGGTCATGATCTCCCAGTTTCACGGGATCAAGCCCACATCAGGCTCTGTGCTGACAGTGTGAATCCTGCTTGGGATTCTCTCTTTCCCTCTCTCTCTGCACTTCCCCCACTCACACTGTCTCTATTTCTCTCAAAATAAATAAATAAACTTAAAAAAAACATTTTAATTGGCATACTTTACTGTTTATAAATTATACCTCAAAGTTGACAATAAAAAGAAATTATTTTAAAGCCTAATTGTGGATATAAAACAAAACTCATGATTCTAGACTATTTTTGCCTTGAAACAATCTTTAGAGACTATCTAGTATGATTTTTCCCTTTATGTCAAATAAGTGAGGATATGAAGGTCCACAGAGAGATAATGTCAGTTATTCAAAATGATATATCCTGCTGGCTGTGGAACTACATTCCATCACCCAGTCTTTTCAGATTTATTTCTATCCTGCCATTCATGCCCAGCACATTTAAACTCTAATTGTATCATGATATCACATAATTCATAGGTTCCCATAAAATACCTTTCAGCTATATAGTACTTTTCATTTTTAACACACCCCCATTGTGTCCAACCATAGAGGCAGAACCAGTAAGAGGTATATATAGTAAGATTTATTGCAAGGAATTAGTTCATGTGATTGTGGGGCAGGCCATCAGGAGAAACATGCTGGAAGTCTCAGGCACAACTAATTCCACAGATGGGATATCTTTTTTCTTAAGAAGGACTCAGTGCTGCTCTTAAGATCTTTCAATTGATTGATTGCATCTGGCCCACCCAGACTAACTAGGGTAATCTCCCTTACTTACAAACTTTCCTCAGCATAGCAATATCTAGATTAGTGTTCAGTTGAATAACTGGGGACTAGAGCCTACCCAAATTGGCTCATAAAACTGACCATCACATTCATGTAATAGAAAAAAATGGTATTACCACTTCCATTTTTCCACTAGGGGAATGGAATCACAGAATGCTTGAAGGACAGAGCTATCTCACATTTGGGGGGGGGCTTAACTGTATATTTATTTGGAGGGGAAGAGAGGGGAAGAGAGAATACTGAGAAGGCTCTGCACCATCAGCATAGAACCCCACATGGGGCTTGAACTCACAAACCGTGATATCATGACCAGAGCCAAAATCAAAGAGTGGGACACTTAACTGACTCACATTTTGTTTTTCAACTGTAAAATGGTTAGCAATTCTTACCTCACATGATTGTTGTGAAGAGTAATTAAATTAAATTACTTCCAACTGTGTATGTAAAATCTCTGACACATTGGGTCTCAATGTTGTAAAATGGTAATTAGATTATATTTTGCTTATAAATAAGATGGTTTACAAATTATGAGAAAAGGGACATTTTCATTTGCCACAGGTGGGAATACACATTGGAATAACTTTTTTCAGCAAGTAGTTCCATTTCCAGAAGTTAGTTTTTGGTTTTTGGGGTTTGGGGGCGGGGGGTTGAGAGAGAGAAAGAGAGGGAGAGCACATGTCCATTGCAAGCAGGGGAGGGGTAGAGGGAGAAGGAAAGAGAGAATCTTAAGCAGGGTCCACATCCAGCCTGCAGCCCTACTAGGGCTTGATCCCATGATACTGAGAAAAAGACTTAAACCAAAATCAAGAGTCAGGTAGTTAACCAACTGAGCCATCCACGTGCCCCCAGAAGTTAGTTTTATAATATTTACACACATCTTTAATGATACATGTGTAAAGATATTCATTGCAGTAGTGTCTGTAAATAAAAGAAAAAATTCTAAATGCTCATCAATAAGAGAAAAGGAGAGTGTTTAAGTCATTATGTATGGGTGAACATTGGAATGCTCTATGTATTATCAAGGAAAGATATCTATGCTATAGTATTAAATCTAAAATAATAGAGTTTGTATTATTTGATGCCATAAACATTTTGCCAATTCCTTTGGTGGTGGTCAGGAGATGGATTTTGTGGTCATTCTGACCAAATGAATATTTTGCTTCCTCAGAAAGAACTCTAAGGTAGTGACGGTATTGTGGTTAAAACTCCAAATGCTGCTCCCTGTCCTCTCAGATCAGAAAATCAGCTCTTGTTTTTTCTGTGAACACAGGAGGACCTGCAAATGTTAATAGTGAGGTTACCAGAGGGACTCCTTGGGAGGGCAGCCTTAGGGTCCTTCAAAACTGAGACTAGACAGCAGGTCACAATTGAATGAGCTAGAGCTGAACCAGGTTATGTCCTATGGTTACAGCAGAAATACCTGAATCAACCGGGCACATTTGATCCAGAATGGAAGGCACTATGTAGCCTTGGCTGCAATGTCTTTTATTTCATGTTGTTCAGGACTTCTCTTTTTCCTGACAAAATCTGGAGAAGAGGAGGCTGCTATATTTTCTCAGTCTCCTTCTATCAAGAAGATAGAATGATTACATGGGAATCTCACTATTTGGGATCCCACAAAATGAGAAACTGTCTAGATTTTTAGGTCAATGGCAAAGAAAGAAAGCACAAGTCCATATATTATCCAACAGGATTATTTGCTTCATACCTACTGCTTCATTGGATGTAAGCTCCATTAGCACAGCACAGTGTTTGTGAATCCTTGATTCCTCAGCACAGGACCTGACATAAAAGGGACTCAATAAAGATTCATATAGTCAATGGCAAAACATCATTTCCTGAATCCAGCCTTTGTACTGCCATCCCAAGCTCCCCTATCCTTCCCATTCCAACACCTTATCTGGTATCCCTAGGAGGAAGAGAGTGAAGGTCATTTGCAAAGGAAGAAATATAGAGGACACCCAATCTCACAGGCCTGGCTAGAGAGCTAGCAGTGAGGGCAAGGGCGAGTCTTTCATGTCACTCGGCTCAGGCCTGGCTCTCTCAGCCGATGCTGAGCCTCAACCCTTCAAGACCCTTGTCTCACACCTACCACTTTTCTTCAAATAAAATAAAGTATATTTTACTGTTCTATCACTGTTCTTAGAGGATTTCAAATGCATTCATAAATCCAAGTGAATCTCTGGAGAGGGGAGCTTCCAAGGACAATAAGATAAAAAGTGAAAGAAATCCGACAGAGGATCATCCAGAATGGGAAGGATGTCAGCTCCCATGATTTTATGTTTATTGAGAGCTAATTCACTGAATCAAGGTACAAACTTCTCTAATGCTTTATAAGAGGATTCTAGATCTGTAAGAACAGTCAAAGCTATCAGCATGGTAAGTATACAATATCTCAATGAGAATAGTTTCTACTGCAATTGGATTGAATGTTACTTCTCAAAGATATGTCAAAATTCAAGGCAGAAATTCTATAAATGGCTGCTTATGTCAACACTCATTTAATCTCATTTAATTTTTAATACAATTTTATGATGTCATTAGTATTATCCACATTTTATAGTGGGTGAAACCAAGGGTTGGTGAGGGTAAATTATTTGTACAAGGTTTATGCCTATCAAAGATAAGATTGGAGTTATCTGCATTCCAAAGACAGTGCAATCAGATAGTAAACTGAATCCAGAAGTACTGGAAATTGTTGCTTTCATCGGTCTGTCACTTTTCCATTGACTGTTTTAATGCAAATATGGTTGTAACATTGAAAGGTTTTAAAATAGATGCTTTGGAGTATTCTTTATTTTGGTTATTAAAGTTTAGTATTTCCAGCAAATATCCTTATTTATAAGCTCTCTCCTCTACAGCAACCAAAATAATAATTAAAAAAAATCAATGGTTTTTCATCACTTCTCCAATCAGAATTGAAATTCAATAAACTCCCCAATTTTCTCCCATTTCATAAATTGGACAAAATGACCAAATCATCTGCTTTTAGATGGCAAGTCCCCATTGTGCTTACAGAAATGTTTTATTGCCTGTTAAACGCAATGTCTAGGTCTTCTGAGTTCTCAATAGGGGGAAATGCAACAATATTACACCAAATGACTTTATTATTATTCTTGTATTTTTGGGAATCATTAAACAATATGATTCTTCCCTCCATGCTCATATTTACCATTTCTCTCATGCACCCCAACCTACTTGTTTTTTGCCCAGTGTCCCAGTAGGTTTTACGAAGGAGAGAAACAGCAGATAACGGTCTCCACTCCGCAGGATCAGGCAGCCCATGGTAGCCACTTGGCTTACCATCACAAGAAGCCACCTACAGGAACCTCTTGCACTACCCTGGTGGATTCCAACAGAGTTCTAGAATCCACACTAAGGATGGAGTGTTCAGGCCTTAAGAGACCCTTGATGACTAGTTTCTGTCTTGGAAACTCTCTAAGGAATGAAGTAGTTCTAAGCTCCTTGTGCATTTCTAAGCATCTCAGGACAGTAAGGAGGATCTAGGATTTCTGTGTCCTGGAAGCAAGAGAAGTTTCCTAAGTACACCTGAGACCCACTAAACTCTGGGTCAAGTGCAAGGGTCCCCAGGGAGTTAAGCCAAATTGGCAACAATTCATCTCTTGCCCCACAAATTGTCATTTGCAGTGATATCTATCACACTCTGGGGACATTAATACTAAACAACAAAGTCTTTGTCCCTTGAGACACTTTTGTTGGGGAGACAAAATGTGTAACTTAATTTTGCTTGTCCTCCTGATATAACTAAAATACTTTCTCATATCATTCAAATTTTCATTTAGTTCCATTTCCCTCTTTGAACTTGGAGGAAAAAGTTCTCTTACCACTTTCCAAATGTTTTCAGTCAAATTCCACTTACTTTCCACAGAGCCATGCAAACCATCACTGACTTATACACTGAGCCCATGGAAATTTACAAACTGGGAAAATGCGAGGGTAGGGTGCTGTGAAGAGGAGTGAGTGGATTTAGAAGACACACATGCCATATCCACAATGTAGATGCTAATTTGTTTTGGAATGGCCACCTGGCGTGATCTTGTTCCCTGGATGAGAAATCTGGGATGATTGTTAAGAAAACAATCAGGTAGGACACCAGACTCTAAGCCTTATTAATTCAATATGCAGTGGGGCTATAAGCTGGGGAGTACTTGTGAATTCTGCAATGTGCCTGATTTATCTTCCTAGAGTGGCAGAACACCATCTGGGCACAGAATTCTATTAATAATAAAATGCATTTTAAAGAAGCAGTTGGGGTACCTGGGTGGCTCAGTCAGTTTATCATCCAGCTCTTGATTTTGGCTCAGTTCATGATCTCATAGTTCATGGGATCGAGCCCCATGTTGGGCTCTGTGCTGACAGCATAGAACTGGCTTAGGATTCTCTCTCTCTCTCTCTCTTTCTCTCTCTCTCTCTCTCTGCCCCTCCTTTGCTTGTATACACACACTCTCTCTCAAAATAAATTAATTAATTTTTATAAAAAGTAGTAGTTGCTTCCTTGGATCAGAACTGTCTACTCTATACTGAACTCTCACATGTTATTTCATCTGACCATGTTAGCAGTGATCTTGAAGAAAAATCAGATTCCTTATTCACAGGGTAAGTTAGTTCTCAAAAATAAAAGCTGGGTTCTTCAGTGGCTGCTATGGATTTGAGGATAAAGTTTAGATGTACTTGAGACCACAGTTACAGGTCTGCTTTGAGGACAATGAAATCAAGATAGGGAGGCAGCAACCGACGGGTAGTGGGTGGTGGATAGGCAAGGGCAGAGAGGGAACACATGACAAAAGAGAAAACAGACATAAACCACCACAGTAGAGTCGGTGACTCAGCAAAATTACCAAAGCTTCTTTTGAAAAAATTTCCCTGGGTTTGGTTTTTGAGGGGATCATATAGGGAACTGGATATCTTGATTGTGTAGTTTTATTTCCTTTGTATGGTCTCAAATCTTTTTTAAAGAATGCTTTATGTATGTGTTTTTAGGACTGGTGAATACATGAACCTCACTTTTTTAATATCTGAGCTTTTCAAAACCATAAGTCACTGAAGCATTGTCATCAGAGGTAGGCTTAAAATCTGATCATCATAGCTAAGATACAGAACTTTTGTGTCCAAGAAATGATCAAGCAAGGAAACACCCAGGAGGCCCAGAGCAAAACACCTTCCTGGAAGGTGGTGGAGCAGGAAGATGTGGGGGCCCAGCCCAGTGAGGGCAGCAATGCCTTTGCATGGCTCACCTGTCTCCCCTCCTCTCAGCCTGATGTGAGGTAAGCCTACACTGAAGTCCAAGTGGAGTCCCTTGCCACGGAGAGGTTTAGCACTTTATCTCACTATGGCCTTGGTGTGCACATTTCATTCCTCTTGCTGCTGCTGGAACCCAGAATCCAGTTTACCAAGTAGGTGATGGGGGCTGAGGCTTAGGGAGGAGGGCAAAGTCCCCAAAGCCCAGCTTCCTTTTGTAAGCCCTTGTGACCTAAAGTACATTTAAGTTCTTTCTTCACTCCAGAGAGGAACCCATCCCACCCTTGATTTTGTATACCCCCTGCCATGACCATCCTCATCTGTAAAATGGGAAATACAATAGCACCCATCTCTTCAGGCAGTGTTTCTCAAATTATGTCCCCTGACCAGTAGCATCAGCATTGCTTGGGAACTTGTTAGAAAAGCAAATTCTCAAACTCCATGCCAGACCCATTGCATCAGAAACTTGGTGGATAGAAGTCAGCAATCAGTTCTCACAAGCCTCCAGGTAATTCAGATGGTCACTCAATTTTGAGAACTGCTGTAACAGCGTTGTTGTGACCAATAAATGATGGAGAAGTTGGAACAGGCTCAGAACAGGGCCTGGCACCTAAGTGTTATTTAGCTGTTAGTATCTCATCGTGGTTACCATCATCACAATCATCATTATTGCAAGAATCCTTTCTAATACTGCTTTAACAGGAGTAACGAGTCCTCTCATATGGAGATGACTTTCCTGTGGAACAAACCCCTGGCACATGCATGTACAAGCTGACACTTAACAGTACAGAGGTCTTCTCTGTCTTGACCACTTACCATAATGATATAGGGTGTCAGGGGGAAAATGCCAGCTCTATATTTGTAAGGAAAGACTTTATTAATGGGGACAATTGCCATAGGCATATGCTCAAATGAAAATGTCTTCAGGAAGGGATGAGTGAGCAATGCTTTTATATGCAGAGACCCTGGAATGGTGGTGGCTGTGGAAAGAGTAAGGAAGGATGGGGGAGGAAGAGGTAATAAAAACTGTTGTGTGGGAGTCTTGAAACTTAAAAAGTGGGGCGCCTGGTGGCTCAGTCAGTTAAGCATCCGGCTTCAGCTCTGGTCATGATCTCACGGTTCATGGGTTCGAGCCCCACGTCAGGCTCTGTGCTGACAGCTAGCTCAGAGCCTGGAGCCTGCTTCAGATTCTGGGTTTCCCCCTTTCTCTGACCCTCCCCTGCTCATGCTGCCTCTATCTGTCTCTCAAAAATAAATAAAAAACATAAAAAGAAAAGAAAAGAAACTTAAAAAGCTATGTCAAACATTGCACTAACAAGAGAGTCAAGGCAGGAAATGTCTATAGTCAGGGACATCAGCAAAGCTACAGAGTGGGAAATTCACATAGAGTTTAGGGCCTGGCTCTGTCCTAGTCAAGTATGCCTTTAAATATGTTAAACACAAGCTGTGACCACCCTTGTCAAGAAAATTAGTATGTATTTATTTACTTACTTACTTATAAAGAGAGCACAAGCTGGGGGAGGGGCAGAGGGACAGGGCGAGAATCTTAAGCAGGCTTCACATGAGCATGAAGAGCCTAAAACGGGGCTCAACCCCTGTATCATTCCAATTTTAGTATATGTGCTGCCGAAGTGAGCACGGGGCTCAATCCCACAACTCTGGGATCATGACCTGAGCCAAAATCAAAATCTAGATACTCAACCAACTGAGCCATCCAAGCACCCCAAGAAATTAGTTTTTATTTATGTCATGTTGCAGTTGACTAAATAATGGCATCCCAAAGATAATCAGATCTTAATTCTTAGAACCCATCAATGTTACCTCACATGGCAAAGAGTTTGCAAACGTGATTAAGGATTTTGAGAGGGATATATTGGATTATCTGCATGAGCTCTAAATGTAGTCACAAGGGTTCTTGTAAGAGGGAAGTGGAGGAAAATTTGACACAGACAAGAGAAAGCAATGTGACCACATAAGCAGAGACTGGGGTGATGTGCCATAAGCCAAGGAGTGACTAAAGCCACCAAAGGCTGGAAGAGAACAGGTTTTCCCCTAGAGCCTCCAGAGGAAACACAGCCCTATGATACCTGGTTTTCAGCCTGAGTGATGCTGATTTTGTTCTTCTGCCCTCCATTAACTGTGAGAGAACAAATTCCTACTGTTTTAAGCTACAAAGTTTGTGGGAATTTGTTACAGAAGCTATAAGAAACTAATACATGTTGTTTCAAGAAAAGACTGTTTTTTCAGATTTAAGGGAGAGGTCCTCTGGGAGCCAAAGGAGAGTTTGTGGATTATAGTTTTGGTGATGGGAAAAATCCCACAAGGCAGCTCCTTTGTTACCTACTGGACCAAGAAGCTTCACCATAATGTTATTTAAATGCTATTGGTCATGGCTATGCTCATATGCTGTAAAACCAAGATTACTGTAGTTAGGGGAACCTGGGTGGCTCAACTGGTTAAGCGTCTGATTCCTGCTTTCTGCTCATGTCATGATCTCACAGTTCATGAGATCAAGCCTCGAGTCAGGCTCTGTGCTGACAGTGTGGAGCCTGACTGGGATTCTCTCTCCCTCTCTTTCTACCCCTCCCCTGCTCATGCATGTGTTCTCTCTCAAAATAAATCAACTTAAAAAAAAAAAGATTACTGTAGTTAATCTCAGATTTTAAAATGGAAAGACTGAAACTGAACTACTAGGTATTTATCCAAGGGATACTGGTATGCTGTTTTGAAGGGGCACATGCACCCCAATGTTTATAGCAGAAATATCACCAATAGCGAAAGTATGGAAAGAGCCCAAATGTCCATCGATGGATGAATGGATAAAGATGTGGTGTATACACACACACATACACACACACACACACACACACACACACACACACACACGCAATAGAGTATTACTCAGTAATCAAAAAGAATGAAATCTTGCCATTTGCAACTACATGGATAGAACTAGAGGGTAAGTGAAATTAGTCAGAGAAAGACAAATATCATGAGTTCACTCATATGAGGACCTTAAGATACAAAACAGATGAACATAAGGAAAAGGAAGCAAAAATAATGTTAAAAAACAGGGAGGGAGCAAAACATAAGAGACTCTTAAATATGGAGAACAGAGAGTTACTGGAAGGGTTGTGGGAGGGGGGATGGGCTAAAGGGGTAAGGGTCATTAAGGAATCTACTCCTGAAATCATTGTTGCATTATATGCTAACTAACTTGGATGTAAATTTTAAAAATAAATTAAATTTAAAAAATGGAAAGGCTGGGCTTCAGTAAAGCTGTTAGTCAAGTTACATGTAGAATGTATTTAAGTAAATACGTAAACAACAGCAGGAGACAACAATGAGCACCAAGTAGGAATTTAATTAATTCTTGTTAATTGATTTGTTTAACAAACTGGCTGTTTAACCCTTTAGGAAAAGCAAGGTTACAGTAGCTCAAAAAAATAAATTATTTCATAAATGGCCCCATATAAACATCCAATCATAAACAGGCTTTTTTCCATAAAATTATAAATTATAATAAACAACTTTACGAGTGAACAGCTGCCTTGATAATGTGTTCAAGAGTAAGTCTTGACTCATAAAAATTTAAACAAATTGGAGTGATTGTTATTTTGCATAAAGGTGTTAAGTGGCCTCAAGGTCTTGCATAGTATCACATTGGATTTATTCATTCCTCTATGGTTTAAAACTTCCAGAGATGAGGTAAAGAATTATATCCTGTTTTACCCATGAGCAGAAGAAATCTAGACATGCACGTGAAAAACATACTTTCACAGAGACTGCATTTTAAATAGGAATTCGGAAATTCTGCCAACTGAATTTTATTAAAGGCAAAGCTGTCTTGGTTGCTCGACTAAAATGTAATACTATTTTAATACTAGCATCCATCTAAGTTATTTGGCAAAGGAATAGCAAAAGAATATGAAGAAAAGTAACACAATGGTTAGTACTACACGTTCCTGAGATACTTTAACAGATTATGTATACGTAGATGTCATGAGTTGGAGCAATAATATCTTCTACTGTCTTGCTTAAAAGACTCCTATATTTCTTCCTAAATATAGACATTTTAAATTTAATTTTAGGTTTTGAGCATATTTGCTATAGAGACCATTTTCCCCTCCATTGAGGTTGTATCACATTCCAAGAAACAAAGGTGATGCCATTTTTGGAGTAGCACCTGCCAGGCAGCCTCCCATTCAGGCTATTGCCTAAGGTGCAGGAAGTCAGGCAGTAGCAGGTTTTTCCACCCCTTGCAATCCTTTGGAGCTGTGACCCCAAGGCAACTGCAAAACCCACGTGCTAGAATAATTTAGATCTCTTGTGATAGAATGAGTAAACAAGCAAACAAAGGCCAAACTTTACATGACAAAGAACTCTAACCCACAAGAAACCCCCTCCCACAACCATCTCCGAACAGTCAGGTCTTGCTCAATGGCTATGAATCTATTTTTGCCTCCACTTCCAACCCAGGACAAACCAGAGAAATCCAAATATTCTCCCCAAACCAACCACATAAGATGTTCCATTTCTAGTTATTCCTTCTTTGGCTTCCTCTTACACGTCTCCCTGTTTTGTCATTGTAAAGCTTTTCTTCCTCCTGGTTGCTTTTGAATTGTCTCCTTTTTGTAGCAAGTTATGAGGGTGGTCTTCCATAACTTCCACATGTGGATGATGCTTGTGTTGACCACCATGATTGATTTTTTAAGGACAAAACAATAAAATGAAAGTTCAGCCATATGCAATAAACTTTTGTAACCACCTGAGAACTTTGGACCCCTAGCTGTGTGTGAGGTACAGGATCCTACTTCAAAGGATACAAAATAAAATCTTCAATAAGTTAACTTCTAAAAATATTTGTCTGATTGTGCTTCTATGAAAGCTATCAATTTAAACTAAGTACAAATATATTTATATGTATGTCTTATGGAGTCATAGTGCATGCTGATTTGTACTTAAATACACACACACACACACACACACACCACACAGAGGAAGAGAGAGAGAGAGAGAAAAATAAGAATTATGGGGAAAAGGACAAGAGTGTTCATTTCCTAAAATTATTCTCTTGGGGCACCTGGGTGGCCCAGTCAGTTAAGTGTCTGACTTCCTCTCAGGTCATATCACCATTTCTGAGTTCCAGGCCCAGAGGCCCACAGAGCCTGGAGCCTGCTTCAGAGTCTGTCTCCTTCTCTCTCTCTCTCTGTCCCTCCCCTGCTCGTGCTCTCTCTGTCTCTAAAAATAAATAAAAAACATTAAAATTAAAAAAATAAACATTAAAAATTTTAATATATTTTCTACAATAAATATGCTTCTTATGCAATTTTTAAAAGAAACTTTTCTAAACATTTCTGAATCAATTTCCTTAAATCTCTATATACAGTTAACCCTTGAACAACACAGTTTTGAAGTGTGGAGTTCACTTACACCCAAATTTCTTTTGATAAATACACTACAGTACTGCAAATGTATTTTCTCTTCCTTATGATTTTTTAGTAACATTTTCTTTTTTCTAGCTTACTATAAGAATACAATAATATATAGCACATACAACATACAATACATGTATTAGTCAACCGTTCATAATATTGGTAAGGATCCTGGTCAACAGCAGCTAATTATTAGTTAAGGTTTTGGCTGTTGAAAAGTTGTAATGCAGATTTTCAACTGCAAGGGGAGTGGTTGCCCCTAAGAACTATGGTGTTCAAGAGTCGACTGTATGTATATGCATATATTTGCTCTCCAACTGAAACACTTCTTCAAACTGCATAACCACATTAAATATTATTAAAGTATGTATACTCCTTACATCTCAAGAGAAGCACTTTGGATACTGAGTAAGACCTAACAATCAATCCCTAATGCGGAGTGTAGAAAATAAAAGTTTCCACCGTTCTCAACCTATTTCCCCCTTTTTATGAAACCATTTTTCCCCCTGTAAATAATTCCTTTCTATTGGCTTTGTGAATGGCTCGAGAGGTAACGGAGGGGGCGGGAAACAGAAGAGAAGCATTACGAAATGCCACACCTTCTATGTACACCCAACCAGTCCATCCCCTTTCCTTCCAAGCGTCCCATATTTTGGGGATTTCCAGTTCACTCCAGATTCTTCCAAAACCCAGAGACATCCCATCCTGAAACATAACAAATCTGTCTGTGGGCTCTGCATCCTCCACCCACCCCACCTTTGCTTGGAATAAACAGGAAACACTGTCCTAGAATAATACCGTTCTCAGTCCTCCGAAAGAGTTTAACCAAAACCTTGAGCACGTCAGGACCCGCAAAGAGTCGCGCTTAGGGGCTCCTGTACTACCACCCGCGGATCTCATGAATTCGAGGTAATAAGTTGGTCCAGGTCCCCAGTGAGGTGCCTCACCCCCTCCTCAGCGATGTCCGGGGCCCACAGAAACAGTGACCAGCTGTCCTAGGACAAGTTGAGACCGAGTCGGGTCACGCGCTGGCAGTCCCAAGCCTGGAGGACCCGCCCACAGGCCGGTGCAGCCAATCGCGGCTGGGGTAGACGGTAAGGGCGGGGCCGGGCGTGCAGAATTCCCGAGGCCTTAAAGGCTGAGTCAGAAGCAGCTGGGCAACAATCCTCGGCCTCTGCGAGCTGTGGAGGGTTGAGTGTGTCTGTGGAGTGCGCCTGCGCAGCTGTGGACTCCGCAGGACTCGCAGGTCAGCATCTTGGTCTGGGGACCGGTACTGGAGGAGGGGATTCACCCCAGGATACGGGTGAGTTTCGGGCGCGACCCGCGGGAATAAGAGCATCTGCTTGCCTGGAGTTGGTGAGGCTGAGCCGACGCTGCCTGGATCCTGTAAGCCTTGAGATGGGAAGTGGGGGCAGGGCGGTTCGGGGAACCCAGGGCGACAGACCACCCACAGTCTGTGCCGGAGCCGGTACGTCTCAGGGCCGTGGCGGGCACAGGTCTGGCAGCCGGTCCGCCACGGGACTGGGCTTGGCCAGGAGGTACATGGCAGCCTGACCTCTGCACGGGCTGCGGGGCCCGACGCTCCCTATATGGCGGCGGGTGAACATTCTCTGGAAGCTGAAAGCCTCTGGCCCGGACCCGCCTGCAGCGTCCATATGGGCTAGGCCCAGGACGGTGCTCTGAGCCCCAGGAGAGCCTGGGTCTGTCCGGGTCGGCAACTGGGGACTCTCGACCCCATCATATCTCGTGATCTCATCCTCAGTTTAGGGGGAGTTAATGGCGGTGCTGGCGGCAGAGGCCAAATGGGACAGCAGAGCACTGGGTGCCCTCCTGCCCATCTTCTGGGAAGGCCTTTAAGAAAGCTTTCAATTCAAGAAGCATGTCTCACTCCTTGATGTATTTAGTCAAAAGAAAGATATGAGGTGGCTGCCTAACCCCTGGGGATCTCTGTCCCCACTTGGGATCAAGTGTCCTGATAAAGAACTTGGTCCAACAGCTTTTTAGTTGCCTTAAGATACTGAAACCGTATCAAAACCCAAGTTATTATTGCACTATTACAGTGAAATCTATTTGAATTCCTATAGCACTTGTCAGCCTGTTTTTAATTTTGATGGCTGAATCCTAGACCTCCAAGTCTTTGGCCTGCTTTTCTCCACTCACATCCTTAGCCTTCTTCCAGAGACCTGTACAAATTTGGGAAGGTACTTTAAATGTTTTTACTCCACAACATCTCAGGAGAAAATAAGATGGGTGTTTTAAAGATTTGGTCTCATCAAATACTGATTTCATTTTTCTTTCTAGGTTTTTGAAACATGAATCCTTCACTCTTCCTGACGGCTCTTTGCTTGGGAATAGCCTCAGCTTCTTCAAAATTTGATCAAAGCTTAAATACGCAATGGTACCAGTGGAAGGCAACGCACAAGAGATTATATGGCACGGTTGGTAATATGTGAAACTGTCAAGGAGACCCCCACAGAGAAAGAGAGTACCTTGCAGTTGGGACTTTATAGCCAGAGAGTAGCATCTGGACATCAGCTTTTACCAGGGCAATAACTTCATGGCACCCATTATTGAGCACAATATGGGGCATAATTCCTGTTGTGTGGTTGCTAGAGAACAGCTCCCAGAGATATGAAGCCATCCTGGACCAAACTGTCTTCCAATCCACTAGGTGAAGATGGGCTGGGTTTTAAGTAGAAATAAAGATGGTAAGTTTTATATTTGCCTCCAGAATGAAGAAGGATGGAGGAGAGCAGTGTGGGAGAAGAATATGAAAATGATTGAACTGCATAATCAGGAATATAGCCAAGGGAAACATGGCTTCACAATGGCGATGAATGCTTTTGGTGACATGGTGAGTGTGGCATGGATTGCTGAACATTTTGTCCTTCCTCTCCTCTGTACTTTAGCAAAATAACCTCTTGCCTTTTTAACATTTTACTTACTTTTCCTTAAAGACCAATGAGGAATTCAGACAGGTGTTCAATGGCTATCAAAACCAGAAGCACAAGAAAGGGAGAGTGTTCCAAGAACCTCTCTTCGCTGAGATCCCCAAATCTGTGGATTGGAGAAAGAAAGGCTATGTAACTCCTGTGAAGAATCAGGTATGATAATATTTAGCAGATCTCCTTCCAAGAATAAAGCCAAAAAGGATTCGTGTCCTTGCTTTGGTAGACAGTGGAGTTTGTTTTGTTTTAAGAATATTCAGGTGTATGGGTTATTATGAATCTTTGTATTTATCTTGTAAACTGATAACTTTTTTATTTTCAGGGTCAGTGTGGTTCTTGTTGGGCTTTTAGTGCAACTGGTGCTCTTGAAGGACAGATGTTCCGGAAAACTGGCAAACTTGTTTCATTGAGTGAGCAGAACCTGGTGGACTGCTCCCGGAATCAAGGCAATATGGGCTGTAATGGTGGCCTAATGAATTATGCCTTCCAGTATGTTAAGGACAATGGAGGCCTGGACACAGAGGAGTCTTATCCATATGTTGGAAGGGTAAATGGAGCTCCTTATCTTGTTATTTCAGGCTGGCTTTTGAAAGTTGAATATTTTCAAAGATAACAGACACTTGACTCAGCATTCACACGTTAGATGCAAACTGACAGAACTGTCACTATAAATTATCAGCCGTAGTACAGGTTCTCTGGTTAGATGGTTAGCACACAGTTGTTCTTACTTCTGTGTAACTTGGAGGCTTTTTATACACCGTTCTGCACGTAATTTCTCCTTAGTGAAAGATTTGTTAAGGGGTTTCATTGAAGAAACATCTGCTAAGTTTTCAATTTCAAATCAACCAGAAACATTTTGCTATTGACTCACAAAAAAAGCTGACTTGGAAATTATTAAACTGCAAACTACTGAGTGTTGAGGTCCCAGAACTCATGTTCCCTAGGAGCTGGATGGTAGTGATCAAGTTTCTTTCTCATTTACCTTTAAAAGGACACAGATCCCTGTAATTACAAGCCTGAGTGTTCTGCTGCCAATGACACCGGCTTCGTGGACATCCCACCGCGGGAGAAGGCCCTGATGAAGGCAGTGGCAACTATGGGGCCCATCTCTGTTGCTATTGATGCAGGCCATGCATCATTCCAGTTCTATAAATCAGGTAGGTGTTTGTATTTTTATTATAGGAGTTCAGGCACATGAAATTGGAAAACACCAAGATTGTCTTTTTGGTGTGGAGTCCTGCTTTCCAAGACTGTAGAATTTTGAGTGTGTGCATTTAATATAGTGATGTTTCCATTTGACATATTTTAAACATTTTCTTATGACAAGTTCTTCCTAAGTATTTTTAAATGGCTGTGTAATTCTGTAAATACAAATAATTGATATAAGTATTCTCCAGTTGTTGGACCTTTTTTCCAAATGTTTCCAGTGTTTACTCTTGAACTGTAAAGAACCCTGTGGCTCACGTGTTGTCTTGTTTTGTTCCTTAGTTGACATTTTAGGAGTAGAAAGGATTATGTTAAGTAATATTAGTAGGAGTAGCTAAATCACCTTAGCCTTGATAACTAGATCTTATTATTGGAAATCTTTTTCAAATAGAAAATATTTTAGGTTTAGTGGAATTTTGTTGATTTCTAGTGAGTTGAATTTGACTTTTTTGTTTTTTATCAGCCATAACTGTTTTTAGTAAATATTTAAGCTTTATTTGGAATTTACTAATGAAATTTCATTGAATTTTAAGATGTCTCTTAACTGGTAGATAGGGTGAGTTACTGTCATGTGTCAATTGAAGCTGCTCACCCCATATTTTACTCTTATAGGTATTTATTATGATCCAGACTGCAGCAGCAAAGACCTGGATCATGGTGTTCTTGTAGTTGGCTATGGCTTTGAAGAAACAGATCCAAGTAACAAATTTTGGATTGTCAAGAACAGGTATAAAACTCCAAATGTTGTATATTAAATTGAAAAGGGAATGCTCTTTGGATCAGTATTTGATTTCAAATCCACAACTCAATTTTAGAACCCCAGAAGTCTTTCTCCCACTTAGAGTGAACACTCTTGACATTTTTATAAGGGTAAAATGTACTGATGTTTGGTTATAAGATTCTGTAGCAAGCTTGTTGGATTTATTATTATGTATTTATAACATTGCATTTCTAAATTTTGAAAACTTTTTTTTATTCAGAAACACATCTGGCCCCAAGAGTTTCAGATAAAGGATTTTGCACCTGTAGGGTTAAGAGCTGGGTTTTTGTGTGTGTTTCCAGTTTTTCAGCAAGTTATACTGAGTGAGAACAGCTGCTGACTCTTTAACTCTGGTTTTCTAAGATTCCAGTGGGCTCTGTGTGTCCTTCCTATTACCATTTGTTGCCCTGCCATTTTATTCTACTTCCCAACTCCCAGAGGTTTTGGAGATTGTCTGGATCCGTATTCACTGCTAAAGATCTTTGAGAGGCGGTGGGAGACAGCCTGGTGAAACAGATTGCTACATTGGAATCTTAGCGCTGCCTTAGTTTCCTATCTTAAAAAGTGGGATTTGATATCCTTAACAATATATGCAATAGCACTTCGAATAGTGCCTGATAGCACCTAATATATGGAAAGTCCTATTTTAAGTGTCAGCTATTACTAATGAATCTAGTATGTACTTGATACTTTGTATAAAACTAAAAACATCTTCTTTTCTCAGTTGGGGTCCAGAATGGGGCTGGAGTGGCTATGTAAAAATGGCCAAAGACCAGAACAACCACTGTGGAATCGCCACAGCAGCCAGCTATCCCACTGTGTAAGCTGATGGACGATGATATGAGAGGACTTAAGGACAGCATATCTGGAGGAATTTTTATCTTAAAACTGACCAAACCCTTATGTAAGATAAGACACTTGAATCATTGAGGATCCAAGTTGTGATTTGAATTCTGTGACATTTTTATAAGGTAAAACTTTACCACTACCTTAATTACTGTTATAAATAGCTTTATAATGTTGAAGACTCCTTACTTAATTCTAAGACTTTTGAATTTTCATTTTTTCAAAGGATATATAAAGGTTTACCTTTTAAAATAAATTTTAATTCAACATGTAGAGGTGGAACTTCTGTTTTCAATGCATTAACTTTTTGTATAGTCAGGAAATATAATTGGGCTATAAAGACATAACTGACTATGCCAGTGGTGCATTAGAAGGACTCTGGGTGGCCCTCAAGATTTTCTGATAAATGGGCAGATTTTATGTCAACTGCTTATTGGCTACATTAACCCAACCCTGAATCTAGAAAAATATAACAATCTGGAAGGGCAAAGGTAAATTGTTTTAAAAAAGTTTTAATAGTTTAACAATTCACTTTTTAGGAAAGGGAGTAGACAGAGATTCTTAGGTTTTAGATGCTAGAAAAGGAGATCCTCTTCCTTTGACTCAAGTTGGCTAAAACCTAGGAAGTTTGTGGGAAAAAATTCTCAGAGCCAGTTAGTGAAGCATCTCCTTGAATTGCTGATAAAGACCATGTGACTGCTCTGCAGTTGAATAAGGACCAGATTCTGGATTGCCAAGTCTGTTCCATCTTTGTTCTGCCAAGTCTCTGATGGCTTTCCACACAACTCTTCTAGGAAAAGCCTCATTTGTAAACCTAGTGTTAGCAAAAGTAAATTTAATGGCTATGATGAACAAGTCTCTCATGCTTGATAATAACTGGAAAAATCTGTTAAGATCCACAAGAGATGAATGTGGACTACAAAAATAGTCTTCTGGCCTAGTAAGATAGGTAAGTGAATTAAATAAGTAAGTAAGTAAATAAATAAATAAATAATAAACTTGGAAGGTAAAAAAAACAGCCTAAGCATATGGTTGCAGAGGTAGTAAATACAAATAAGACAATATATTTGTATATTTAAAAGACAGAAAGAAAAGATGCCAAACTTTTGGGTGAGATCTGGATGATTATTTCCTTTAACCTGTTCCCCAGAAGACATGTATTTTTATTAGTAGGGGGAAAATTGTGAAAATATACCTACATTCTGCAGGCCAAAGAAGCATGTGTACATGTATTTAAAAACTTTATGTTCCCAATCAATAAGAAAACACAAGGCCTAAGCTGGTGAAATATTTAATCTAGCCATATTCAGTTATGAAGGGAATGAGAGATTGAGGACAACTGGAACCTTATAGCCCACAGAACCTTCAATAGCTTTTAGTCATTTTTGGAAAATACGATCTACCATATTCAGTCCGAGTTTTCTCTAAGAAAGGATTCCTTCATCTAGCTTTGCTTAGTGGTATCCACAGAATCCTGGAACAACTTCAGAGTCTAAGGAAACACCTGGGTGCAAAACTGAAGGGAAGCACAATGGCTTTGTATCTTAAAAAGTTTTGAGTCTGTCAAAGCAGAGGACCCCTCAGATGTCTAAAGTATTTGTTTTTATAACTTCCAAGGACCTTTTGTATTTTAAGTTTGTGAAAAGTTCCAAACCACATCTGTCATCTAAAAGATTGTCAAAGGAGCCAAAAGACTTGAAATAAAGAGCTGCCAACAAATTTTATCACTACAAAAGTTAATCTGAAGAACAGGCTACCAGTATTTCCTTTAGTCCAGACATCTGAATAGTTACTTACCCTAGTTAATATTTCAAAGGAAGTAAGGAAAGGTGAGACAATTTGGCAAGTTACAAGGGTGGAATTGGGCATCTTATTAGGGGAGACAAAAGACTCAAGAGTGTAGTAGTCTCCCCTTAATTGCAATTTAGCTTTCCATGGTTTTAGTCAACCACAGTCCAGAAGCAAATGATCCTCTTTTTGACAGGTGAATAGGAAGTCAATAGTAGCCTAATGGTACATCACAATGCCTGTCATTCACCTCACTTCATCTCGCATAGGCACTATAAATATATAAATCACCTCTCACATCACAAGAAGGGTGAGTATAACACAAGATATTTTGACAGAGACTACATTCACATAACTTATTACAGTATACTATAATTCTATTTTCATGTTAATCTTGTCCTATGCCTAATTTACAAATTAAATTTTATCATATATATGTATAGGAAAAAACAGTACGGTTGATCCTTGAATAACATGAAGCTTAGGAGTGCCAATCCTATCCCCACCTCATGCTGTTGAAAATCTGTATAACTTTCGGCTTCCTCAAGTCTATTTTGGACCCCTTCCTCCAAATCTTAACTAATAGACTACTGTTGGCCAGAAACCTTACCAATAACAGATGAACACATATTTTAGATGTTATATGTATATGGTATTTTTACAATAGAGAAAATGTTAAAATCATAAGGAAAATACATTTACATTACTATAAAGAATCCACATGTAAGTGGGCCTATGTGTACAGGATAAGCTGTATGCTTAAACCATTGATACCACATAGTATATATATAACTTCTTTCAAATAGCAGTTTTGAGATATAAGTCTGTGTAAGCTTATGTGTAGAAGCGTATTGGAATACCCCTGTGCTTAACTCATTGAAACTACACTTTGCATAATACATCTTTCAAGTGACATTTTCATTAAGATACAAAGTGTAGCATTGTTTAACTCATTAAAACTATACCGTATACAAAAAGAAGTGGGCCTATACAATTCAAACCTGTGTTATTCAAGGGTCAAATGCATATATGAGTTTGGTACTTTCTGCAGTTTCAGGCATCCCGAGGGAGTCTGGGAACATATTACCCACAAATAAAGGGAAACTACTATAATTAGGAAACTCATTTGTTGTACTTAATTTTCATCACCATCTCCAAGGTATACTTCTAAAATCTTAAGCAAGTATAGACTTCCCTATTTCATTCAGTGATTATGACTGATGAAAGTTACAGTGATAAGACCACATTTATGTTTTGCCTCTAAAATTTGAAATTGGCTGTTTCCTAAACTCAGTTACCTTTTGACTGATACAAAAATCTAAAACAAGAAACTTCTGGGAGTTTAAAGAAACAAGTATTAGTATATATATGTATGTCTGCATATATATACACACATTATACATACCTACATATACTTATGTATATATGTACACATATATGTATGTGTATGTGTGTTTATCTCCCATCACTTTAAGTGCAGAATTTCAGAAATGTTCATGATCATCACTATTTTTAAGTGAGTTAATAAGAAACCACTACCAAGTCCTGCTCCATGGTCTCTCAGTACTACATTTTAAAACTTTTGTAGTTTATATATTTCCTCATTCAACTGTGCTGTTGGCTCTGAGGACATAAGAGCAAAGGAAATAGTCACAGTCCTTCTCCTGTGGAGCTCACATGCTCATGTTCCTGAGCCCATGCATAACCTTCATCTGTCACCATAGCCACTTTGTTCATGAGCCCACTGGCAATGACAGGAGTAGCTGGGGAAATAAGTTAACTGGTAGTCACAGAACAGGTTATTTTATTCACTTGACTCACTGAGGTTACCCCTTGGTGAGCATTTGCATGGGACAAAACTGGTCATGCTTTTTGCCCATTCAGAGACACCTCCTCTTCAGATCTCTTTGTCAGCATTTTTCCAACCATGTTTCTTCCAAGACCCTGATCATCCAGCCAAACCATGGTTACAACTTATGAATTGGCATATAATAGCACATCTGGCCATTTTTCCTTTCAAGCAAAATGAACAAATGGATGTTCAACATTCTGCTCACAGGGAGGATTTCCCTTCACCAGTGCCTTTCAGGGATGTCCCAGAAAGGGGTCATAGCATCCTTCAGTTGTCCACTTCAGTTAGTGTCTGTGTATCATATAGAACCATCTATAAACCAGCCCAAGTTTTCTCTTCCTTAATCAGCTAATTTTAGAGAACTCCCTGCGGGATCATAGGTTGAGGCTGGTAGAGAGAAGGCAGGAGTGGGGGCCATGAGCATTTAATGGCGCCTTCCTAATGTAACTTATGCCTTGAGGGCCTGCTCAGACCCAATCCCATATATACCACTTCTACTTAATGATGGAGTGCTGCCATGCACATTTGGCCTTGTGACTTGGTGGGTCATATAATGCACAGTTCATGATGAGCAGCTCATGAAATGGGTGGCCCATTTTTAAGCATTTATTCTCTAATACTCAGTAGCCAAGCTAAAATGTGTTTTTCAAAAGGAGAGTAGTTATCTGCAGAGGATAGCATGACCTCACTCCCAAAATCCTTAAGGGTCTGCATTATTATTTGCCTATTGGGGCCTGTCGGTGGCTCCAAACGGCATCTCTATCTACTATTGACACCTCAAGCACCATTGAATCTACTGACTCATATGGCCCAAGGGGCAGAGCAACTTGCATAGCAGCCTGGACGTGTTGCAGCCTTCTCTTGTTCGGAGCCCCACTCAAAACTAACAGTGTTTTGGGTTACTCAGTAAATGGACCAGAGTAGCATACTCAAATGAGGACTATGTTTCCTTCAAAATCCAAAGAGGCCCATTAGGCATTCTCCCTCTTTTTAGGTTATAGTGGGGGCCAGATGCAACAATTTATGCTTCACCTAGAAGGGATATCTTGACATAATATCACTGAACACCTAGAAATTTAGTGAGATGGGAAGCCCTTAAATTTTTGTAGGATTTACTTCACACTCTCTGACATGCAGATGTCTTACCAATAAGACCAGTAAGTCTAGAGTAGTTGCTACTTCTTGCTCACTAGTTCCATTTAGCATAATGTCATCAATATAATGGACCACTATGATATAGAAAGAAGGCAATTAAGACCCCTAAGAACTAAATGATGATGTAGGCCTGGAGAGTTGCCCCTAAGGTAAAGGTGTGTTGTTGGCCTTGCCAACTGAAAACAAACTGCTCTGGTGGGAAAAAAAGCATTTACCAGATCAATACCTGCTTACCAGGTAGTAGAGGATATGTTCATTTGCTGCAGCTATGTAACCAGATCTGGAATAGCCAAGTTAAAGTCACCACCTAGTTAAGTTTATGATAACTAACTCATTCTTCAAGATCCAAATAGACCAGACCAAATGATGAGTTTTTTCACAGACCAAATAGATGAGTTGAATGGGGAGGAGGTGGTGAAAATCACAATCCCTTAATCTTTCAAGTCCTCGATGGTGGCACTAATTTCTGAAATCCCTCCAGGAATGTATCACTGCTTTTGGCTTACTATTTTGCAAGGTAGAAGCAGTTCTGGTGAATTCCACTTGGTCTTTCCTACTATAATACCCCTCACTCCCCAGGTCTGGGGACCAGTGTGGGAATCCTGCCAGTTGCTGAGAATGTCAATTCCATTTATCCATTCTGGAACTGGGGCCAGGGGCGGGGGGTGGGAGGGGAGAGACTATACTGAACCCACTGAGATGGACCTGAGCAAAAATTCCATTGATCACCATTTCTCCATAAACCCTTACTCTGATATTTGAGGTTTGAGACTCCTAAAATTAGTGTCAGTTCAGACCCAGTATTGAGTAGTTCCCAAAATGTCTGATTGTCTTCTTTTTTCCTAAACATAGTCACCTTGGTAAAAGGCTATCAGCCTCTTTAGGAAAGTCTGGGAGAAAAAATGAACAGCAAAAAGAGTATAAACAGTATAAAAATTGACAGTGTAGTGGGGGCCCAGGTTCCCTTTCAAATAAGGATTTGGAGTCTGTAAGCTGTTTCAAGTTTTGGAATTAATTAAGGAGCTGCAACTCTTTTTTTTTTTTATGTCAGACTTCTGCTGACTTGACTTAGAATTCTTCTGCTTTTACAGATGATGTAAGAATTTTATAGACTGCCCACCTGCTTCTCTTCTAGGGACACTATGATCAGCTAGCCAATGCCATTAGTCTTTGCAAGTCAGACTGTTCTAACTACTGCATCAACTCTGCTGTCCACTGTGGTAACCATGTCCACCGTGGTGTGTTTCAGTTGGGTGGGGGCCAGCAGGCCAGCAGTGCTGGCAGTGAAAGAATTTACCCAACCCAGAACAAAGGAGATAGAAATTTATTGAATACACTGTAAGGGAGCAGTGGACAGGAAAGCAGAGGAGAAACTATCTGCCACAGTGGTGAGGGACTATAATTATAGGATGGAGTGAGGAAATATGGGAACATAGGGAATTTTCTCTTTTTTGGTACCTGTGCCTGGTTCTAAGTAGCTCATTGGTCAGTTAGGGACTATGGCCATGTCAGGTCACTCAGTGAGCCTGTTTGCGTTTGCTAGGTAGTCACTGTGGGCCCTTTTGCCTTGCTCAAGTTTCCGTTGTTCAAGTGTGTCACCTAAAAGTGGCCTCTACATCCACCTTATCTTTGGTGATTACGTGCCACCATTTGGCTTCTTCTACCCAAGATCTACTCACCCCATTGCATTTAAGAATCTGAATTCAGTGGCAGCAGTTTCCACTATAATTTCTAGTTTTTAGAGAAGAGTGACCACAGAGTTTTTCAAGATAGGAACTTCCCTCTCAAATTTATTTCTTGCAGCCATAGTGGAAGGTGTGTCCTCTATACCCTTCTGCAGTGAGTGAGCAGTGTTACGTGACAAATGCACTCTAACATTTGAAACTCCCAAAGCCTTTGGATACCTTCTTCTACGATATGCCAAAAGCATCTAGACTACATTTAGTGTAGGTGTAGGAGTGCAGACTGGTTCTCTGGCCTTCCATCTTGTTCCTATCTCCCTCGAGGGCTACTTATTCCAGGTCCCTTGGAGGTTTATGTATCCCCTAACCAGAATGCACGGTTTATTCTGATTTTCCCTAAAGTTGTTTAGATAACTACTAGAGATACCATAGTTTCTTCCTTTTCTCACTCTGGTGCACAGATAATCTGTTAAATGTTAAACACTTTGACCCCACGATGACCTCTGCACATCCTCTTGCTATATAAAATCTGTGGATTAAGGCCCAGACCTTGTGGAGAATAGCTGCGAAGCGCCTGCATCATCATCCAGCTAATCCCCATATCAGTAAAACTGTGTAAATGGTATGGAGTGCCTAGCTTCATTTTTTGGTCTCAAAGTATCTCAAAGGATACCTTACTGTTCCTCTTCTATCCTCTAACAATTGGTGAGCCAGGCTAGAGACCTAAAACAAAACAAGCAGGGATGAAGGGGCTCTGTCAGGGGAAAGCCTGTAGTCTGTGGGGGCAATCCCATTGTCTGTGGGGGCAATCCCAAGCTGGCCAGCAACGGCCATGTGGGAAGACTCAGCTAGGTTTGTTGAGCATTTTGGAGCAGTGCATGAGTAGGGAGATACCCTGAATTGGCCCAAGGGATTGTTAGATATCCTATCCAGAATGAGAGGGAAGAGGAAATGGAGAAGGGAAGGTGAACAAGCTATTGTGGCGGTAGCTTGACCAGTGATATTGCAGAATTATATGTAACGAGAGAACTAGAACAGACTAGAGAAGCATTGACTTTGGAAAGGGATGTGCAGGCCATATCTAACATGAATATTTTGTCCCCAAGAATCCAACAGCAGGAGAGATACTTAGAAATTATGACCTGTACGATGGCAAAGATGCATGGGTATAGACTACCACATGCTAAAGTGTAAATTATTATATTTCAAGAGAACTTGGACCCTAAAGCTTAGGATCTCTGAAATAATGACTCCTCTTATAGAAAGGATATTATCATAGAGGAGCAAGATGATTTACAGTCATGCCCTTTGATTCAAACAAAGACCCAGGCCCCTCATAAGCCTTGAGACAACCAAGAATAAATTCCAAAAAGTTGGAAAATGACTCTGATGTGAATTAGTGGAGCTAATGAGGCACTTTAAGCAAAAAGGCCAAGAAGGGATGACATCTTGTATGTTACAACTTTGGAATATTGGGGCAGGTGATATTGTGTAGGAGGGTCTGAAATGTTGAAAATGGCCTCAGTCACTGCTCAACCTGCCTTGGGACAAAGGTTATATGCCATGCCACGGTCATGGGTAAGTGCTTAGCTAATTTGATTGATTGGATAAACTCTGCCATTAAGATGACTTGGCCTAATGAAGGGGATGTTCCCTACCTTCCATTACACTGGGCCTCTATGGAAGAACTACCAGAAATTATTAGAACTGGGAATGAAACATGCCATTTACACTCAACATTTTAGAGGACCAAAGAAATATTTTCTTCTTGTGGAAAGACCACGCCTCAGGGGCATGTTATGAGACTTTAGCATCTCTCCTTGCACCTATGGTTAATCAATCCATTGCTACAGTAGTGTCTATGGTGACTGACTTACATGAAACCAAAAGAATCTGGCATAGGGGAAATAGATGGGTTGAAAAATGGAAAAACAAAGGATTATGCCAATTATAAAATGGCAGAAAGGGGGGTCCATCAAGGTCTCTAGTAAACAGCTGTGTCAAGATCTAATATTATCTAGGACCCCAAGAGGAAATACAGAAAAAGAATCCATTTGGGTCTTGCTAAACCTATGGAAGACATCGACTAAGGGAAAGTAGTTTACTCCCTTGAAAAAGGCTCAAAAAAGCCAGATGTGTTTGTAAGTGCCCCTCTGCTAACAAGTGAATTTGTAGTGTGGGTACTCCTTACTCCTAGAGACTAAAAGCTAGGTCAACATTGCCCTCTGGTGAGTACAGTAGGGGTGACCAGAGGACCCATGTTGAATTAATCATTTATTAGTTTCACACTAACAGACAGACTGTACTAGCTCTAATGCACACTGGAGCTGAATGCACACTTACCTATGGAAACCCCTTGATATTTCAGGGAGAAATAAAAGCAATTGATATTATGGGAGACAAATTACCAAGGTCACACAAACTAGTCTCTACCTACATATTGGCAGGCTCCCACCCTGCTGTTTTCTAGTGCATATATCCCCCATTCCTGAGTATGTTTAGGGTGTCGATGTTACAGGATCTAGACCTAACTACCATGACAGGCAAATTCAAGTTCCCCATTCGGGTAGTAAAATCTGTCATTGTGGGTTCTGCAAAATGGGAATCTATACAGCTGCTGGTTCCTCTGGAGAGTAATAAGCATAAAATAATATAAAGTACCTGGTCGGGCGGGGGTGTGTTGTGTGTGTGTGTGTGTGTGTGTGTGTGTGTGTGTGTGTGCATAACAAGACTACTGCCACCATTAAAGAATTAGAAAAGGCAGGGGTAATCAGACCTACTCAAAGCCCATCCAGTAGTATGGTTTGGCCTGTGAAGAAATCTATTGGCACCTAGTTAATGACAATAGATTATAGGGAACTCAATAAAGTTACTCCATGCAGCCATGCTGTGGTGCCTAATATAGCATTATTCTTAGAAAAATAAATCAGCCTCCATTAAGACATTATGTACTGGACCTATCTAACCCCTTTGTCAGCATTCCATTAGGACTTGAACCCCAAGACCAGTTCACCTTTACATGGAACAGGAGACAATGGCTCGTCTAGGCATTGCCCCAGGAGTATCTCCATAGTCCTGTAATTTGTCATAGGATGGTATCCATGGATCTGGAAAAAATGGGTATTGCCAGAGGAGATGGTGCTTTATCACTATATAGATGATGTAATGTTAACTTGTGATGATTTATCCTTCCTGTCTCAAGCAGCTGTGTCATTACAGGTGTACTTAAAGTCACAAGGATGGGAAGTAAATACTGACCAGAACCAAGGGCGCAGCGAGTGTCCTGGGTGTCATCTGGGCAGGTAAAACAAAAGTGATGCCAGAGGCCGTCACTGGTAAAATACAAGCCTTTCCAATTCCTGAACAAGTAAAGAAATTACAGTCTTTTGTTGGTTTATTGCATTACTGGAGACTTTTTGGTCCCCATCTAGCTCAGATATTAAGACCTCTCTATGCCTTGTTTAAGAAGGGGAGCTGAGGGGCACCTGGGTGGCTCAGTTGGTTAAGCATCTGCTTTGGCTCAGGTCATGATCTTGCATTTCATGGGTTCGAGCCCCACATCAGGCTCTGTGCTGACAGCTAGCTCAGAGCCTGGAGCCTGTTTCAGATTCTGTGTCTCCCTCTCTCTCTGACCCTCCCCTGCTTGCACTGTCTCTCTCTGTCTCTCAAAAATAAATAAAAGATATTTTAAAAATTTAAAAATAAATAAATAAAAAAGAAGGGAAGCTGATGGGACTGGGAAGCTTTCTTAAAGGCAAAAATTGTAGTAAATGGGCTGCTTAGGGTCTTAGGGTATCCCATTTTGTAAATATGAGTTGGAATTTGCCACTTCTGGTGTCAAGAAAGCTCAAAGTTTTTCTTCATTACTTTTTATTCTTTTCTGCTCATCTCTTAGTAAAGAAATGGCTAAGTACAATTCCTCAACCAGATTTCTTTTTTTTTTTTAATTTTTTTAATGTTTTATTTATTTTTGATACAGAGAGTGACAGAGCATGAAAGGGGGAGGGGCAGAGAGAGAAGGAGACACAGAACTGGAAGCAGGCTCCAGGCCCCGAGCTGTTAGCACAGAGCCTGATGCGGGGCTCGAACCCACGAACGTGTGCTCTGACCTGAGTCGAAGTTGGAGGCTTAACCGACTGAGCCACCCAGGCGCCCCTCAACCAGATTTCTTAAGCACTCTTTAAAACCAGCCTTGGAAGAAGTGGTTCTTCTTAAAAATGTTCAAAAGTCAGTGGATGGAAAATTGTGAGTTCCTAAGTTGTTTTCTTGGCCAACCATGTCATTTTTATAACCAAAGTTTTACTTGAGACTCTTAAATTAATCCACATAACTTTTAAAGGAATAAACCCAATGAAGCAAAACAAAACCAAATAAAATAAAACTCTCAGGGAGTTATGTAAGTCATTTTCTCAAAGTCAATAGATCTTAGAGCAGAAGAAGCACATATTCATGCCTGTGAAATACACATTTCAGGTAAAAAAAAAAGTTGTAGGTCAGTATGAATAATTTGTTATAATTTTTTAAAATACAGAGAGACAGGGGCACCTGGGTGGCTCAGTCAGTTAAGCATCAGACTTTGACTCAGGTTATGATCTCACAGTTCATGAGATCCAGTTCTGCTTCCGGTGAGCTCAAGCCCCACTTCAGGTGAGCCCTGCTTCGCTCCCTCTCTCCCTCTCTCTCTGCCCCTCGTTCACTTGTGCCCTCTCAAAAAAAAAAAAAAAAATACAAAGAGACATACACATTTTTGTATGCATTTTTAAAAGTCCTTCAAAGTTATAAACCAGATATGCTTCTTGGAGCATAAAAAGAGATACTTTTCTCTTTCTGCTGTATTTTTCTAATTAAAAAAAATAATTAGCATACATTCTTCTCATGAGGTATATAGTTCAATTTTTTAAAAAAAACTAAAGAATTGGTAAGGAAAAGGAACAGGAAAAAGGGTGGGGGGGGGGAAACAGACTGTCCTTAGATAGCTTAAATAAAGGCAAGTCTCCTATTTGAAGGATTTATCTTTCTGAGATTTACCCTGTCATTTTTCGGCCAGTCCATTCATATGGCATCACATGGGGAACTGCCACTGGCCAGTCAGCTTCCAGTATTAGGCATGCAAGTCTCAATACACAGAACTTCTCTGAGAGCCCTGGGCTGTTGGCTCAAAGTCATTGGGCTCAGCCAAAAGGGCTAGAGAGGGATTTTGCTAAGAGTCAAAGAAAGGTAGACAACAAGGGAATATACTAAGAGACAACTCAGATTAGACTGCTTTAGTGAGAATATAAAACTAACTTTTGTGTGAATTTCAGGACACCTGTTCTCTTTACTTCCCCTTACCCCAATACACACTCCCCATATCCCAACATTGGGACCGAAGTGTCCTTTCCTCAGCTTTCTGTACCCTTTCCTCTTCCTCCACATTCAGGAAGCACTAGATTGCTAATCACACAACACTCAGAGGGAAGGCCAATGTAGGTAGAAGGAAAAAAAGCAAATCTTTGGTTGTGGATTTTCTACTCTGCTCTTAAAAATGATATCAGAGCAGGATGCCTGGGTGACTTGGTTAAGTGTTGACAGTTGCTCTTGACTCAGGTCATGCTCTCACAGTTCAGGGATTCAAGTCCCGCATCAGGCTCTGCATTGACAGTGTGGAACCTGCTTGGGATTCTCTTCCTCTCCCTTCCACTCCCTTTCTCTCGTCCCTTTCTGCACTTGCTCTCTCTCTCACACACAAGGTAAATAAATAAACTTTAGAAAATTATATCAGAGCATTTCACTGGGAAGGTCATGAAGGAACTTCCTGGGGTCATGATAATGTTCTATATCTTAATAAGAATTTGGGTTATATAGGTATATGCATTTGTTAAAACTCAAAGATTTGTGCACTTCGTGGGCACCTGGGTGGCTCATTTGGTTGAGTATCCAACTCTTAATTTCAGCTCAGGTAATGATCTCAAAGTCATGGGATTGGGCCCATATCAGGTTTTGTACTGGGTGTGGAGTCTGCTTGAGATTCTCTATCTCCCTCTCCCCTCCCCTCTCCCACTTGTGCTCCCTCTCTCTCTCTCTAAAAAAAAAAAAAAAGATTCATGCAGTTCATTACATGTAAATTTTACATAAAAAGAAAAATACCGTAAACAAATACTGACTCCTCATCAATGGTATGCATACTAAATCAGAGGAAGTACTAATGTCTGCTGATTGTATTTTTTTATTTTTGTGTGCATAATATAAAATTCACCATTTTAACCATGTACAATTCAATGGCATTCAGTATATTCACAATCTTGTACAAACATCACCACTCATTTCCAGGACTTTCTTATTATCCCAATCAGAGCTCTGTACCCATTAAACAATAATTCCCCATCTTCCCCTTTTCCAAGCCCCTGGTAATCTCTACTCTACTTTCTGTCTCCATAAGCATGCCTATTCTAAATACCTCATACAAGTGAAATCATACAATATTTATCCTTTTGTGTCTGGTTTATTTCACGTAGCAGTGTTTTCAAGGGTCATCCATATTTCACATCAATCACAATTTTATTACTCGTAAAGACTGAATAACATTCTGTTGGATGTATATACCATATTTTGTTTATCCATTCAGGTGTTGATAGACATTGGGATTGTTCCACCTATTGGCTACTAAAGAATGCTGCTATGAACATTGTTATACAAGTACCTGAGTGGAATTGCTGGATCACATGGTACTTTTGTATTTAACTTTTTAGGGAACTGCCAAGCTATTTTCCACAGCGGCTGTCATTTTATATTCACACCAGCAATACGACCTGGATTAAAAAAAAAAAAAAAAACTAAGCCATGGTACTCAAATAGTATTAGTTACTGTTAATTTGCACTTGGTTTCTAGTGGCAAATAGCCAGGCTTTGATTGGATCTCCCTCAGTGACCTTTATCAGACATTTAAATAACACAGTGGCAGTCTTGATAAGACACTTGAAAAAAAAAAAAAAGACACTTGAGGGAACTTCTTACACACACACACACCTGTCCTACCCCACTAAACCACCCCAAACATACATAAAGTACAAATAAAAACTATGTTTCCTATGGAAATGCAGCTCCAAAACAAATCTGAGCCCTGAGTCACCACCCGTGCCTCCTATGAGAAAATGACTGTCAAAATCGTAGTGACATAATTTTCAGGGATGGTCTGTTAAAAAAGATTCTTGGCTAAAGTGACAGAAATCAAATTTTTAAAAATTTTTAATGTTTATTTTTGAGATAGAGAGAGAGGCAGAGCATGAGCAGGGAAGGGACAGAGAGGGAGACCCAGAATCCAAAGCAGGCTCCAGGCTCTGAGCTGTCAGCACAGAGCACGATGGAGTTTCAGACTCATGAACCATGGGGATCATGATCTGAGCCAAAGCCCAACAATTAACCAAGTGAGTCACCCAGGCACCACAAACAGAAATCAGTTTTATACTGACTTACACAAAAAGAGGACTTCTTGGCCACAGACACACCCAGATCCAAACCTCAACAATTGTCACAAGCACACCACTGTTTCCCCCCATGTGCAGGATCTGCTATCTCCATATTGGACACACTCCCAGTCAGGCTATCGCTCTGATTCCCTTTAGAGTAAAGTGTTGTTGGCAGGGCTGGTTCACTAGGCCTTGCCTGGGTCATATGCCTGTCAGAATTTGGAAGGTGGTCCACCAACCAAACCAAATGGATTGCTATTGGAAGAGCAGTGCTTCTACAGGAAAACCAGGGCATCATCACTAGGTAGGCAAGAAGGATATATGCCCATGATAGAGACTGTATGCTCTGAATGATAGAATCAAGATTGAAAAGAAGAAAGAGGAAAAAAATGGATTTCTAGAAAGATTGAATCTAATGGAATGAAATACATTGTGCATAAATTAAAGTTCTACACTGAGATTAATATTGGTATGTGTTAAAATTTAAGAATGCATTTATATGTAACAATTACAGGATGAAGGTGAAGTGGTTTAGTAGTACCCCTAAAATTAATTTATTGGTACTAATAATTTTGATATGACTAAGAACATGATTTGGGTACCCCAAAAGATTGCATAATGGAATTTTAGGGTAGAATAAAGAAGATAGTGATATTAATTTCTACTTCATGATGTCATGTCTAGAATATTTTTTTAAATAATAGTTTATTGTCAAATTAGTTTCCATTTAACACCCAGTGCTTCTCCCCACAAGTGCCCCCCACCATGACCATCACCCCCTCCCCCCCTTCCCCTCCCCTTTCAGTCCATGGATCGTCTCCAGTATTCAGTAGTCTCCCTTGATCTGTGTCCCTCGCTCTTTCCTGCTCTGTTTCCCCCTTCCTCTCCCCATGGTCCCCTGCCAGGTCTCTCCTGTTAGACCTATGAATGCAAACATATGGTATCTTTCCTTCTCTGCCTGACTTATTTCGCTTAGCTTGACACCCTCAAGGTCCATCCACTTTCCTACAAATGGCCATATATCATTCTTTCTCATTGCCATATAATACTCCATTGTATATATATACCACATCTTCTTGATCCACTCATCAGTTGATGGACATTTAGGCTCTTTCCATGATTTGGCTATTGTAGAAAGTGCCGCTATGAACATTGGGGTACATGTGCTCCTATGCCTCAGCACTTCTTTATCCCTTGGGTAAATCCCTAGCAGTGCTATTGCTGGGTCATAGAGGAGTTCTATGGATAGTTTTTTTGAGGAACCTCCACACTGTTTTCCAGAGCGGCTGCACCAGTTTACATTGCCACCAACAGTGTAGGAGGGTGCCCATATCTCCACACCCTCGCCAGCATCTATAGTCTCTTGATTTGTTCATTTTAGCGCATGTCTAGAATGTTGTGTTCACACCTGGCAGCCACATTTTAAGAAGGATGCTGGTAATCATCCAAAGAAGGATGAGTATCTACCTAGGAACGGCATGTTTCTGGTGAAGTGACGTGAAGTGCTTATTGCTGTGGAAGTGTAATCCAGAAAGAAGACTGTGCAGTGGATAACAGAGAGAATTCCTGCTTTAAATAGAAAGGTTGGTATCTTCAAATTGGCTGACCAGATATGCCTTGTGGGCCTCCTGCAAAGCCCATGGCTGCACTCAGGAAGTATAAGTCAGGTTGCAAACCTTGAGTGATTTTTCTGCAACAGTCTTAGAAAGGGCTCTTGAGGATCAGAAGCTTCTGGGATTTCTAATACCACATGTTTTTGTTTGCTTGTTTGTTTGTTTGTTTGTTTGGACAGCAACAATCCTGGGCAAGTAATGAGGTATCTATGGCCCTCAGGGATTTCAGGGGGTCTGGGAGTCATGGCAATTGCTTTTGCTGGTGGGCTCCATGCACCACGGAGGCTGTCAAGCAGTGCTTCCCACACACAGGTCTTTTCTGCATGGTCTCTGAGACCTGCAGGAATGCAAGGCAGCTGCATTGCAGACACAGGTATGACTTTAAACTTTGGGCCACACCCAGGCATGTATTCTGTAAGCTCAGGCCCTTCACACTGGCTCAATAGAGATTTACCAAAGGAAGGAGTGCTCTAATGACATTTCTCACAAACACACTGGTTATTTGTTTTCACATTGTCCAATCTATTTTGCATGGGGAAAAAATGAATACAATTTTTTAAAATTTATTACTACTAGTTCCATCAATTGCTGAGAATGGGTGTTGGAAGACCCCAAGTATTATTGTGAATTTCTGTTTCTCCTTTCAGCTCTGTAGGATTTGTTTTGTGTATTTTGAGGCTATGTTGTTGGTGTGTACACATTCGGGTTTATTATGTCTTCCTGCTGAATTGATCCTCTTATCATTATGTAATGTCCCCCTTTGTCTCCACTAATAATCTTTACTCTGAAGGCTACTTTATCTGATATTGATAGAACCCCTCCTGTTTAAATTAACATTTCTATCCTTTTACTTCTAATCTACCCAGGAACTTGTTTTTGAAGTGAGTTTCTTGTAAAGTAGCATATTGTTGGATCATGTTTGTTTGTTAATCCACTTTGCCAATTTCTGTCTTTTTTTTTAAATCTAGTATAGTTAACATACTATTTAGTACACACTATTTCAGGTGTACAGTATGGTGATTCAACAATTCTGTACATTACTCAGTGCTCATCAAGATAAGTGTACTCTTAATACCCTTCTTCTACTTCAGTCACTCCCCACCCACCTTCTCTGGTAATCATCATTTTGTTCTCTGTAGTTATCAGTCTGTTTTCTTGTATCTTTTTTTTCTTTGTTTCTTTGCTTTATTTCTTAAATTCCACATATGAATGAAACCATATGGTATTTGTCTTTTTCTAACTTATTTCACTTAGCATTATACTCTCGGTATCCACCCATGTGATTGCAAATGGCAAGAATTTATTTTTTATGGCTGAATAATATTCCATTATACATACATATATATATATATATATATATATATATATATATATATGCACACACACACACATACACCTCCTTCATCCATTCAACAATCGATGGACACTTGGACTGCTTCCATATATTTGCTATTATAAATAATGCTGCAATAAACATAAGGGTGGATATATATTTTTGAGTTAGTATTTTTGTATTCTTTGGGTAAATACCCAGTAGTGGAAATACTGGATCATATGATAATTCTATTTTTATCTTTTTGAGGAAAATCCATACTGTTTTCCACAGTGGCTGCACCAATTTGTATTCCTACCAACCGTGCAGGACGATGTGGACATCCTCACCAACATTTGTTCTTGGTTTTTTTTGTGTGTTTTTTATTTTAGCAATTTTGACAGGTGTGAGGTAGTGTCTCATTGTGATTTTGATTTGCATTTCCAAGATAATGTGTGATGTTGAGTATCTTTTCATGTGTCTTTGGCCATCTGTATATCTTCTTTGGAAAAGTGTCTTTCTAAGTCTTCTGCCCATTTCTTCACTGGATTATTTGTTTTTTGGGTGTTGAGTTTGGTAAGTTCTTTAGATTTTAGATACTAACCACGTATCAGATATGTCATTTGCAAATATCTTCTCCCATCCAGTAGGTTTTCTTTTAGTTTTTTTGATTATTTCCTTTGCTGTGCAGAGGTTTTTATTTTGATGTAGTCCCAGTAGTTCATTTTTGCTTTTATTTCCCTTGTGTCAGAAGACATATCTAGAAATACATTGTTACTGCCAGTGTCAAAGAAATTACTACTTTTACTCTCTTCTAAAATTTTTATGGTTTCAGGTCTCACATTTAGGCCCTTGTCCATTTTCAGTTTATTTTTGTGTATGGTATAAGAAAGTGGTCCTGTTTCATTCTTTTGCATATAGCTGTTCAGTTTTCCCAACAGTTTGTTAGGCTATTTTCCCATTGCATATTCTTGCCTCCTCTGTCAAAGATTAATTCATCATATAATCATGGGTTTATTTCTGGGCTCTCTATTCAGTTCTATTGATCTATGTGTCTATTTCTGTGCCAGTACCATACTGTTTTGATTACTACAGCTTTGTAGTACTCTTACCCGGTGGTATATTGTGGAATTATTCAGTTCTTGTTTTCTTGAAAAAAACGATTCAGTCAAGAGACCTGATGGAGAGTTAAAGTGGCAAAGATTTTATTTAGCAAAAAGCAACAGTACACTGCAGGGACAGAGGAGCAGGCTGACTTAAGGATGGGTGGCCTCATGCTGAGTTTCTCTTTGTGTCCTTTAAGGTGGTTTATTTGATCTCCTCCCTCCTATTTCGTTACTGTCACTCCACACTTGGATCTACTTTGGTTTCCTCCCCTCAAACCTCTTACACAAATTTGTGTTAGTCATCTCCCCGTGAGGGCCTACATATAACTCACTGGGGGCACCCAAACTGCAATGCGAATGGTATTATAAAGCTTTAGGGTTACTTGTGAACAAGGTCTTTCTTAAGTGTATATGCTCCAAAGTTGGGGAAGTGCCTGTAGACATATCTTCTGTTTATTATTTGGTGCTAAATCTGAAACGTTGTTTGTCTAAGGGAGATGGGGCAGTCTCTGGAAGGAGACTAGGTGGTCCTGCCAATTGTCCATCCATCATTCTCTTTTTTCCCCACCTGCTCATGTCTCTCTAACTGCCTACTCTAGCAATATAACTTGAAATCTGGGATTGCAGTCCCTTCAGTTTTGTTCTTTTTCAACATTGCTTTGATATTTGGAGTCTTTTGTGGTTTCATACCAATTTGAGGATTATTTGTTCTAGTTTTGCAAAAAAAAATACTGCTGGTATTTTGATAATGATTGCATTAAATCTGTAGATTGCATTGAGTAGTATGGACATTTTAACAATATTTGTTCTTCCAATCCATGAGCATATAATATCTTTCCATTTGTTTGGGTTGTCTTCAATTTCTTTCATCAGTGTTTTATAGTTTTCAGAGTACAGGCCTTTTATCGTGGTTACATTTATTCCTATGTATTTTATTCTTTTTGCTGCAATTGTAAATGGGATTGTTTTCTTATTTTCTCTCTCTGCGAATGGTATTATAAAGCTTTAGGGTCCTTTATTATTTCTTCTTTATTACTGTATAGAAATGTAATAGATTTCTGTACACCAATTTTGTGTCCTGAGACTTTACTGAATTCATCTATTAGTTCTAGTAGTGCTTTGATGGAAATTTTAGGAGTTTCAATGTATAGTATCATGGCATTTGCAAATAGTGAAAGTTTTATTCTTCTTTGCCAGTTAGGATACCTTTTATTTCTTTTTCTTGTCTGAGATGATCCCTTGCTGTGGCTAGGGATCCTAGTACTACATTGAATAAAAGTAGTAAGATTGGACATTCATGTCTTGCTCCTGACATTAGGGGAAAAGCTTTTGGTTTTCCCCCATTAAGTATGATGTTCACTGTGAGTTTTTTATATATGGCTTTTATTAAGTTGAGGTATGTTAGCCCTAAACCTACTTTGTTGAGGTTTTTCTTTTGTGTTAATGAATGTTATACTTTGTCAAATACATTTTCTGAATCTTAAAATGATTGTATGGTTTTCCTTTCTTTTACTGATATGATGTATACATTGATGAATTTTCAAATATTGAACCACACTTGCCATTTTGGAACTAAATCCCACTTGATCATGGTGAATGATTTTTTAAATGTATTGTTGGATTCAGTTTGCTAATATTTTGTTGAAGACTTTTGCATCTATGTCCATCAGAGATATTGGCCAGTAGTTCTCTTTTTTGTAGTGTCCTTTTTCTGGTTTTGATATCCCAGTAATGCTGGCCTCATAGAATGAATTTGGAAGTTTTCCTTCCTCTTCTATTTTTTTGGAATAGTTTGAGTAAACTATGTATTAATTCTTCTCTAAATGTCTGGTAGAATTCACCTGAAAAGCCATATGGCCCCGAGCTTTGGTTTAACAGGAGTTTTTAAATTGCTGATACAATCCCATTGTTGGTAATGGGTCAACTCAAATTTTCTATTTCTTCCTCATTCAGTTTTGGCAAGTTATGTTTCCAGGAATTTATCCATTTCTTCCAGGTTGTCCAATTTGTTAGCATATTATTTTTCTTAACACTCTCTTATAAGCCTTTGTATTTCTGTAGTGTTAGTTGTTATTTCTTCTTTCATTTCTGATTTTGGTTATTTGAGTCCTCTTATTTTTTTCTTTATGAGTCTGGCTAAAGATTTATCAATGTAATTGATATTTTCAAAGAACCAGCTCCTGGTTTCATTGATCTGTTCCATTGTTTTATTAGTTTCTATTGAATTTATTTCTTCTCTAATCTTTATTATTTCTTTCCTTCTACTAGTTTTGAGATTTGTTCATTCTTCTCTTTCTATTTCCTTTAGGGGTAAGATTTGGATGTTTACTTGAGATTCTTCTTTCTTCTGGAAGTAGACCTGTATTACTAGAAATTTGACTCAGAACGTTTTCTTGCATCTCAAACATTTTGGACCATTGTGTTTTCAGTTTTGTTTCCATGTATTTTTTTATTTCCTCTTTGACTTCTTTGTCGAACCATTCATTGTTTAGTAGTATGTTATTTAAGCTCCATGTATTTCTGCTCTTTCAGGTTTTTCTGTTGGGAGCTGTCTGAACTCACTGGTTGAGTGAAAATTCCTGGTGAGGGTACAGCAAGTTTGCACGGTCTCTTGCCACCAGGCAGCAACCAATACCTACCCTCTTGTAACTTTCATTTCTGCTTGGCCACCGAACCTCAGAGTGCTTTGCTGATTAGTGTCAGGAGCAGCCTGTCCCCCTGCCCTTTCCCTGAGGCATGATTGCACCTGGTCAGGTAAAAGATGAGTAAACTAGATGCACCCTAATGCGACTAAGGCAAGCAACATATAATTTTCCTCCTAGCTGAGCGATTAACTGATAAATCACTACTTTCTAGGCCTGGATGTAGTTGCCAAAGTTACTACTGCGATAAAACACATCATTCATATTTGGGACTGTTTTTGTCCCTGGGGATCCTGTTTCTCTGGGAAACTTTCTCTTAGAACTATAAACAGCCTAATGACCCTTACTCATAAAAAACTGACCTTTACTAAACAATGCTGTTTGCCTCATGGTGAAAGGTCGCTTTCTTAGGGCTACACCTGAGGTTTTATATATCTTGGTCTTATGCATTCTATGGAAAAAATGTATGCTTAAAAAATACCTGCCCTTCCCATATGATAGCTTGAGTCCCTCTAGCTAAGTTTTTTATGACAATCATTACTACTAGAATTGAAACTTCTGCAGAATCCATATTTTGGAAAATTGTAAAAATTATCTATGAGAAATCATTTACTAAGCACACCTGCTCTTTATGCTCCTTGTGCCTTTCACTATAAATTAAGCTAGAGAATCAAGCAGAGCAGAGATGCCAGCCTGGTGATCAGAAAGAAACTCGATGCTCTCTCACTCCCCTTTCACCAGCACTGTCCATCCTTCAGGGAACCCTAGACCTACTGGAGCTGGACTTCATCATTTTTCCTTGTGGTTCATTCATTGCATCATGGTCAGAAAGGATGCATGGTATGACTTTGATCTTTTTTAATATTGAGACTTATTTGGGGGCCTAATATGTGATCTATTCTGGAGTTTGTTCCATGCACACTTGAAAAGTATGTGTATTCTTCTTTTTAAGGATAGAATGTTCCAAATATATCTGTCAGATCCATCTAGTCTGATGTGTCATTCAAAGCCACTGTTTCCTTGGTGATTTTCTGTCTAGATGATCTATCCATTGATGTAAGAAGTGTGTTAGGTCCCCTACTATTATTGTATCTCTGTCAATTTCTTCCTCTGTTATTAACTTTACATATTTGGGTGCTCCCATGATGGTTCCATAAGTATTTAAAATTATTATATCTTCTTGTTGGAGTGTTCTCTTTATGATTGTATAGTATCTTCATCTTTTGTTACAGTTTTTGTTTAAAAGTCTATTTTGTCTCATATAAGTATTGCTACCCAGGCTTTCTTTTGACATCCACTTGCATGATAAATGTTTCTCCATTACTTCACTTTTAATCGGCGTGTGTCTTTATGTCTGAATGAGTCTCTTGTAGACAGCATATAGTCTTGCTTTTTTTCTCCATTCTGTTGCTCTATGTCTTTTGATAGTGACATTTAGCCCATTTATATTCAAAGTAATTAGTAATAGGCATGTATTTATTGTCATTTGGTTACTTGCTTTATGGTTGTTTTTGTAGTTCTTCTCTGTTCTTTCTCTCATTCTCTTCTCTCACAGTTTGCTGGCTTTATTTAGTGGCTCTTTATTTTTGTCATATCTATGACTGGGTTGTGAGTTGTGCTTACCATTAGGTTCATATATAACATCTTCTGCATATAGCAGTCTATATTAAGTTGATGGTCACTTAAGTTCAAACCCTGCTACATCTCTTTTGCCCACATTTTAAGTATATGGTATCATACTTTACATCCTTTTATTTGTGAGTCCTTTGACTTATTTTTATAGATATACTTATTTTTAGGGGCCCCTGGGTACCTCAATCAGTTAAGCATCTGACTTCAGTTCAGGTCATGATCTCACAGTTTGTGGGTTCGAGCCTCATGGCAGGCTCTATGCTGACAGCTCAGAGGCTGGAGCCTGCTTCGAATTTTGTGTGTGTGTGTCTCTCTGATTCTCCCAGCTCTCTCTCAAAAAGAAACATTAAAAAAATAGATATACTTATTCTTTACTGCGTTTGTCCTTCCTACATTTCTTTTTTCTTAACATTTTTCCATTTATTTGCTGCTTTATCTCGTCTCTCTCTCTCTCTCTCTATTTTTGATTCACCAATTTTCTTTCTTCAAATTTTTCTTTAAATTCTAATAAGTTAATATATAGCATAACATTATTTTCAGGTATAGAATTTACTGATTCACCACTTAAATAAAACACCCAGTGCTCAACACGACAGGTGCCTCCTTAATACCCATGACCCACCTTCCTCCATCAACCTTCAGTTTGTTCTCTGTTGTTAAAAGCCGTTTATGGTTTGTTTCCTTCTATCTCTTTTTCTCTCCCTTCCCATATGTTCATCTGTTTTGTTTCTCAAATTCCAAAAGAGTGAAATCTATGGTATTTGTATTTCTCTGACTGACTTATTTTGCTTAGCATAATACACTCTAGCTCTATCCATGTCATTGCAAATGGCAATATTTTATTCTTTTTGATGTGACTTAATAATAGTCATATATAGATATATAGATATAGACATAAATGTAGATACAGATAGATATAGATGTCACATTTTCTTTATCCATTTGTCAGTTGATGCCATTTGGGCCCTTCCTATAGTTTGACTATTGTTGATAATGCTGCTATAAACATTGGAATGCAATTATCCCTTTGAATCTCTTTTTTGTGTGTCCTTTGGGTAAATACCTAGTAGTACAATTGCTAGATTGTAGGGTACTGCTATTTTTAACTTTTTGAGGAAACTTCATATTGTTTTCCAGAGTGGCTATACCAGTTTTCATTCCCACCAACAGTGCAAAAGTGTTCCCCTTTCTCCACATCCTCACCAACACCAGTTGTTTCTTGTGTAGTTTATTTTAACCCTTTTGACAGGTATGAAGTGGTATCTCATCATAGTTTGGATTAGTATTTTCCTGATGACGAGTGATGTTGAGCATTTTTCCATATGTCTGTTAGCCATCTGGATGTCTTCTTTGGAAAAGTGTCTATTCCTTCTTCGCTGGATTATTTGTTTAGGAGGTGAGTTCAATAAATTCTTTATAGATTTTGGATACTACCCTTTATCAGATATGTCATTTGCAAATATCTTCTCTCATTCCATAGGCAGCTTTGTACTTTTGTTGATTGTTTTCTTTGTTTTGCAGAAACATTTGATTTTGATGAAGTCCCAATAGTTCATGTTTGCTTTTGTTTCCCTTACCTCCAGTGACATGCCTAGTAAGAAGTTTCTGTGGCTGAGATCAAAGAGTTTGCTGCCTGTGTTCCCTCTAGGATTTTGATGGTTTCCTATTTCACATTTAGGTCTTTCATCCATTTTGAGGTTTTAATTTTTCCGTTTTCTTAAAATTTATTTTTGAGAGCATGAGTAGGGGAGGGTCAGAGAGAGAGGGAGACACAGAATCGGAAACAGTCTCTAGGCTCTGAGCTAGGTGTCAGCACAGAGCCCGATGCAGGGTTTAAACCCATGAACTGTGAGATCACGACCTGAGCCAAAGCCGGATGCTTAACCGACTGAGCCACCCAGGCACCCCATTTTGAATTTATTTTTGTGTATGATGTAAGAAAGTGGTCCAGTTTCATTCTTCTGCATGTTGCTGTCCAGTTTTTTTCCCACTGAACATGATGTTAGCTGTGGGTCTTTTGTACATGTCCTTTATGATGTTGAGGTATGTTCCATCTATCCCTACATTCTTGAGGTTTTTTATTAAGAAAGGATGCTGTATTTTGTCAAATGCTTTTTTTGCATCTGTTGAGAGAATCATATGGTTCCTACCTTTTCTTTTATTAATGTGGTGTATCAAGTTGATTGATTTGTGAGTATTGAACCAGCCCTGCAGCCCAGGAATAAATCCTACTTGATCATTATGAATATTATTCTTTTAATGTTCTGTTGAATTTGGTTTGCTAGTATCTGGTTGAGAATTTTTGCATCAATGTTCATTAGGGATATTGGCCTATAATTCTCCTTTTTAGTGGTGTTTTGTCTGGTTTTGGAATCAAGGTGATGCTGGCCTCATAGAATAAGTTTGGAAATTTTCATTTTATTTCTGTTCTTTGGAACAGGTTGGGAAGAGTAGGTATTAACTCTTCTTTAAATGTCTGGTAGAACTCCCTTGGGAAGTCATCTGGCCCTGGACTTTTGTTTTGTTGTTAGATTCTTTATTAATGTTTCCATATCTTTGCTGGTTATGGGTCTGTTCAGATTTTCTATTTCTTCCTATTTCAGTTTTGTCAGCTTATAGGCTTCTAGAAATTTGTCCATTTCTCCCTGATTGCCCAGGTTGTTGGCATACAATTTTTCCTAATATTCTCTTGTAATTGTTTGTATTTCTGTGATATTTGTTGTGATGTCTCTTCTTTCATTTCTGAGTTTGTTTTTTGGGGCCCTTTCTTTTTTCTTTTTGATTAGTCCAGCTAGGGGGTTAGCAGTTTTCTTTATTCTTCCAAAGAACTATATCTTAGTTTCATTGATCTGTTCTACTGGTGGTGGTGGTGTTGTTTTCTTTGTTTTTTGTGTGTGTGAGAGAGAGCACATGAGTAGTGAGGGGCAAAAAGAAAAAGAGAGAGAGAATCTTAAGCAGCCTCCATGCTCAGCATGGAGCCTGATAACAGGGCTTGATTTCATAACCTGAGCCTAAATCAAGAGTTGGACACTTAACCAACTGATCCAACCAAGTGTCCCTGTTTTTCTTTTCTTTTCTTCTTTCTTTCTTTTTTCCTTCTTTTTTTTTTTCTTAGAGAGAGAGTAGGAGGAAACCATTCTTGCTTCTTCAAGTAGGGCTGTATTGCAATATACTTCCCTCTTAGGACTGCCCTTCCTGCACTCCAAAGGGTTTGGACAGTCATGTTTTCATTTTCCTTTGTTATGATGTACTTTTTTATTTCCTCTTTAATTTCCTGGTTAACACATTCATTATTTATTAGGATGTTCTTTAACCACAAATTGTTTGTGGTCTTTCCAATTTATTTCTTGTAGTTGACTTTAAGTTTCATAGTTTTGTGGTCTGAAAATGTGCATGGTATGATCTCAACATTTTACTACTTGTTGAGGGCTGATTTTTGACCCAATATGCAATCTATTCTGGAAAATGTTCCATGTGCACTAAAGAGGAATGTGTATTCTGATGCTTTAGGATAAAATATTCTGAATATATCTGTTAAGTCCAGTCCATTCTAAGCCATTGTTTCCTTGTTGATTTTTGGCTTAGATTGTCTGCCCATTATTATAAGTGGGATATTAAAGTTTTTCTACTTACTGAATTATTATCAATGAGTTTCTTTATGTTTGTGATTAATTTATATATTTGAGTGGTCCCAAGTTCAGGGAATAAATATTTACAGTTGTTAGGTCTTCTTGATGGATATGATATAATGCCCTCAATTGTGATATAATGCCCTTCTTCATCTCTTATTACAGTCTTTGGTTTAAAATCTAGTTTGTCTGCGGCACTGAGTGGCTCAGTTGTTTAAGGGTCAGACTCTTGGTTTTGGCTCAGGTCATGATCTCACAGTTCATGAGTTCAAGCCCCACATCTGGCTCTGAGCTGACAGTATGGAGAGCCTGCTTGGGATTCTCTCTCTCTTTCTTTCTCTGTCTGCCCCTCCTCTGCTCTCTCTTTCTCAAAATAAATTAAAAAAAAAACTTAAAATAAAATCTGGTTTGTCTGATATAAGTATGGCTGCTCTGCCTTTCTTTTGGTGTCCATTATCATGATAGATGTTTCTTCGTTCCCTCACTTTCAATATGTTGACGTCCTTATGTCTAAAATGAGTCTCCTGTAGCCAGCATATAGATGGGTCTTATTTTTTTATCCATTCTGATACCATATGTGTTTTGACTGGAGCATTTAGTACATTTACATTTAGGGTGATTATTATATGTGCTGCCAAAGCAAGCACACATTCAGGGTAACTATTGAAAGATATGAGTTTAGTTCTATTGTGTCACCTATAAAGTTGGTGTTTCTGGTGATGTTCTCTGTTCCTTCCTAGTCTTTGTTGCTTTTGTTTACCCTCTACACACTCAGGTGTCTCCCTTAATATTTCTTGCAGACCTAGTTTAGTGGTCATGAATTTCTTTAGTTTTTGTTTGTCTGAGAAAGTCTTTATCTCTCCTTCTATTCTGAATGACTGCCTTGCTGGATAGAGTATCCTTGGCTGTATATTTTTGCCATTCAGCATACTAAATATATACCGCTATTCCATTCTGGCCTGCTGAATTTCTTTGGACAGACTTGCGAACTGATCTGGCATCCCTTATAGGTTAAGGACTTTTTTTTCCCTTGCTGTTTTCAGGATTTTTTCATTGTCTGTGTATTTTGTGAATTTCACTATGATATGCCTTAGTGATGGCCGGCTTTTGTCAAATTTAATGGGAATTCCCCTGTGCTTCTTGGATTTTGATGTCTGTGTCCTTCTCCAGATTTGAGCTATAATATGCTCACATAGACCTTCTACTCCTTTTTCTCTCTCTTCATCTTCTACAATATGAAAGTCATTCCATTTTAATAAGTCACTGAGTTTCCTAAGTCTACCTTTGCGATCCAATACCTTTGTTTCCCTCTTATTTTCAGCATGATTATTTTCCATAATTTTATCTTCTATTTCTCGATTTAATTCCTCTGCTTCATCCATCCTTGCTGTCAATATGTCCATTAGGCTTTATATCTCAGTTATAGCATTTTGATTTCAGCCTGACTAGTGTTTAGCTCTTATATTTCTGCAGTAAGGGATTCCATAGTGTCTTCTATGCTTTTTGGAAGCCCATCTAGAATTCTTATAATTGTTGTTTTAAATTCTAATTCAGGCATCTCTTTTATATCTGTATTGATTAGATCTCAGGCTGTCATCTCTTCATGTTCTTTCTTTTGGGGCAAATTCCTCTGCCTTGTCATTTCGGAGGAAAAAATAATCATAAAATTAAATTAAAATTAAAAATTAAAAAATCAAATAACGGAAAAGATCCTAGATGTGTTTTGGTCTGCTTATTAAGAGAAGTTTGATAGAAAAGAAGAAAAAGGAGAGAAAAATTAAAAATAAAATTAATTAATTAATTAATAAAATAAAATAAATTAAATTAAATTAAAATGTACTCTTTCTGTATCCAAGAAAAAAAAGACAGAAGCAAAAACAAACTAAAACCCAAAGGAAGCTAGATACAGTTTCCCCTGGAGCTGAAACTATGATCAACAGACTTAGTATGTGGAAGGGATTTTGCTGGTCTTCTGGGGGAGGAGCCTGCTGCTCTAATTCTCAGGTGGACTGGCCCTAGTGGAAATGTGCCTTGAGGGTGCAGGTGGCATGACTTGATGTAATGCCTCTGTTCTCCATTTGGTGGAACTGTTTAGCTCACTGTTTAGCTGGTGGGCTAATGGTGAAAATGACTTCACGCCACTCTCTAGTCTCTGGAGTGGAATGGTCACACCTTCGGAAACTCATGATCAATCACCCCACTTGTGTCCCCCACTTCAGTCAGCTCCCCACATTCACCCGTCTGTTCCAAGATGTCCACCTGTCAGGCAGTGCCACCTTCTTGAGTTTTATCTCAGGCATGGCTATGTTTCAAAACCCCACACTTAAGAGACCTCCACAGCTCAGATTCACTCAAATCCTCTGGGGGAGGGTCTTGCCATGCTGTGGCTGGTACCAGCTTCTCCCAGAAGATGGTTGTGTGACCATTTGACTCAGAGTTTATGGTAAATTGCAACATAGAGCTAGGGCCAGGTTTTCCTGCCCTCGGCTGGCCTCTCTCTTCCTATACTAATGAACGGCACAGATCCATGTTGCCCACAGGGTCTTTAGCCAGCAGAGAGGCCTTATTGCCTTTATCAAATGTGTTCCAAGCAGGGGAACCACTTCTCCCTACATGGCCCAGTGGATGTGATTTTCAGGCCCCACCACCCATTACTAGGGCTCCACCCTGACTCTTTACTGGAGCATGGCCAGGTGCTGAGCTCCAAAACTTCAGACCCTGTGCTCCACTGTTTATAAAAAACTGACAATATTGAAACCCTCTCCTTTTTCCCCATCAATGTTTTTGGGAAACAGATTTTTTGTGCAGCCCCCTGTGCATATTTTCTCCCTTTCTCTTTAGCTACTATCAGAGGGAGTGCTTTTCTTGTGGGAAACTGACTTCCTGCTCTGTCCCCTTTTCTCTTTCTCCTTCCTGTGAAAAGGGCTCCCTCCCCTCTGTAGCATCTCCACTCTTCTCTCCCCCAATTCACCTCTCTACACCACATACCTCCCCTGTTATCTCCCTCAAATTTTGCAGATTGTTGTCTTAATCCTCAGATCGATTTCCTAGGTGTTCAAAATGGTTTAATGTTAACATAGCTGTGTTGGAGGAACAAGATAAGCCCAGGGTTCCCTTACTGTTCCTCCATTTTAACTTCGCCTTCTCACACCTGTTCACTTTGATTGCTTTCCATTATTGTGTCCTCCAGGTCACTTATCTGGTCTTCTTTCCTCCAGTCTATTATGTATTGCATGCAGAGTAGCCTATTTTTCATTTGTTACTGAGTTCTTTATCTCTGATTGGTTCTTTTTTATATTTTCTATCTCTTTGTTAAGGGTCTTCCACTGTTTTCTCAAGTCCAGTGAGTATCTTTATGACCATTACTTGGAATTCTCTATCAGGCATATAGAGATTGCTGTGATTTTGCCCTGTTCTCTCATTTGGGACACATTGCTCTTTCTCCTCATCTTGTCTAACTGACTGTTTCTATTTGTATGTGTTAGGAAAGTCCACTATGTCTCCTGCTCTTGAAAGTAATAGCCTTATGAAGTAGTGGTCCTAGAGTGGCCTGAAGTGCAGTGTCCCCTGGTTGCCAGAACCTGGCATTTCAACTATGTCTCCTTTGTGTGTTGTATGTACCCTAATGTTGTGGCTGAGTTGTTTTTGCCTTCTGTACAGTCATCTGCAATGGCTCTTCACTTGTTGTGGACAGGGTTTGATTCCTGTGTCATTAGTAGACCAGTCTGGGGCCGTCTTTGGCTTGAGTTGAGTCAGACCAGGTGTTTGCCAGAGATTAAGTAGTCTCACACTGTCCTTGTTTCCTGAGAAGTTTTCATTGGGGGGCAGGCCTGAAGTCAGACCAAATATCTGCCCCAGACTACTGCTTAAGCTGAAGTCTCATTGTTGTGTGTGGTTATGTTTCCCTCTTCTTAGAGTAAGAGTCACTTTGGAGGCCAGCTGCTCTAGAGACTGTTAGCACATTGTCAGTATTTCCATTATTGTACCACTGTGGATGAACTCCAGCCAAGAGCATATTAGAAGGAGCAGATCCACTTAAGTGGGGGGTGGGGGGAGAGGAGATGGACGTGGCAGAAGGGCTACACACTCAGCATTAATAACGTTTTTGCAGGTCTTCTGTGGGAGGAGACTTGGAGCTGAAGTCTGGCTGAAGGCGTGTGTCTGCAAGGGAACATGGGGCAGAGTGCACTGTTAGCAAATGAAGTAATGTCAGTACTACACTGGTTCCTACAGGTGGCTGTGTGTTTATGCTGGGGAGCAGGGGAGGAAAATGGTGCCTGCCAGCTCCTTTGTTCTGGAAGTCTCCCAAGGATCCCCACCCTTCCAGCACACTCTCTGAGATGAGTAAAGAAATCCCCCTACCATATGCTCCAGGCATTTCAAATTGCTGCTTCTAGGCTCTATCTCCATGGGCTCTTTGTTGTGCTGTCTCTTTAAGGGCAGAGACTCAGTTTCCTCACTCTCCCAGCTCTCCCAAGGCCAAGCCCACTGATTTTTTAAAGTTTCAAGTTTTAAATCCCACTGACTGTAAGGTATTAGGAAATTTATCTTTTTCCTAATGTGGGCTTCCTGGTGTGGGCATCTGTTTCCCCAGTCTATGTCTGCAGTGTCCCTCCCTCCCAGGGACAGTCTCTGCCCTTCCTTCCCTCTTCCATGCAGCTTCTTCTCTATATTTAGCTGTAGGGAGTTTGTTCTGCCAGTCTTCAGGTTATTTTCTGGGTTATTTACACTGATGTGAATATTATCTAGTTGCATTCATGAGACAAGGTGAGTTTAGGGTCCTCCTCCTCTGCCATCTTTCCCAGATGTTGTCTTTGCCTTTTAATTAGTGTATTTAGATTATTTACATTTAACATAATTCTGATATGTTAGAGTTTGTGTCTGACATTTTATTATTTACTTCTGTTTGTTTCATATGTTTCTTATTCCCATTTCACTTTTCTTACCTTCCTATGGGTTATTTGAACATTTATTAGCATTCTACCTTGATTTGCTTAGGGTATTCTGAGTATATAGTTTCATATAACTTTCTTAGCCATTGCTTTAGGTGTTCCAATATATATGTAACTCATTATAGTGTACTAATATTGATGATAAACCCTTTCTAATGAAGTACAGAAACCTTACTTCCAACTAGGTCCCTTTAACCTCCCACTTTTTAAACATAATTGTTGGGACACCTGGGTGGCTCAGTCGGTTAAGCATCCTACTTCAGCTCAGGTCATGATCTCACAGTTTGTGGGTTCAAGCCCCACATCAGGCTTGGTGCTGACAGCTAGCTCAGAGCCTGGAGCCTGTCTTCAGATTCTGTGTCTCCCTCTCTCTCTGACACTCCCCTGCTCACGCTATCTCTCTCTGTCTCTCAAAAAAAAAAAAAACCATAAACATAATTGTTGTCTTTCCTACTTATATTTCAACCACCCCATGAAGTGGTATTGTAACTTGTGCTTCAACAATCAAATATAAGAAACTCATAAAAGCTTGAATAGTCTTATGTATTTACCCTATTTTTACGTATTTTGATGTTCTTTCCTTTCTAAATTTCTAAGCCTTTCTGTTAGAGTACTTTCTTTAGCCATTTTTTAAAGAGTAGGTTGGCTCTTCATTTTATTTCATCTGATAGTGTTGTGATTTTTGCCTTCATTCTTGAACGATATTTTCGCAAGATATAGAATTCTCGTTTGAAGTTTTTTCCTTCAGTACTATCTTTGTATACAGGTTTACAGATGAGAAATATGCTGTTATTCAAATTGTTGTTCCCCTATGAGTAATGTGTTTTTTCTCTCTGGATGTTTTCAAGATTTTTTCTTTTAGTATTCAGAAATTTAATGATGATGTATCTTGGCATGGATTTCTTTGAATTTATCCTGTCTTATCCTAAATTATCCTGATCATTTAGCTTCTTGAATCAGTATATTTCTTTTTTCAAATTTAAGAAGTTTCAGACATTATTTTTTTCAGTCCCATTCCCTCTTCTCTCTTTCTAGGTTTCTGAGAACACCAGTGTTAGCCCTTTTTTTGTTGCTGAAAGGGTCCTTGAGATGCTGTCTTTTTTTTTTCCTTTTTCTATTGCTCACATTGGGTAAATTCTATTGATCTGTCTTCAGATTTTCTGAATCTATCCTCTATTATGTCTACTCTACTATTGAACTTAACAGCAAATTTTTTGTTTTAATTATTATAATTTTCAGTTCTCTAATCTGCATTTGCTGTCTTTTTATAACTTTTATTTCTTTCGTTAGATTTTCTATTTTTCATTTGTATCTAAAAAGATTATAGTTGCTTGCTGAAGCATTATTATGGCTTCTTAAAAACCCTTGTCAGGGGCACCTGGGTGGCTCAGTCGGTTGAGCCTCCAACTTTGGCTCAGGTCAGATCTCACATTCGTGGGCTCAAGCCCCACGTTGGGCTCTGTGCTGATGGCTGGCTCAGAGCCTGGAGCCTGCTTACAGTTCTGTGTCTCCTTCTCTCTCTGCCCCTCACCCTCTCATGCTCTGTCTCTCTCTGTATCAAAAATAAATAAAACATTAAAAAAAAACCCTTGTCAGATAATTCTAATATTTAGTTTATCTTGATGTTGGTGTCTGTTTATTGTCTTTTTCTCATTCCTGTTGTAATTGCTATGATGAGTGCTTTTTCACTAAATCCTAGATACATTTTGTAACTATATTAGACTGTGGATCTTATTTAATCTCTTTAACAGGTATAGTGCAAGGACTAGGTGAGTCAGAGCTAACAAGGGCTAGCTTCCTCTCAGGCTCCTTCAACTTTCCTGGCCAAACTGGGGCACTGACTCACATTGCTTTGTTACAGATGGGTGGGCTGAAAGTTCAAGTCCCTCTTCACCTCATTGTCACCTTCTGGCAGAAGTGCACTGACTCACACCACCTGCAGTCTCTGAGTGGGGTTGTATGAGCAGTTCACTATTTGGCTCCGCTGCCTCTAGGGCAGGAAAGTAGGATGAGCTGACATCACTTTGTTACTGTGGATAGGGGTGAGGTCACTCCCACTGACATGAGGGGAAGGGAGAAGCAGCTTGTCCTACCCCTTCTTGCACTCCTCTATTATGTCTCATTAATACCAGGTAAGGTGGAAGGTCAGCTCCCCAGTGGTTGTTGATGACAGGACAGGGGAGGAGAAGCCTAGTTAAAACTAGTTCTGCCTTGTATTGGCTTGTGAAGTTTCATTGCCACTGTGTGGAACCTCAACTCAATACTTGATCCCATTAATACTATCAAGAGTTAGGGGAAGATCAGACTTATCTACTTCCAGATAAGTATGGAATCCTAGCCCCTTCAATACTGCCTTCTTTCTTGTTCAAAAATATTGTGGCTTTGGCTTCTGAGATATCCTGTCTTTATTCTTCCCCCTCACATTAGTCTAGACCTCTTTCCATCGTCTCTGTTGTCCCTGTCCTGCTTGATTTTAATGCCACTATAATCAATTTCTTCTCAGTGTGGGGCCTTGTCCTAAAAGGGAACCCTGGCAGGTCAATTTAGAGTTCAAAGAGGTTATATTGCTCTATCCCCTTTGGTCCCTCTCCACACAGGCACGTGGTACTGGAGACAACAAACCTCCTTTTAGAGTTCCTGTTCTCCAATTGTCCCATCTCCTTGCTTTCCTTGCTTCATCCTACACAGATTACTAGTAGGCCGGGGGGATTTATGGGGATATCTTTTCATCTTTTTATTTTATAAATTTGTTTCTGATGTTTAATAGTCTTGTTTTGACATATAGTTTCTCCACCTTTTTGTTTAATGTGGCAATTTAGAGTGACTAAACAAACTTGCTGCTCTGTTTTCATATTACCAGAATCCTGTCCCTCTTTCCACTCTTTATCTCCTATTGTCCATTCTTCTCAGAACAACCAGTGTGGTGTTCTCTCTGAACTGTTCCTTCATGGGTGAAATGGCATTACATTACATGGATGAAATGGTGTTCATAGGTTATCCAAACAGAAGAGAGAATTCTCATAATGAGTCAATACTGATTTAAGCCATCCATTCTGTAAGTTCAGTGATAACAATTGCAGTAAAGGAAAAACTTCAGCTAGTCTTTTGGGACAACAAGCATTTAAAATGAGATGTGCTTTTTGAATTTAAAATTTCTATAATGGCATTGACATTTCACAATTACATATAATAAAAGTAAATATGTATGCAGTTAAAACAAGCATACCTCTTGGCCACAAGACCAAATGATTGATTCCTTCTTACTGATGTTTTTGTGAATTTTTTTAGTCAGAACCTTGGTGATTACATAGTTTACAAGGAATAGAGATTAAAATAAGTAATGAAAATCACCTTTTAAAATGAAATAGGAATACCATTTGTCAAGGAAGTAATATAATCTCTGTAATTGAGAACCAAAGGATAATTCAAAATTCTTGATTAAAGGAAGCCTATTCTTCTTTAAGAATTGGGCATTTGCCCAATTTTCTATTGGTACTCAAGCTTAAAAGGAATTTATCATGTGAAATTTGCATAAGGAAATAATGAAAAATGTACTGGGCAAAGGCTACTCACATGGCTTTATTATGAATAATAATAGATGAATATGCCCAAATTCTATATAACCAAGGCTGTTTCCCTGTGATAACTCCATAGTAGTTTTTATTTTTAAAAACTAAAATATAATCACCTTTCTCATAGCCTTTAAAATCATTTTCTTCACATAAATGTAGAATCTTAAAACACAAACTGACTTATCTACTTAGGTCCTTTTTTTTTGAAACTATTTTTCAGTCCCATCAATCTATGTAAATTTCAAATCATTGGCCAATGAAATTCTGAACACTCTTAGTATGAATATGATTTTTCTTATTATTTTTAGATCTCCGGTAATATATTGTCAGAATAAGTAAATGTTAATATTGGAAAAGAAAAATGTCTCAAATCAACAATCTAAGCTTCCACCACAAGGAAACAGAAAAAGTATAAAATAAACAAAAAACTAGAAGAAGAAAGAGAATGACAACAATAAGAGCAAGTGTCAATAAAATTAAAAACAAAAGCAAAAGAGAAAATCAAACGAAAAGTTTTGGTTTTTTGAAAAGATAAATAAAATTGATAAACTTCTAGAAAGACTGACAAATATAAAGAGAAGATGCAATTTTCAAACATCAAGAATAAAAGAGGAATTCTAACTACAGAACCTATAGACATTAAAAGGAAAATAAGTGAATAATACAAACAAGTCTATATGTAGAAAGTCAACAACTTACACAATATGGCCAAATTCCTTGAAAACCACAAACACAAAACTCCCCCAAGATGAAATAGATCATTTAAGTAGTCTTACATTAACTAGACTGAATATGTAATTTAAAAGCTGCCAAAAATGTAAATCTCCAGACACAATTGTCTTTACTGGTAAATATACCAAACATTTAAAGATGAAATAATGTGTAGAATCCTAGTCAAGTTCATAGAAGTAGAGAATAAGAATTATGGTTGCCAGGGGTTGGGAGGAGAGGGAGATGGAGTTGGTCAAGGGGCACAGAGTTTCAGGTATGCAAGAGGAATAAGTTCTGGAGATCTAATGTACAGCAATGTGACTACAGCTAACAAAACTGCACTGTGTACTTAAGATTTTCTATGAGAGTAAACTTTAAGTGTTCTCATCACAAGAAAGAAGAAAGGAAGGAAAGAAGAAAGGAAGAAAAGGAAGGAAGGAAGGAAGAAAATTGTAATTATGTGAGATGATGGATAAGTTAATTAACCTGATTGTGATGGTTACTTTACAACGTAGTGTATACTCAGAGCTGGGATGGGGGAGATGAAAGAACAGCAATTCAATACAAACTCTTCCAGAAAACAAAAGTGGAGGGAACACTTCCCAGCTCATATTATAAGGCTAATATCAAAGTCAAACAAAGAGAGTACAAAAAAAGAAAGCTACAGTCTAATTTTCCTTATGAATATAACACAAGTTTTCAACAAAATAAATTCATAAATATATAAAAAGAAAGATATACTACAACCAGGTATAGTTTATATATGCAAAGCTGGCTCAATATAAAAAAGCAATAAATTTAATCTACAGTTTTGACAGCCTAATGAAGAAAAACCATATGCTCAAAGCAGTTGATCCAGAAAAAGCATTTAACCAAGCCCAACATCCATTCATAATAAAACGCCCAACAAACCAGAAGTAAAAGGAAACTTCCTCAATCTGGTAAAGAACCACAAAATTACTCATGCTAATAGCACACTTAATGGCTGGAATCTTTGGGCATTTGTGGCAAAGAAATAATCACATATATATGCAAAAGATGTGGGGACAATGATATTTGCTGTGTATTATTTGTAATAGTGAAAATTGGAGACAAGCAGAACATCAATCACAAAGACACTGATTATATAAACCTGATATACCCTTACAATACAGAAAAGAATAATTTAGTTCCACAAAGCCTGATCAGATAACTGGAGCAGGGGATAACTTTAAGTGTAAAAACGAGATGTAAATAAATAGTAACCATTCTCTTTGAAAAATCATTGTTAGCTTTCGCATAAAGTCTGGAGCTAAGCTTCAGTTAATATTGGTTTTTTTTTGAAGATGAGGTGGAGAGCAGGGAGCTTCCATTAGCCCATCATCACTACTTTATTTTGCTCAAATTGATCATGTATTTACATTTTTTAAAGACACATTTAAATATATTTATATTTAAAAGATAAACAGGAGCAACTCAAGTGTTTAAAAAGTAAGTCTTGCTCAGCGCAGAACTTAAAGGCAAAATTGCAGAGCGTATTACAAAACAAATTAATGGGGTCATCGTTTCTTAAACTGTCACATTTAGCTTTCGCATTTACAAGTTCAAGGTTTTTTGTCCAGAGAGCTGCATTTAATGAAGAAGGGTATTTGATTATTAAGGAACCAACTATGGCGTTTATGGAAAATAACGCCTTTTGACTTTCCTAAAAACAAAACAAAACAAAAAAAAAAAAACCCCCACATTATCAGGGTCCATTTTTGCAAAGATAGAAAATTCAGTCTCACTAAGGGGACATATCGACGACCCTCGGGAACTGTCCAACATAGCATACTCTTCCCAGCGGGAGTAATCCCAGACTCCCTTCACGTTGGCCGGGAGGTGGCTATGGGAGGAGGAGCCAGACGGGAAAACTTCCCGGACTCCACCCACTGGGTTGAAGGACCTGCCCGCACTCGTACCGCCCAGGCCTCCCTGGAAAAGCTGGTTCGGAGGAACCCACCCCCAATCCCTCCAGGCCCTGGACACCGAGCTAGGCAGCTGGACTCCCGGAGAGAGCGGCGGCGCCAGGGCTGGGGAGTCACTGGAGGAGCTCGTTACCACCTGCTGAGCTCCGCCGGCCACCCGCCCCGCAAGCCCCGGGCTTCCAAGTCCACAGTCTCCTCAGTGAACGTGGAAGGGGGTGAGAACGGCTCCCACCAGGGGCCCGGTTCTTTTTTTTTTTTTTTTTTAATGTTTTTTATTTATTTTTGAGAGACAGAGACAGGGCGAGCAGGGGAGGGTCAGAGAGAGAGGGAGACACGGAATTCGAAGCAGGCTACAGGCTCTGAGCTGTCAGCACAGAGCCCAATGCGGGGCTCAAACCCACAAACCGTGAGATCGTGACCGGAAGCCGGGTGCTTGACTGACTGAGCCACCTAGGCGCCCCCAGGGGCAGTGTTCTAAGGGGGGCTAGACAAGCGTTTCCTAGGAAAAATAAAGAATAAAGCTTTCCGCGTACGTTCGTATAGATTGCAACTAACTTATTGATGACTGTATTCCTTTTCCCCCCATCTAGTAAGTAGGATCGTTTTAAAAATCATTGTCATAGGGGCTCCTGGGTGGCTGAGTCGGTTAGGTGTGGGACTCTTGATCTTTGCTCAGGTCTTGATATCTCAGGGTCGTGAGTTCAAACCCGCAGTTTTGCTTGGCGCTGGGAGTGAAGCCAACTAAAACAAAGGAAAGAAACAGTAAAAGGATGTTCTTATAGTATTATGCCTGTGTGTCCCTAGTTTGTTTTTTTAAAAAAATCTACAAAGTGCATAGGCAGGATCATCTCTGGAAAATGTATGATTTGCTTAATAACCATTTTCTTATCTTGCATTGTGTGTACTTTTGCATTTTATGTATTTTTGAAATTTGCTCCCCCCCCCCCTTTCCTGGAATAAACTCTGTTGGTGCCACTTTCCTTTGTACTGGCCCCATATTCAGGTGTCTATATTTACATCTCACAACCTTATATTTGTATCTTGACTCCTCTGAGCAGCTTTGCATTTGAAAGGCACATTGATGGAGAAAGAATCCCTATTTCTTTGTATTACAAAAATCTTAAAAACATAGAAAAGTAGAAAATGGTAAAATGAACATACATATATAGCCAGCCGTGGCATTGATTTAAGAAACCTTACTTAAACTATTACCATATTTGCTTTGTTAGTTTTGGCTCGGATTCCCTAAAGTGAATTAACAGAGTTAGTTTCAGTGCTAAGTGCGGTGCTATGCATACCTTTATAAAATCAATACATTTTCCAATGTAATTCCACTTAACAGTTGACTATAATGTTCATTAATATTCCTATTCCCAGTCTGCATTCAAATTTCCCAAATTGTTCCCAACGTCCTTGACAATGGTTGCTTTTCCGTTTGGGGCTTGATGGAGGACCACCCATTGTATTTCACGGTAAATTTAACGTCTGACCGAGGGACTCTGAGCGAACCTGGGTAGGAGACACTATCAAGTACATTTACCAACCGCTAATGAGGAACTGCAAAGTAACGTCAAGGCGGGGAGGTTTATAACAAATGTGATCTTGAATCTGGCCGGCACATCGCACAACAGTCTGTGAATGGTCTGGGACGCACCCGCACTAGTGCAGGCCCGGTTCTGCCTTCCTGCTTCTGAACTCTGCCCTGGTGGGGAGGTGCTGCCGAGGACTTAGTTGTATACATCTGGGATGGAAGGCAGGGTGCCATGACTCTGCGCTGCCTGGAAACTTACTGAGTACAGTGGGCTTGTGACCCAGACTGCTGGAGCAGGACCCCGCACTCCCACCCCTCCCCACCACACCTCCCCCGGGGCTCAACCTCCAGGTCAGGCTCACGGATGCAGTGGGACTGAGCTCACATCAGGAACAGATGCTCGGTGTGCGCTGGGATCTGCGGGGATCGGTGCCCAGCCCCACCTGCAGTACAACCAGAGAAAAGTCCCTACTGCTGGCAGGAAGGTAAAAAGTATATTTATATCGCAGACTGTGAGCATGCCAGAGAGCACCAGCGGTGGGTCTGCGGTGGTGCCCAAGCTCTGGAGCCAGAAAGACCAGGGTAAATTTCAACTGTCACCTGTAAGCACAGGCTAGAAAAGGAACCTAGGTAAGAGGTATCTCAACTGACAATGAAGATAATAATGACCGTCTCATCGCGTTGTTTTGAAACATTAAGTCTAAGCTGTAAATCAAATAGACTGGTTCAGGGTACTAAGCCCTGAGTAAGTGATGACTGTTGTTATATTTAGAAGACACTTTGTTCCTTTCATTGGGTGATTTAGGTAAACCTCCACCCCACTCCAACCATTCATTCTGTGAGGTGGGTATAACCATTTGGATAAAAAATAACAACCAAGGCTCAGGTTGGAGGAGTGAATGTGTCCAGGTGGCAGCTAGCAGAGAGGGAGCTGGATTCAAGGGCAGGTGTGCTTTACTTCCCACCCCAGGCTCTGTGTAAATACAACACCTGCCTAAAAAGAGCACTGCAGTCTTCAGAGCACTTAGCAGAGTGACCTGTCCCTAAATCCCCAGAGATATAATGGGAAGTGAATACAGATACAATCTACCATGCCTCAAATGTATTCTGGGATTTCTGGTGTCTCCTCACATCTCTTGAGTCAGACAGAGGCAGTCTGTATTTTCAGTCTGAGATTACAGTGAATTCCAAGAGGCCCAGCTTTGTGGCCTTAAAATTAGTTCCCTGGGCTCGGGTCCCAAAGCCTAGGAAATCCATTTTAGAGCAAAGCAGCTCTGTGAAGCAGAACGCAAGGGGACTCTGGTGATAGGAATCTTCCTGGAAGAGAGCACCCCTTCACTCTGGACTTAAATCCAGAGTTTCAGAGCAGAGACAGAAGAACCCACAAAGGTCTGCACAGCCAGAAGCAGTTCTTGATCCCCCTGTCAAGAATGAGACAGACTTGGTGATGCCACCACATTCAGAAGCCACAACACTGTGGGACAATGGGAAGTTTGGGCTAGCCTTGAGAAAAACAAGGTGTGCACTGGGAAAGTTGCTCAGGAAAGGCCACTTTGTTGGCAAGCTTGTAAGAATGAGGTTTGCAGGTACCCTTAACCAGGAAAAGGAAAGAAATTCTGCCTCCACTTTCTCTGAATAGCCCCACGCTTTACAGATGCTGCTGTCACATATGTCCATCAGCATATGTGGTACTAGTGATGTTATCCTTACGTCACAAAATCTCACATGATGATACATGAAGAGTTTCCATGCTCATCTACCTCTGATTTATTTAAAACTTTAAAGATCTGAAAATGTCAGTGAATTGTCCAGGGTCACCTATTTGACAGATCTGGGAATCAAAGTCAGTGCCATCATTTGGTCTCAGGGCCATGTTTCAGTTCATTAATTTTTTTGAAGCGTAGTGATCTTTTGTGTGGCTATTTGACAGTTTGTTTCTCCATTCACCAATTCATGCATATTTGGATTATTTCCAGTCATAAACATTTATATACAGGTTTCTATGTGTGGACATGTCTTCATTCTCTTGGGTTAATACCAAGGAGTGAATGAGTTTGCTTCTCATAATAAGTGTATGTTCAATATAATAAGAGGCTGTCAAACTTTTTCAACGTGGCTGGACCATTTTTCATTCCCATCAGCAATGTGTGAGGGGTCTAGTAGCTCTGCATCTTCATCTGCATTTAATGATATCTGGTTTTTTATTTGAGCCATTATATTACTTTGTAATGGTATTATATTTTACTTTTAATTTGATTTTCCTAATGTCTAATAATGAGTATATTTTTGCTTGGCATCTGTTCCTTTTTGATGAAGTGCCTATTTGATCTTTACCCCATTTTAAAAAGGTGTTTCTTACTGATTTGAAGAGTTGTACTGTCTGCAACAGTTCTTCCTAAGATAAATGATTTGTAGATACTTTCTTTCCTTCAGCATGTGTTTTTTCATATTCTTAACAGTATTTTTCAAAAAAGCAGAGGTTTTTTCCTTTAAGGAACAAGAAAATCTCAAATAAACTAAACTTAAAGCTACAGGAACCAAAACAACAACAGCAACAACAACAAATGAAGCTGAAAACAAACAGAAGGAGGGGAATAATAAAGATTAGAGGAGATATAAATGATATAGAAACAAACAAAAAACAGTAGACAGATCAATGAAACCAGAAGCTGGTTCTTTGAAAAAATAAATAAAATTGATAAACCCCTTGCCAGATTTGTAAAAAGAAAAGAGAAAGGCCCAAATAAATGAGAGAGGAGAAATAACAATGAACACCATAAAAATATAAACAATAATATGAGAATGTTATGAAAAATTATATGCCAAAAAATTGAACAACCTAGAAGAAATGGATAAATTCCTAGAAACATATAAACTTCCAAAACTGAAACAGGAAGAAATAGAAAACTTGAACAGACAGATAACTGACAAACACACTGAATCAGTAACACAAATCTCCAAAAAACAAAAGCCCTAGCCTCACAGGGGAATTCTACCAAATATTTTAAAAAGAGTTAATGCCTATTATCAAACTATTCCAAAAAATAGAAAAGGAAGGAAAACTTCATTCTATGAAGTCAGCATTACCCTGGTACCAAAATCAGGTAAAGACCCCACTAAAAAAAAGAAGTACAGTCCAATATCCCTGATGAACATGGATGTAAAAATTCTCAATAAAATACTAGCAAATCAAATCCAAGATTCATTCACCATGGGAATTTTGGGAGTTAGTCCCAAAATTCAAGGATGGTTCAATATTCACGAATCAATGAGCATGATACAACATAATAATACAAGAAAGAGTAAGAACCATATGATTCCTTCAATAGATGCAGAAGAAGCCTTTGACAAAGTACAAACATCTATTCATGATAAAAAAAAAAAAAACCCTCAACAAAGTTGGTTTAGAGGGAACATACTTCAACATAATAAAGGAGCTATATACAGAAAATGCACAGCTAATATAATAATCAATGGGGAATAACTGAGAGCTTTTCCTCTATGGTCAGGAACAAGATAGGGATGTCCTCGCTCACCACTATTATTTAATAAAGTACAAAAGTCCTGGCTATAGCTATCAGACAACACAAATAAATAAAAGGCATTCAAATCAGCAAGGGAGAAGTAAAAGTTTAACTATTTGCATATGATGTGATACTCTATATAGAAAATCTGAAAGACTCCACCAAAAAAATTGTTAGAACTGATACATCAATTCAGTAAAGTTGCAGGATACAAAATCAACATAAAGAAATCTGTTGCATTACTATGCACCAATAATGAAGCAGCTGAAAGAAAAATTAAGGCCTCCATCCCTTTTACAATTGCACAAAAACCATGAGATACTTATGAATAAACCTAACCAAAAAGGTGAAGGATCTATACACTGAAAACTAAAACACTGTGGAAAGAAATTAAAGATGACACAAAAAATTGGAAAGACATTCCATGCTCATGGACTGAAAGAACAAATATTGTTAAAATGTCTATACTACCCAAGGCATTCTATACACGCAATGCATTCCTATCAAAATACCAACAGCATTTTTCAAAGAGCTAGAACAATCCTAAAATTTGTATGGAATCACAAAAGAACCCAAATAGCCAAAGCAATCTTGAAAAAAAAAGCAAAACTGGGGGCATCACAATTACAGACTTAAGTTATATTACAAAACTATAGTGATCAACACAGTATGGTACTGGCACAAAAATAGAAACATAGATCAATAGAACAGAATAGAAAACCAGAAATAAATCCACAACTATATGGTGAATTAATCTTCCACAAAGTAGGAAAGACTATCCAATGGGGAAAAGACAGTCTCTTTAACATATGGTGCTAGGAAAACTGGACAGCAACATGCAAAGAATGAAACTGGAGCTCTTTCTTATACCATACACAAAAACAAATTCAAAATGGATGAAAGACCTAAGTGTGAGACAGGAAACCATAAAATCCTAGAGGAGAGCACATGCAGTAACCTCTTTGACATCAGCCACTGTAACTTCTTTCTAAAATGTCTCCTGAGGCAAGGGAAACAAAAGCAAAAAGAAGCTCTTTGGACTTCATCAAAATAAAAGCTTCTGCAGAGCAAAGGAAATGATCAACAAAACTAAAAAGCAGCCTACGGAATGGGAGAAGATATTTGCAAACAACATATCTGATAAAAGGTTAGCATACAAAACATATAAAGAACTTAAACAATGCAACAGCCAAAAAACAAATAATACGATTAAAAATGGGCAGAAGACATGAATCAACATATTTTCAAAGACATCCAGATGGCTAACAGACACATGAAAAGATTCTCAACACCGCTCATCATCTGTGAAATACAAATCAAAACTACAGTATCACCTCACCTGCCACAATGGTTAAAGTCAACAAGCAGAAACAACAGATTTTGAGGAGGATATGGGGAAAGGGGAACCCTCCTGCACTGTTGTGAATGCCAACTGGTGCAGCACTCTGAAAAATGGTATGGAGTTTCCTCCAAAAGTTAAAAACAGAACTACTTTATAATCCAGAAATTGCATTACTGGTATTCACCCAAAGAATACAAAAATACTAATTCAAAAGGATACATGCACCCAATGTTTATAGCAGCATTATCTACAATAGCCAAATTCAGGAAGTAGCCCAAACACCCATCGACACATGAGTGGACAGCAGATGAATTCATATATATATATATATATGATGGAATATATATGGATATATGTGATGGAATACTATACAGCTCTAAAAAGGAATGAAATCTTGCCATTTGCAACAATGTGGCTGGAGCTACAGAGTATTATGCTAAGTGAAATAAGTCAGTCAGAGAAACGCAAGTATCATATGATTTCACTCATATGTGGGATTTAATAAACAAAACAAATGATCATAGGGAAAGAAGAAAGAGAGAGGCAAACCAAGAAATAGACTCCTAACTATAGAGAACAAATTGATGGTTACCAGAGCAGAGTTGTGTGGGAAATGGGTTAAATAGGTGACGGAGATTAAGAGGTGTACATGTTGTGATGGGCACTGGGTGTTGTATGTAAGTATTGAATCACTAATTTGTACACCTGAAACTAATATTATATTATATGTTAACTAATTGGAAATTAAAAAAAAAATCGTAAGGAAAAAAGGAGCAGAGGGCTAAATTTACCAATTTTCGTAATTTTTCAGTGTTTTTATTTCAGGGGTGTATTAATATATTTGGACTGCCATAACAAAATACCACAGACCAGGTAGGTTCAACAACATAAGTTCAAGAGCAAGATGTGATCAGTATTGGTTTCTGGTGCAGCCCTCTTCCTGGCTTGCAGAGGTCCGCCTTCTCACAGTGTCTTCACACACACGGAAAGAGAGTATTCTCAGGTGCCTCTTACTCTTCCTCTAAGGACATTAGCTCTCGCAGATCAGGACCTTACCTTTATTACCTCATTTAACATTAATTACTTCCTTAAAGGCTGGCCCTATCTCCAAATAGAGTCACATTGGGGGTTAGAGCTTCAACATACACAGGGGACACAATTCAGCCCATAACAGAGACTTATACTTATTTTTGTCTTATCTAAGAAATATTTGCCTACTATGGACACAAACATGTCACTTTTTTTCCCCTTATATATGTTTGAAAGTTATAGCACCATTTGTTGAGAAGTATATACTTTCTCCATTGAATTGCCTTGGTTACCTCTATTGGGAATCAACTGAATATAAATATGTGCTTTTGAAATACAAATCTGGTTCTGAGTACTACCTCCAGGGTTTAAATGTATCTCTTTATTAATTCCCCATTACCCTAGCAGAGGACCCAGAGTGAGGATGTATGTACCTTCGTGTGACATTGGTATACAGGAAGTGATTATGGGAAGCCTATTTATAATGACTTTATCACTAAAAAGGCACTAAGTTTGAGGTGCCTTGGTGGCTCAGTCGGTTAAGTGTCTGATTTGACTCAGGTCATAATCTCACAGTTCATGGGTTCAAGCCCATGACATGACAGCTGGAGCTTGGAGCCTGCTTCAGATTCTGTGTCTCCCTCTTTCTCTCTCTCTGCTCCTCCCCTCCTTGCACTCTGTCTCTCTCCATCAAAAATAAACATTAAAAAAATTTTTTTAACGACACTAAGTTTTATCATATATTAACTGGTAGCATAGGTACATATTTTTGAAATATATACAGATTAAATTAGGGCATGAAAATAATATTTGTACTAATTGTGTGATACCTCAGAGTATAAGACAAAGTTAGGTTTTTAATAATATTTTATAATTTTATTTATTTTATGTTTTGTTTTAAAAGCTCAACAGTAAATGTTATATAAAAGTTTTCAAAGGTATTTGCCATATTACCAGTTTCTAAACACTTTAGATTGATCAGAAATGTGCTGTTCAAAGGCATCATCATTCAAGGATGTGACTGAGGAGTTCACTGAGGAGGTGCCAGAGCACCTGGGCCCTGCTCGAAGGATCCTGTACTGATACTTACTCATCCTGGTGGATGAGCAGACCTTGCCACATCATTGCCTCAAGAATGCAATCCTGTTTGTTCAGGAGTGCTACTTTTATCACATGTGTCATGTCCTGTTCTGTTTCTACTAATTAACTTTACTCCTGGTTATGGGTCATATGGGCCTTCTTCTTTGCATACTTTGTAATTTTTTTTATTAGATGATAGTAGTTATGGATTTTACATTATTGGGGGATATATTTTTTGGTATTTTAATGATTTGGGGTTTTCTCTGGAATAAAGTTTTGTTATTTGGAATACTTGATCCTCTCAAGGTCTGCTTTTAAGCTTTATTCTGTTGGATTCAGAGCACCTTCTAGTTTAGAGCTAATTTTGTTCCTTTGCCAATGTAGAACCCTCAGGTTATTCTACTGTATCCTCCACTAATTAAGAAATCTTTCCCCTCTGGCTGGTTGGATAGCAAACTTCCCTTTTCTGTATTTTCCACTCTACACCTTCCCAGAAGTTCTTTCCAACTTGAATAGTTTCCTTACCTGCAAGCACAAGTCCATACTTGGCCAAAGATTCACCAGAGATCTTTCGGCAGATCTCATGGTTCTCACTTAGCACAGCTCTTTCCTCTCCAGTGTTTTGTCTGGCAAATTCTAGTGCAGCATTCTAAACTCCTAACATTGTCTCTTCAACTTACTTTTTGAGGGTTTTTTGAAAGGGGGGGGAGCAGTTCTCTTTGTTATGCTGTGGCATAGAAATTTTCCAAAATCAGGCCAAAACAGGATTCACCTAAGTTGTTTCCTTTTTCCTAAGAGTTCCTGTCATGAACTGGCTATTGTCCAAATTTGTATGGTTTTCTACTTTGTTTGACATGAGGAGGTAAAGTGAAATTCCTGTGTGGTCCCTTTTATAAAACCCAAAGCACTTGAACCATTTTTAGAAGTTATTAATATTTTGTCTTGAGATTTAAGGATCTAAAGAGATTGATTCTTTCATCATGCTTCAAAAATGAGCACCTCAGATGAACCCCATCAATGTGTAGCTCATAAGCTATACCTTCCTGTATATCCAGAAGCATTAAAACCCATGCAGCTGATCCAAATCCTAAATTATTTTCCATTTGTAGAGTACTGTGTTAGAAAAACAGATGTGATCTTTAAGTTAAAGGAAGGAGGAAATCCATGGTTATTAGAGGAAGAATCTCTAAATAGGAGCCACCCAGGTGAGTTATTGATTACTAGCAGGAGGTATCCAGGGGAACTTAAATCCAAAGTGATCTCTTGCAAATGGAAATTTTTAGAGTTTCTTTTCCCTTTGGAAATTAACAAAGAATAGATCCAGCATAATATGAAAGTTAAAGGTGTAACACAACCAATGCAATGTAAACATATTGATTTTCTGATCTTTAACAGCCAGAAGCCCAATTATATCATTTACAACCGACAAATTAAGTTATTGATTTGTATTCAATGGTAAAATGATAAAAACTGAGAAACATTTTAAAAGGCACTAAAATAGGAATTAAAGGATGGTTAGAAAGAAAGATAAAACATTTTTATCATTGGTTCTATAATATGGAATTATTAGATACTAAGGAAATAGAAGATTCATAAAATACAAAAATTTATAATTATAATGTACCTAGTAGAGCAAAAACACAACTTCTTTAATTATTAGAAGAAAAATCAATAAAACAATGAGAACAGAGCTGTTACCAAAAAGGTTTTCTTCTTTTACTTTTTTACAGTGTAACCCAACATAAAGTAAGACAAATTTATTTGCCACATCAACTAATGTAAAGTTACCTGTTAAATGCTATCAGTTTGTAAAAATGAAAAATACCCAAAAATAATATAGACTGTTTGAAATTTAAATAGTAAATTAGTAACCCAATAAATATTTGAACAAGCAATTTACTAGCTGCTGCATGTTGAGTTCAGGCAAAACAATATTAAATCAGAAAAACAACACTCAAATTATGTTTTTAAAAGACCAGTTTCAAGGGATAATAAAAGTTTTGGAATATCTATGTGTCAAATAGGTTATCAAAAATTGTAAGAGATATAAGGATAAAGGGAAAGAAATTAGATATAGTAGACCTTAATATACTCCCTGGTTTTATACCAAATATAGCGGAGTGCAACTGAAGTTCTGGAACAAAGATTGGCAATACAATACAATACAATGGTTGGCAATACAATGCAATAACTACAGCCCTTGAGCCAAATTTAACCTGACACCTATTTTTATAAATTAAGATTTTTGGAACTCAGACACTTCAGTTCTTTAATATATTGTCAGCTGCTGCCTTTATACTACAAAGGCATTGTTGTCTAATGACAGGAACCACATGGCCTACAAAGTCTAAAATATTTATTATCTGGCCTTTTGCACAAAAAAGTTTGCTAATCCATACTCTAGAACAATGGTTTTCAACAGAGGGTGATTTTGCCCACCACAGGACATTTTGCAATATTTGGAGAAAGGTATGGTTGTCACAAATGAGGGATGATACTACTAGTATTTCATGTAGAAACTAGAGATGCTGCTAAATATCTTATAAAGCACAGGACAACCACCACTACCTCCACCATACATACACACAACCAAGAATCATCTGCCCAAAAATGTTAATAGTGACAAATTTGAGAAATTTTACTCTAAAATATATACATAGAATATTTAAAAAGTGAATCAAGTAAATATCTAGATGTGTCTTTCAAATTGTATACTCCAAAAAGAAAAGAATAAGCCAATGCTGATGGTACATCCAGAAAATATGAAAGTACATAATATATAAATATAAAAGTACATTAGAACCAAAAAATTTTCAATAAACTCCACAAAGTAGAAATATCGCAGTTCAATGAAACTAAAAATTGAAAATAATGTGAACAAAACTAAAATCTGATAATTTAAAAACCTTGAAATTAAATTAAAAATCTATTCATATATGTGAGCATGACTGTGGAGTAGCTCCAAGCTCTTGTTTCTCCCATAGAACTACTGGGAAAAAACAAGGACAACAACAAAACCCATCTGAACCAACTTTGTCATAGCCGTGGAAAATAGTCAAAGGTTTATAGCAATTGGGTGAACATCTGATGAAGAAAAAAAACATGTTCAAACTAATAAATAAAAGTTTTGTGACACTTGTACTCAGTCCTTCCCCTCCACCCCCGCCCCCACAGGCATGACAGTGGTTTTGGTGTTGAAGCAGCAGCAGTTCAGTTTCCAGATCCCTTCCTTGAGTCAAAGAACAAAGCAGACCTTACTTGAAAGTTGTTTTGTGTACCTGTTTTAACCTGGGAGATGCAAGGGACATGTCTATTACATATAATTTGGAACTTGGGCAGATAAATGTACACATCAGAAACACTAGTGACTCCAGAAGTGGTTACTGACGTTCATGGCATTGAGCCAGATTGGCAGAAAGGATTTCATCTAGATGTGGAAGATCATCTTTCAGGAGTTCTAATTCTTGGCAGTGAATTGTCCTGCTGGCAGCCAAAAAGCCCTGCAGCTCCATGAAGAAGCTCACAGACATGACGCCAGGTGCACATTAATCAGCCAGTTCAGGCAAGTGTGGCCACCGAAGAGTATTTCAGAGACCACCAGTGCATCAGTCACAATACCCACCACCACCACCATGTACGTCAGTCCCTGTGCATAAACAACACTTTTAATGAAATCGTGGGTCAAAGAAGAAATCACAGGGAAATTAGCAAATACAAAGCAGCACTAAGAGTTAAATTTATAGTTGTAGGCTTCTGGGGAAAATGGAGTAGTAGGAGGATCCTAAGCTCACCTCATCCTATGGGTACAACTAGATAACACCCACATCAGTGTAAATAACCCAGAGAACAATCCAAAGACTGGCAGAACTGACTCTCCACAGCTAAATGTAGAAAACAGGACACATCAAGGAGGGCAGCAAGAGCAGAGATATGGTTGGGAGATAAATGGGCTTGCAGGACTGTCCATGGGAGGGACATCATGGGCTCAGAAAGGGGAGAGGAAAAGACCCTCATGCCCACCACCCCACGCATGGGGAATCTTCACGCAGAAGATGAATCTCTTTGAAATTTGGCTTTGAAGACCAAAAAGGATGAATTTCATGAGTTCCCACAATCAGTGAGGCTCAATACCCAGAACTTTAAAAATCAGCAGGTTTAGCTCTGAGAGAACCAGAAGAGTGAAAGGAAACTCAGTCCTCACCCTTAAAAAGAAAGTGCAAATAAGAGCCCACAGAAAGACAGCATAGAAGCAGCAGTTTGAAAAATTGCTGAGGTATATGAAAGGGAGCAGATTTCAGAGCATGTGCAGGAGGGGCAGGGATCATTGGGAGACTTCTCCAAGAACAAAAGAGCTGATAGGCACCATTTCCCTCCTCCTCCCCCAGCCCAGGCACACAGTCACCTCCAAGAACCAGCTCAGCATCAATATTCACTACCCAAATTTCTAACAACATGCCCCCACCCCCCCTAATACACCTTGGCTGAGAGCTATCAAAAGCAGTGCCGCAGCCTGGCAATGTGCAAACAGCCCTGACAGGGACCAGCACTACTCCAAAGTTGACTCTTGCCCTGGGAGGTTGCGAAGATAATCACACATATCAGTTCAACTCTGCCCCAGGAGTGGGCTGCGGGAAGATATCAAATCTAACTGCAGGCCCCACCCACCAATGAAGGCTTCTCAAGGGACCATGCAAGAAAAGCCCCCTGCAGGTTGGTGCTACTGTATCCCTGGCAAACACCTGGTTTGACTCAACTCAAGCCAAAAGCAGCCTCAGACTGACTCACTGATGATACAGGGCCCAAATCCTGCCCACAACAGGTAAGGAAACATTGCAGATGACTGTACTGAAGGCAAAAGCAACTCAGCCACAACAGCAGGGTGTGTACAATACACAAAGCACACACCCCTGAAGCACCAGGTTCTGGTAAATAGGGGACAATGCACTGCAGGACACTACAGGATTTCTTCTTCACAAGGCCACTACTTTCAGGAGCAGGAGACATAGCTGACTTTCCTGACACATACAAACAGACACAGGGAGTTAGACAAAATGAGGAAACAGATGAATATGTCCCAAAACGAGACAACAGGACCAAACGGAGATAAGTAGTATGCTTGATAGAGAACACCGAAAAAAAAAAAAAAAGTGGCCATAAAGATACTCAGTGGACTTAAGAATGGAGGACTTTGGTGAGACCCTTAACAAAGAGATACAAAACTTTAAAAAGGACCCATCAGAGTTAAAGAACTGGGTAACAAATTAAAAATATACTACACATAAAATATAATAGATTAAAAGAAGCAGGCCAATGATTTAGAAGACAGAGTAATGGAAAGCAATGAAACTGAACAGGTGAGAAAAAAATAATGAATCAAAATAGACTCGGGGAATTCAGCAACACCATTAAATATAAAAACAGTTCTATTAGAGGAATCCAGAAAGAGAAGGCATAAAGTTTATTTGAAGAATTAATAGCTGAAAACATCTTGAATCTAAGTAGAAAACAGAAATACAGATCCTGAACATAGAGCCTCAAACAAAATCAACACAAAGGTCCACAACAAGACACATGTTACTTAAAATGGCGAAAAGAAGTGATAAAGAGGGAATTTAAAAAGCAAAAAGAGAAAAGAAAACAGTTACATACAAGGCAAACCTTATAGGGCTATCAACTGAGTTTTCAGCAAAAATTTTTCAGGCCAAAAGGTGATGGCACCTTTCAAAGTGCTGAAAGGAAAAAACCTACAGCCAATACTCTATCCAACAAGGCTACACTTCAGAAATATCAGAGAGATAAAGACCTAATAGTAACACAAATTAAAAACTAATAACAGATATTCACAAAACCAAGAGATAGGAATCCAAGTATATCACTAAATAAAGCCAACAAACCATGAGAGAAGAGAGCAAGAGAAGAAAGTAACAGAGAAGAACTACAAAATCAACTGTAAAACAAGTAACAAAATGGCAATAAGTACCTGTCTACCGCTAATTACTTTGAATGTAAATGGGCAAAAGTCTCCACTCAAAGGAGATAGGGTGACAGAATGGATAAAAAAGCCAGTTCCATGCATACACTGCCTACAAGAGACATATTTCAGACTTAAAGACACATCCAGATTGAAAGTAAAAGGATGGAAAACTATTTATCATGCAAATGGATGTGAAAATGGTAGCAATACTTATATTGAACAATATAGTCTTTTAAAAATTTTTTAATGTTTTATTTATTTTTGAGAGAGACAGTGAGACAGTGTGAGCGGAGAAGGGTCAGAGAGAGAGGGAGACACAGCATCAGAAGACTGCTCCAGGCTCTGAGCTAGCTGTCACCACAGAGCCCCACGTGGGGCCTGAACCCACGAACCATGAGATCATGACTTAAGCCGAAGTCAGATGCCCAACCAATAGCCACTCAGGTGCCCCAAACAAAATAGTCTTTTAAACAAAAACTGTAACAAGAGACAAAGAAGGACACTATATAATCATAAAGGGAACACTCCAACAAAAAGATATAACATTTGTAAGTGTCTATGCACCCAAAATGGAGGCACCCAAATACATAAAGCAGCTAATAACAAATGTTGTATCTTCTCGATATAAAGAAAATAATTTATAGTAATACAGTAACAGTAGAGGAGTTTAACACCGATTTACATTGACGGCTAGATCAACCAAATAGAAAATAAACAAGGAAACGGTGTTGTTGAATGACACATTGGACCACATGGATCTAACAGATGTATTCAGAACATTCCTCCTTAATACATCAGAATATATATTCTTTTCAAAGGCACATGGAACATTCTCCAGAATAGATTGCATATTAGTCTACAAACAAATCTTAACATTAACAAATATCAAATTATACCATGCATCTTTTTTGGCAACAATGCTATAAAACTAGAAATCAACTGCAAGAAAAAACCTGGAAACAGGACATATACAGGGAGATTAAATAACATGCTACTAAACAATAAATGGGTCAACAAAGAAATCAAAGGAAAATAAAAAAATACATGAAGAAAAATGGAAATGAAAATCAACAGTCCACAATCTTTGGAACGCAAAAGAAGCAGTACTAAGAGGGAATCTTCTAGCAATACAGGCCTACATCCATAAGCAAGGAAAATCTCAAACAACCTAACCTTAAACCTAAAGGAGGTAGGAAAAGAACAAACAAAACCCAAAACCAATAGAATAAAGGAAACAATAAAGATTAAAACAGAAATATGAAATGGAAACTATAATAATAAATAATAGAACAGAAACTATAATAATAAATAATAGAACAGAATAATGGAATCAAGAGATGCTTCTTTGAAAAGATCAAGAAAATTGAAAAACCTCTAGCCAAATGTATCCGAGAGAGAGAGAGAGAGAGAGAGAGAGAGAGAGAGGAGAGAGAGAGGTAACTCAAATAAACAAAATCAGAAATAGAAGAAGAGAAATACCAATCACCACCACAGGTAAACAGAGGATTGTTGGGGCCCAGTAGGCAATAGTAGCCCTCAAACAATATTTGGCCTCTTGGGCCGCACATGTGGCTTCTGTTCATCCTATGATTTTCTCGTTGCTTTGCAAAGAGGCATATACTTTTAGGCTTTAAATCAACTTGGGTCAGTCAGTGACCTTCCCTTACTTAATTTTCTGGCTCTTTGTCTGCTGCTGGAAGTGAACATAATCCTCTCCCAAAAGATTTGCTTAAGGATAAGCATCCCACCCTTGAATAACTAATGAAGGGCCTTAAGGAATGTATATCTCCTCATAGAATTCTTCAGGCTTATCATATGTTTAAAACCAGACTATTATTAGGGGATTCTTCTTTTTGCAATGACTTAAACCTGTTACTTACTGATAAGAATAACCTTCCCTGGAGCATGTCTTTACTTCAGGGACCTTGAACTATGTAATCTTTAAAGAAATGATGTAATCACCCATGGTATATAAGACCCTGGCTATCTTAATAAACGTGACTTTTACCAACCACCATCCACGCTCATCTGTCTTGTCTGTCTTGTCTGTCTTGGTCTTGTCTTTCTTGTTCATCTTGTCCATCTTCTTTTCTAGAGATATTTTTGCCAACACCAACCCCCTACTCGGGACCTTTCGACTGTGGTGCATGGGTTGGTCCCCCGCAAGGATTATAAGAAAATTTTATGAAAAATTATATGCCATCAAATTGAACAACCTATAAGAGATGCATAAGTTCCTAGAAACATGTAACATTCCAAAGCTGAGGGAGGAAGAAATAGAAAATATGAACAGACCAATTATTACAATGAGATTTAATCAGTAATCAAAGAACTCCCAACAAACAAAAGTCCAGACCAGATGATTTCACAACTGAATTCTAGCAGACATTTAAAGCAAACTTCTCTGAGAGAGGGGCCAAGATGGCGGAGAGGAAGGGAGCTCTGTAAACTTCGTCTGCCCCATCAATAGAGCTGAGAAGGACATTACTCTCATCTGCAAGAGCGGAAGGAGAAAATACGGACTCCAGAAGGAAGAGAACCTCAAGGATACCTGAGTGAGTGAGTGCGAACTGGGGAGATCTGAAAACAGGCCAGCCCGAGACGGGCAGGGGAGGTGGGAGCCCCCTCCCAATGCAGGGCAAGCGCGCAGAGCCCGAGAGACAAAGGGAAGAGACAGAGAAACTGAATATGCTCATAGTAATGTCTCTGGGGAAGAGGTAAAGAACGCTTAACTGCGCTTGGAGAGAGAAGCTCACCCCATAGATAACTGCTGGGTAGCCTAAATCCTGAACCCAGGTGGCGCGCAAGGGAAGGAACAGCTTCCAGCCCTGCAACCTCTGCCGCGGCAGTGATAGGGGTGCTCACTTCGACCTCGGTTTTGGGAGTGGGAGCACGCACCTTATTTCCACGGGGCATCTTGCCCCCAGCATTTGCC
>NC_043712.1:61252166-61303510 GCF_006229205.1 Suricata suricatta
TAAAGATACTATACACACAAAAAAAGAGAGAATTACAGGCCAATATCTCTGAAGAACATAAATACAAAAATCCACAACAAAATACTAGCAAGACAAATCCAATTAATACTTTAAAAGAATTCATTCACCCCAGTCAAGTGGGATTTTTCCCAGGATGCAAGTATAGTTCAATATTTATATCTTTCAATAATCACTCTGAATTTAAAATGACTAAATGCTCCCATCAAAAGACATAGGGTATCAGAACGGATAATAAAAAAACAAAATTCACCTATATGTGACTCATTTTAGGCCTAAAGACAACTACAGATTGAAAGTGAGGGAATGGAGAACTACCCATCCTGCTAATGAACATTGAAAGAAAGCTGGAGTATCCATACTTTATACCAGACAATCTAGATTTTAAAACAAAGACTGTAACAAGAGATGAAGAAGGGCATTATATAATAATTAAGGGGTTTAATCCATTAAGAAGAGCTAACAATTGTAAATATTTATACCCCTAACCTGTAGGACCCAAGTATATAAATCAATTATCACAAAGGTAAAGAAATTCATTGATAATATTACCATAATACTAGGGGACTTTAATACCCCACTTACAGTAATAAACAGATCATGTTAGCAGAACACCAATAAGGAAACAATGGCTTTGAATGACACACTGGACCAGATGGACTTAATAGGTATATTCAAAACATTTCATCCTAAGGCAACAGAATTCACATTTTTCTCAAGTTTACATGAAATATTATCCGAAACAGGTCATCAATAAGTCCTCAACAGGTATGAAGGATCGAGATCACAGCATGCATATTTTCAGATCACGATGATATGAAATTTGAAATCAACTGCAAGAAAAAAATTGTAGAGTCCTCCAATACATGGAGGTTAAAGAACGTCTTAGTAAAGAATAAATGGGTTAACCAGGCAATTAAAGAAAAAAATTTTAGATACATGGATGCCAATGAAAATGAAAACATGATGATCCAAAGTCTTTGGGATGCAGCAAAGGCAGTCCTAAGAGGAAAGTATATTGCTATTCAGGGCTACCTCAAGAAGCAAGAAAGGTCCCAAATACACAACCTAACATTACATCTAAAGGAACTAGAAAAGACACAGCAAATAAAGCCTAAAGCCCAAAGAAAAGGGAAATAATAAAAAAAAAAAATTAAACCAGAAACGAACAATATAGAAAGAAAAAAAAACAGAATAGATAATGAAAGTAAATGCTAGTTCTTTGAAAGAATAAATAAAATTGATAACCCCCCTAGCCATACTTATCAAAAAGAAACAAGAGAGGACCCAAATAGATGAAATCACAAATGAAAGAGGAGAGATCACAACCAATACTACAGAAACACAATTATAAGAGAATATTATATAAAATTATATACTGAAAAACTGGGCAATAAGTGCATAAATTCCTAAAAACTCACATAGTACCAAAAATGAAACAGAAAGAAATAAAAAATTTGAACAGATCCATAACCAGCAAAACAACCTGTGGCCTAGGAATAAATCTCACTTGATCAGGGTGACTAATTCTTTTAGTGTACTATTAAATTCAGTTTTCTAGTCTCTTGCTGAGAATTTTTGCATCCATGTTCATCAGGGGTATTGGCCTGTAATTCTCTTTTTTTGTGAGGTGTTTGGTTTTGGAATTAAGGTAATGCTGGCCTTCTAGAATGAGTTTAAAAGTTTCCCTTCCATTTTTATTTTTTGGAACAATTTGAGAAGAAGAGGTATTAATTCCTCTTAAAATGTTTGGTAGAATTCTTGTGGGAAGCCTTCTGGACCTGGACTTTTGTTTGTTGGGAGATTTTTTTATTACCGATTAAATTTTACTGGTTATGGGTCTGTTAAAATTTTCTATTCTTTCCTGTTTCAGTTTTGGTAGTTTATATGTTTCTATGAATTTATCTTTCTCCAGATTGCCCAGTTTTTTCACATATAATTTTCAAAGTATTCTCTTATAATTCTTTGTATTTCTGTAGGTTGGTTGTGGTCTCTCCTCTTTCATTCATGATCTTATCTATTGGATCCTTTATTTTTTCTTTCTATCAATCTAGCTAGAAGTTTATCTATTTTATTAATTCTTTCAAAGAACCAGCTCTTAGTTTCATTGCTCTGTTCTAATGTTTTTGTTCTTGTTCTTTCTATATCATTTATTTCTGCTCCAATTTTTATTATTTCCCTTCTTCTGCTGGCTTTAGGCTTAATCAGTTCTTTCTCTAGCTCCTTTAGGTGTAAGGTTAGAATGTGTATTTGCGATTTTTCTTGCTTCTTGATGTAAGTCTGTATTAGTTTAAACTTCCATCTTATGATTACTTTTGCTGCATCACACAGATTTTGGACCATTGTGTTTTGATTTTCATTTCACCTGTCAGAATGGCTAAAATTAACAGTACAAGAAACAACATATGTTGGTGATGATGCAAAGAAAGGGGAACCCTCTTACACTGTGGGAATGCAAACTGGTCAACCACTTTGGAAAACAATATGAAGATTTTTCAAAAAGTTAAAAATAGAACTACTCTGTGACCCAGAAATTGTACTACTAGTTATTTATTTAAAAAACAAATACAAAAATACTGATTCATAAGGACAGATATACACAAATGTTTATAGCAGCATTATCAACAATAGCCAAGTTATGGAAAGACCGCAAATGCCCATCAACTGATGAGTGGATAAAGATGTGGTATAGTAAGGCAGAGAAGGACAGATACCATATGTTTGCACTCATAGGTCTAACAGGAGAACAGGAGAAACCTAATGGAGGACCAGGAGGAGGGGAAGAGGGAAAGAAAGTTGGGGAGAGAGAGGGATGCAAAACTTGAGAGACCACTGAATACTGAAAACAAACTGAGGGTTGAAGGGGAAGGGGGAGGCGGGAAAAGAGGTGGTGGTGATGGAGGAGGGCACTTGTGGGGAAGAGCACTGGGTATTGTATGGAAACCAATTTGATAATAAACTATTAAAAAAATTTTTTTTAATGGAGAGAGGACCTGATAGGTACTTTTCCAAAGAAGACATACAGGTGGCCAATAGACCCAGGAAAAGATGCTCAACATCATTAATCTTAGGGAAGTGAAAATCAAAACCATAATGAGATATCACCTTATACCTGTCAGAATGGCTAGAATAACATTGGCAAGGAAGTGGTGAAAAGGGAACCTTCATGCACTATTGGTGGGAATGTAAACTGATGCAGCCACTGTGAAAAATAGAATGGAGGCTCCTTAAAAAAGTAAAAATATAAATACCATATAGTCCACTAATTCTACTACTGAGTATTTACACAAAGAAAATAAAACACTAATTCAAAAAAATATATGCACTCCTGTTTTACTGTAGCTTTATTTACAGTAGCCAAGAGATGGAAGCAACCCAAGTGTACATCAATAGAAGAATGCATAAAGAAGATCTGGTGTATGTACACAATCGAATATTGTTCAGTATAAAAATGAAATATTGTATTTTGTAACAACATGGGTGGATCTAGAAGATATTATGCAAAGAGAAATAGGAGAAAGACAAGTACTATGCAATTTCACTTATATGTGGAATCTAAAAAACAAAACAAAACATAGCAGATCCATAAATACAGAAAACAAACTGATGGTTGCCAGAGCGGAACAGAATGGGAGGATGGACAAAATGTGTGAGGAACAGTAGAAGGTACAGGCCTCCAGTTAAGAAATTAATAAGTCACGAGAAGAAAAGGTACAGCATAAGAAGGGATATAGTATTGGCATTGGATGGTAACAGATGGTAGCTACACTTGTGTTGAGCATAGCATAAGGTATAGACTTATTGAACCATTATGTTGTACACCTGAAATTAATGTAACCTTGTGTGTCAACTATGCTTCAATTAAAAAATAAAATAGAAACATTATCTGGATATATCAAGTGGTCAACATACCAAGTCTGGGCTTTTCTAGGAGTCTGGTTTACCATTGACTGTGGTCTGGCCTTTATCTTTTGGCCTAGGTACTCAGTTTTGTTAATGTTTGAATTGCCTGCCATCAGAGAAACTAAACAGAGCTTAGGAAATCCATGAAAGCTTTGTGTATAGCAACATGGAGAGATTAACCATGTGGGTTGCAGAAGACAGACTGATTGATTAGACCTTGGCTTTGCTTTTTACAGAATTTTGATCTTGATCAAGTTACCTTACATCTGCGTCTCAATGTCATCATCTGAAAATGAGGGTAATAAGTATCTCCTATGTTACTGTTGTAATGAAATAATGTGAGTAAAATGTGAGGTATGAATGAAATAATGCTTGCTAAGCACTTCACCCATTCCTGGCAATACTCAGTAAGTATTAGATGTTGATAGTAATGTTATGTTGTGGATTTTCATGATTTTATTATCATGACTGTTTTTATTATATGAAGCAAAATATATATATAAATTTATAATAAAACAGAATAGTACCTGGGAAAAAAAAGATGTGGTATATATGGGCTATATATATATATATATATATATATATATATATATATATATATACACACACACACACATACACACATGGTATATGGGTGTGTGTGTGTGTATACACACATACATGCAGGAATATTACTCAACCATAAAAACAAGTAAAATCTTGACATTTGTAATGATGTGGTTAGACATAGAGTGTATTATGCTAAGTGAAAAAAGTTAGTCATAGAAAGGCAAATACCATATGATTTCACTCATATGGGGAATTTAAGAAATAAATGAGCAAGAAGAAAGAGAGCGAGGCAAACCATGAAACAGACTCAAATATACAGAACAAACTGATGAATAACAGAGAGGAGTTTGGGGGGATGGGTTAAATAGGTGATGAGAACTAAGGAGTGCACTTCTCATGAGCACCAGATATTGTATAGAAGTGTTGAATCACTATATTGTATACCTGAGACTAATATTACACTGTATGTTAACTAATTTGAATTTAAATAAAAACTTTTTAAAAACCCTACAATGTCCAATATTAGAACAACCCCTTCATCAGTCTGTGGGTTGTTATTTGCATAGTATATCTTTTCCATTCTTCTGATTTCAACCTATGTGTCTTTAAATGTATGTCTTTTATAGATTGTTATAGTTGGGTCTTACTTTATTATCCATTTTTCCAATCTCTGCTTTCTAGCTGGGTTGTTTAGACAATTCATATTTAGTGCAGTTATTAGTAGGGTCAGAGTTACAGTTGCTGTGTCCTTAGTCTTCTTGTTCCTATTTTCCTCCTTTACTAACTTCTTTTGTGTTAAGTAAATCTTTTAGTATTCATCTTAATTCCTCTACTGATTATTTTTTTACTATATTTTAAACCATTTCCTTAGTGTCTGCTCTAGAAATTCCATTATGCATCTTACCTCATTACAGTTTATTTCAAATTTACGTTAATTTGATTCCTATGAAATATAATATATTTTCTCCAACTCTATTCCTTTCCCCTCTTGTGCAATTATTTTCATGTATATTATATCTGTATACCTTATAAAACCAACATTACAGTATTATAATTATTTACACAAAGTTATGTATTTTAAGGAATTTAACAGAAGAAATGTGAAAATATATTTAGTTTCTCTTATTTTTAACATGGATATTGATTTCTTTAAACTTTTCATTTCTTCCAATTAATTTGAGCTCCCATCTAGTGTCATTCTCTTCTATATTCCAAAGAATTTTCTTTAGTATTTGTCATAAATCAGTTCTGATATCAAGGGATTCTCTCAGTCTTTTTAAATTTTGGAATGTCCTTATTTTACCTTTATAACTGGTAGATAGTTTCACTGGCTAAAAAATTCTTTATTAGAAGTTTGTCTTTCAGTATTTTGATTATATCATTCCACTGCCTTCTAGGGTCATTTTTCTCTGATGAGAACTTAGACATTATCTATATTGATAAACCCCTTACATATTGTTTTTTTCTTGCTTAAGATTTTTTCTTTGTATGTGTGGCTTTCAGTACTTTGGCTATGATGTGTCTAGGTATAAATCTCTTTAAATTTGCCCTAATTATGGTTCATTAAACTTCTTGGATGTGCAAGTTAATATTTTTTTTAACAAATTTGGGTAGTTTGAGGCCACTATTTCTTCAAAGAATTACAGCTAGTATTGTACCCACAATTTGAGGAAGTATATTAGATGGAATTTTAGACATTTATTGGGAAAGTCTAAGAACTAGGAAATCAGATTGAGTACATGTCTTTGGATTTAAACCATTGGGCACAATGAGTACCTTTTGATCTCATAAACAGTTATTTCTCGCTCTGTGAGTCTGTTTCTGCATTGCTGGAATTCAACTATAAGATTAATTTCTAAATTATTACCCTAAGGTTTTTAAAAATCCACCACAAAAGAGTTATATACTATGTGATTCCTTTTGCATGAATCTCTAGAGAAGACAAAACAAAGCTATAGTGACAGAAATCAAGAGGGAGAGTTCCAAGATGGAGTTGACTTAACAGTTTAAAAAGTGATCCAATATATTCGGGATCTCAATAGATGGAGTTTATGTCATGTACTCATTCAGATAAGGTTTGAATACAAGAATATCTTCAAGAGAGACATTACAGTTCTGTAATGTAATTTACAAAATTATCACAACCCATATGGGGATGGATGCCAGGTAATTACATGTTCTTCCCCAATCCCTGGTAGAGTGGACTTAGAATGAGGTTAAGATCAAGGTGAGAAAATTATATTGCTTCACTTAGGGTGGATTATTAAGTATCCAGGAAGCCCAAAGTTATTATCTGAGAAGGATACTGTCAAACATCTACTAGTCGTTGGTCAGAATAGCTATTCTCTGTTCTGTACACTTTGCCTTTGGTGTACAACTACGATTAAAAGCAAATTAGGCCTTTGAGACTTAGAAGGTAGTTCAGGTTTCATTGTATTTGGCACACTATGCAATTTCAAAGCCTATAAAGTTTACTAAAAATCGCTATTTGTGAGGCTGAGAAAAAGAAGTGAAGGTTAACTGACTTCTGACAGTGGCTCTCTTCTCTTTCTCTCTAAATCCTAAAGGGTGGACCTAACATAACTTATCCATGAAAAGGAATGCACACTGTCCTCAGGCTTTGCCTGTAGAACCTCCCTTGCTGGCTCCAGGCCTATAGTGAGAATAAAAACCCAGCTATGCTCAGAATGAAAATTGCAAGGGCTAATCCAGAAATTAAAACACACACACACACACACACACACACACACACACACACACACGAACTCAAGATCTTGCTCAATAGTACAAGCAGAAACTAGGTAGCATATATGAAGGTGGATTCTAGGATATTAGACCAAGAAGGATGAATTGGTTTTGGTCAAGGCCAAATTTTCAGTACATGAGTATTCACTGTGGACTCAGGAGCAGCTCATGGTGCCTTTCACACCAATGAAATATATAAAGACGTAACTCATTTTATTGCAATTTATTGCACTTTGCAGATATTACGTCTTTTACAAATTGAAGGTTTGTGTCAATCCTGCATTGAGCAAGTCTATTTATTAGCACCATTTTCCAACATCATTTGCTCACTTCATGCTTCTGTGTCACATTTAGGCAATTCTTACAATATTTCAAACTTTATCATTCTATTTGTTATGGTGATCTGTGATCAGTGATAATGTATTGCTAAAAGTTCAGATGATGGTTAGCATTTTTTGGCTATAAAATATTTTTAATTAAGATATGTATATTGTTTTTTAAGACATAATGCTATTGCTCATTTAGTAAACAACAATATAGTAAACATAAGTGTTATAATTAGGAAAGCAAAAAAATTCATTTGACTCACTTTATTGCAATATTCACTTTATTGTGATAGTTTGGAACCAAACACACTATATCTTTGAGATATACCTGTGTGTCCCTAATGGGATCCTGACAAATATTTTTTAAAAGCTCTCTGAGTAGTTCTCATGTGAAGTCATCTTTTTTGGTGACCTGAAGGGATCTACAGTGGTGGCTCTCTCTATGATTCATTGAAATGGAAGTAAATGGCCACTTTACTAAGGTATTTCTTAAGATATATACCTATATATGAAGTTCTGGGTCTTGGGGCCGGGAGCTACGTGGCTAAGATGGGTAAGCATCCAACTCTTGATTTGGGCCAGGTTTTGATCTTACAGTTCATGAAATCAGGCCCTTGTGTTGGCCTCTGCTGTACTGACAGTGTAGCCTGCTTGGGATTCTCTCTCTCCCTCTCTCTGCCTCTTTCTCTCTCTAAATAAATAAATAAACTAAAAAAAAAAAAATTCTGGGTCTCATGGGAAGAAAACTAACACAAGTCATCATAACAGGCATTCAAATCCTCTTTCTCCGTCCTTGATATCTCCTACTTTACAGACAGGAGGCTTTGACTGGGTCCCTTTGACAAAATTCCCCATAACTTAGTCACAATTACATACAAATTAAGCATTTCCAAAAAGTCCCCAAAGGAGACCTGTGGCTATATACCCAGTCTAATCTACTTCAAACTGACTCTATAATGTAAAGTGTCATTATTGAAAGTATGGCTTCTGCAATTTCAGTCTCACTTAGGGGTGGCTCTGAAACGTGTGGCAAAAATAAATCTTCCCAGTGGACAGAGTTTAAGTAAGGATATTTAGTTTCTCACTTTGTGAAGAAGAGATATATCTTGAGTTTAGATTTTTATTGATTCATGTCCCATAGCTCAATGAATTGTTCAGTAGGAGGGCGCTAAACAAGAATAAGACTGGAAATTTGGTGACAAAAAGGTCTGGAGAAGATATATGTGGATGAAATTCTAGGAATAGGTATTGAATGAGGTTTATAAATACTTAACTGAGGATAGGGCATTAGAGGGAAGAGTACAAGTGAGGTTTGGGTATTTATTCCTTTGGCTCTCTGTGCTGAGCCACGTAGTGGCCATTATGATATTTCTCTTTCTAAGGCCACAGCTCTCACAAGAGAGGCTTTTCTGCCAGATTCTGGTAATTACCTGTAGTCACTATGGGCCTGGTGGTGAGAACGCCTCCCTACCATCATTAGTTACTTTACCAACACTACCATGGTTTTCTTTTTTTTTTACTACCATATTTTTCAAAAGCCCTGATTATTATACTATCCTCAAAGTCCTATTGTTTCTTGACAATTGACACCTAATAGTCTCTTCATGACCAAAACAATTCTGATCACAAAGCCCATGGGGAGAGGGAATTTAATCTCTTTTATTTGATGTTGCTATCCCAGCATCTAGAATGATGTCTCTTGCACAGCAGATTAGCAATAAATGTTTCTTATATGAACGGATGTAGTGACCACTTTCTGTTGGTGATATTTATGTTAAAGTCAATTATGACTGATTGATTTAATATAGTTTAACCGGCATGTTTATGCTTCTATTTGTAATTCCTTACAGAATGACAAAAAATTATAAATGTCAACAAGAACAAGCAAACTGGTCTATGCACATGGAAATCCAAGATAACATAAAAATTTTTTGCAGAAAGAGAATTCAATAATGTTAATGTATAAAAACCAACAGCTTTCCTATATACATCTACACCTGCAGCTCTGGTCTTGACCCCCAGTCGAACACTGAGCTCCAAGGACACCAGGGCCGGTGGGAAGTCCCAGGTTGAAAAATTATAAAATTATAATTTTACAGCTATACCATTTCAATCCTAAATATCTCAGTCGTCATGTCTTTTTTCTTCACAAAATTAATTTTCCCACTTAACTTCAATTTTTTTTCGCACTTCACCTAAGTAACCATCATTTTAATATTTTCAATATCCAATCCATATTCACATTTCCCCCTTGTCTCCAAATAACCTAACGGGGGAAAATACTATTTCAGTCGATAGCCATTAGCACCCTCTATTCAAGCTTTATCCTTAACCTCTTTGGGCTCAGAGAGAACCTGAGCAGGAGACTATTAAAGAACATCACCCTCCCGCTTTCTACAATGCGTAAATGCCGAAAGAGTAGCTTAAAAAGTGACCATGGAGATCTATGGGAAATGTAGTCTTGAATCCTTAGGCTTCGTACAGCACTCTGGGAAGAGAATTCAGGCCTTCTTCCGCGCAACTGCAGTCGTAGCCCCGCCTCCTCATTCGTCTCGGGACTGCAGGCCAGCGGTTTGGGAGCCCCCAGGTCTGCTCCGAAAGTAAAGGATGCGCACCTGGGGTGAGAGTGCAGGGGAGCTCTCTATGGGAGGGGTGCGCTTGCGTCTAGGGTTGGAAGCGGGAAATCTTTGGGATACCCCTGATAGGCGCCGCGGCCGGCCCTCGACCACCAGAAGGCCGGTGGGAGCGTAGACCGGATGGAGAAACCCGGCCCTTCGAACTCGGGGCGCGCCGGTGGGGCCGAGCCCGGTCCTGAGTAGGTGCCGGATGAGGGTCTGGATGTGCCAGGACCGTGTGGTCCGGCCGGTCTGCTGCCCGACTTAGTGGCGGCGGGAAGGAAAGTGAGTTTATAACGCTGTTGGGGACCGTAAGTCTGCAGTGAGACCCTGAGCTCCAGAGCCAGAAAAGGCCCGGGTACATTTCAGCAGAGGCGATAGAAAGAATTTGGCAAAGAGTTAGATTTCTCATCTCAAAATGGTATTAATATGACTGCCCCATGGGGTTGTTTTGAAACTTAGAGCTAAGTTATCACTTGTAAAGTATATAGACAAGTGCCGAGCACTACTCAACTGAATAAATAACAACTGCTCTTATAGTTAGAAAACACTGTGTTCTTTTCATTGGATGGTTTATTGTAACCTCACAACCACTTAAAAAAAAAAGCTCTTGGGCTTAGCTTGGTGGAACCATGTGGTCAAGTCACAACTAGCTGTGAGGAAGTTTGGATACAAGGGCAGTGTGCTTTACTTCCAACCTCAGGCATTGTCTAAATATCACATCTGCCTAAAACCAGCATTGCAGTTTTCACAGCACTTAGCAAAGTGGCCTGTCCCCAAATCCCCAAGGATATAAGGGAAAGTGAATGTAGATGGAATCTGACAATGTGTCAAATGGATTCTGAGGAGCACCTGGGTGGCTCAGTCGGTTAAGCGACCGGCTTCGGCTCAGGACATGATCTCACGGTTTGTGGGTTCGAGCTCCCCATTGGGCTCTGTGCTGTCAGCTAGCTCAGAACTTGGAGCCTGCTTCAGATTCTGTATCTCTCTCTCTGACCCTCCCCTGCTCACACTCTGTCTCTCAAAAATAAACATAAAAAAAATTAAAATGTATTCTGAGATTTTTAGTGTCTCTTCAAGTCCGTTGGGTCAGACAGAGATTCCTGATTCTTTCATTGTCAGGCTGTCTTTAAGTCTCATATTATAATGAATTCCCAGGGTCATAGTTTTGCCCCTCAGATGAATTATTTCTTAGGTCCATTTCCCAATTGCCTTGAAACAAAGCAAATCTTTGTGAGGTCGGAAGCAAGGGACCTCTGTGTACAGGAGTCTTAGCTGGAAGATAGCATGCCTCTGATCTTGGACCTCTGTCCGGAGCTTCAAAGTGACAGAAGGGCCCAGAAAGGAGCAGATCCTAGATATGCAATTCCTGATTCCCTTGCCCAGAATAAGCTAGACTTCATGATGACATCACCTTCAGAAGCCACCACACTGTGTGACAGTAGGAGGTTTGGGCCAGTCTTGAGAAGAGTGAGGTGAGCTGGGGTGGTCCAGGGTAGGCTACTCAGGAGAGGCCACATCTTGGAGAGCTTGTGAAGGCGAGGTGTGGGGGGTACCCTTAACGAGGCAGAGGGAGAAAATTCTGCTTCCCTTAAATGGCCCCCACTCTACAGATGTCACACTGCTGTCACACCTGTCCATCACCACATGTGACACTAATGACATCCTCACCTCATAGGATCCCAGAGTGATGATAAGAGAAGTGTTTTCCAAAGTTATCTGCTTCTCTTTTGAAAGCTTTAAAGACATTGAACCTAAAAGGTTCAGAGACTTATCTGGGAAAACTCAGGTTGTGAGAGAGGGTAATGAGTACAATTTACTCTTTCATAGGTAAGTCACCATAAAGCATCTTATCAAAAGGGACTTTTGAAAAATACATCACAGCTGAAACAAACAATTAAAACTTCCTGTCTTGAAGCAGCCCATGTCTTTTAGTAGGCTTACTGTGGTTTGTCTATACCAGATGGCAAATAATATTACTGAGAAAAATAATGTAAATGATGCATGCTGAGTATTTGCTAAGTTAATTTTACTGAAAGTAGTCTCTCCTTTGGTGTACTTTAATTCAACTAATCTTCTGTTGCTTTTCTTTATGTCAGTCAGAAGGACACATGCATTATTGTTAAATCACAGTTTATGTTCACTCAGTATAAAACTGCAGATTTAATTAAGCTCATGATCATTTCAGAGTCATACAGAAACAGGTGGTGATCCTTCTTCTCATGCCCTTTCAGCATGCAGAGGGCCCCACACCTATGGGGAGGATGATCCTTGACTAGGGTGCTGAGATTTGGGGACGTGAATGTAGGAGCTATAAGACAGGTCAGATCTCAAAACCCCTGTCTTCTTTCTGTCCCCTCAGCTGGACCACACTTCTCTGCACTCTCCCAAGAGCCACAGAAAATGAATACACCTCAGGTGAGCTCTTCATTTATTCTGCACTTAGTATTGGATTTATAAGGTTTAGAAGGATCAGTGCATTAAATGGAAAAGGAGAACTAGAAATAGGTCACATCAGGGTGCTTGGGTGGCTCAGTTGGTTAAGGGTCCTTTTTCTGCACAGGTCATGATCTCATGGTTCATGAGTTCGAGCCCCATATTGTGCTCTGTGCTTGGAGCCTGCTTTGGATTTTGTTTCTCCTTCTCTCTACCCCTCCTTGCTCATGCTGTCTGTCTGTTGTGGGAAGCTGCAAAGATTCAGCCGATTGGCAACTTACTTCCTGAGGGGAGCTACCTGAATTGCAAAGATAGGCAGGGAAGTGCCACTCCCTGTCAGGAGAAGCCAGAAGAACAAAGATCTACCGCCTACAGGCAGGGTAGTGCCGGCCCCTCAGGCGCTGTGCTAAAAACTTTAGTTTGGTTCCTCCTTTACCCTGGCCTTAATCACTTGACCCTGTTTCCTAGCAACCAACCCTGTCAGCTTCCCGCCCTAAACCTTATATAGGTGCGGGTATTTTCTCAATAAACTGAGGCTTGAACAGAAACGCTTGTCTTGCCTCCACTCTCTATGCTCCCTGCCCCCTTATTCTCACTCCCTCCTCAGGGACCCATGATGATCCACCGACCCGCCGGCCAGGGGGGAACAGACAGTCTATCGCTCTCAAAAATAAATAATAAACATTAAAAAATTTTAAAGAAATAAGTGACATCAATCTTGAGTAAAAGTATACACTGTTTCACTATCAACTGTGAAGTTTGCCCTCAACTTTTGGTAGGAAACCTTTGTTAGGGTAGGGTTAAGTTCCCTCCATGTACCAGTTTGCTAAGATTCCACAGTCATAAATATGCCTTGAATTATTGATTACCTTTTGTGCATGTATTAGAATAAAACTGTAGCTTATTTCCTTTAATCTAGAAATACTGTCAATAGTATAATGAATTTTCTAATTTTAACCTGAATTCCTGTATAGACCCTCATTGCTAATAAGTGTGGTAAGTTGCTTCTTACATATTTCCTCAGGCTGTTTGCTAATACTATATTCAGGGTTTTTATTTCTGTATCCACAAGTTGGATTAGGCTATCCAATTATGGTATCATGGTCATAGTCTCCTGAAAGTAAGTGGAGAAGTTTTCTGCTTTTCTAGTAATTTAGATGAGAAAATTGCATTACATGAGGATTTTGTAAAATTCACTTATAAAGTTGGACCTTACACAGGTTTTTTGCATGGATAGTTTGGATGTTTATTAGTCATAAGACTACTGGATTTGTATTTGTATTTTTTTCTTTTAAAGACTTGCAGCTCTTCCCTCCCCTATTTTTTTAAAATTTAGAGAGAGTGTGCATGAGAGTGGCGGAGGGAGGGAAGGAGAGAGAGAATCTCAAGCTGACTCCATGCTCAGTGCAGAGCCCGAAGAAGGGGTTCAATACCATGACCCTGGGATTATGACCAGAGCTGAAATCAATAGTCAAACGCTTAGCCGACTGAGCCAGCTATGTGCCCTGTTGTCATTACATTTTCATAGAAAATTGTTCATTTTTATTTGCATTTTTAGGTGTATTTTCATGTACTTATTAATAGTATTCTCTTAGGATTTCAAAATCTTTATCTATAATATCAGTAATTACTTTTTGGATCAGCTTTTAAATTTTATTTTAGCATAAAGGCTGCTCTTCAGAAAAAGACAAAATATGTTCTAGTTGGCCCAATCTGAAATCTAGAATGTCAGGGTCTGAGGGTCTTAATATTTTGTGCTGGCAGCAGACTCTAAATATTGGGAATAGAAGAACATATACTTGCAATATTTGTGCTCTCTACCTTTGTATACCCATCTCTCAATACCCTGTCTGGATAAAAATATACTTTCTCCATTGAGTTACCTTGGCATCTCTGTGGGAAACCAATTAGTAATGCATGTATGAGTCTGTTTCTGGACTCTATTCACTTCTGATGGTCTGTTTAATCCTTTTGCTAATATTCTATCTTGATGAGTGTCTCTTTACAGTAAATAACTCCTGAAATCAGGTAATGTGAGTCTTCTAACTTTGTTCTTTTTCTAAATTGTTTGGGATATGCTAGGTCCTTTGCTTCTTTTTAGAAAGTTTTGAAAATCAGCTTGTCTGGAGCACCTGGGTGGCTCAGTCAGTTAAGTGTCCAGCTTCGGCTCAGGTCATGATCTCATGGTTCATGGGTTCGAGCCCTGCATCGGGCTCTCTGTTGAGAGCTAGCTCAGAGCCTGGAGCCTGCTTCTGATTCTGTAACTCCCTCTCTCTCTGACCCTCCCCTGCTCGTGCTCTCTCTCTGTCTCTCTCTCTCTCTCACACACACACACACACACACACGCACACACACACACACACACACACACACACACACACACAAATACATAAAAAAGAAAATCAGCTTGTCTGTCTCAGAGCCTGCTGAGATTTTTATTTTGATTGCACTGAATACATAGAATCTGTAATATAGATCAGCTTGGGAAGAATTAACATCTTGATCGTAATGAGTCTTCCAATTCATGAACACATTATCTCTTTTCATTTAGTTAGGTGATATGGAGGGTTTTGAGGGTTTGGGATTTTATCCTTTTATGTCAAAAGGATAGTTTGGACTATAGTTTACAAGAATAATACTATCTGTTATCTGAAGATAGACACTAGACTAGAAGGAGGAACAATATAGGAGCCTATTTCTATAGTCCTACCAAGAAATGATGATCATAAAGGTGTTAGTTACTTTGAAGTGGTCCAACTCTGGATGTAATTTAAGGTAGAGCCAACAGTCTGAGAGTGTGTGTTTCTTTTCTACAGCCTTGCAAATAGAGCATGTTAAACTTACTGACTTTTTACCAAGGTGATTTTAACAATCTTTAATTTTATAAGCCTTTCTCTTCTCATGAGTGAGGGGTGGAACATTGTTTTTTTTGGTTTTTTGTAATTCATCTATATTTCATTTTTGTTTAACAGTTTATCCCTTGCCTGTTTTTCTACTGATGTGTTGATTTTAATTGCTGTATCAATGTATCGTCATAGCACTTTTCTGTGATATAAATTGCACAATTTTCCTGAAGTCTTTTTGTCATTTTGCCTTTTCACGATTTTTTTTCATAAAGGCGTTTGATTTTTATGTCAAATTTAGCAGTTTTTTCATTTATGATTCCTAGACTTTCAGTCATAGTTGGGTGTTTCCCACTCTAACATTGTAAAATCATTATTCTCTATAGTCTTCTGTAATTTGATTTTATTTTTTACATTTAGATCTTGAACACATTTTAATTTTTTTAATGTCTTACTTGTTTTTGAGAGAGAGGGAGAGGGCACCTGCATGATCCAGTGAGGGACAGAGAGAGGGGGACAGAGGATCTGAAGTGGGCTCTGTGCTGACAGCAGACGGCCTGATGCAGGGCTCGAACTCATGAACCATGAACCTGAGCTGAAGTTGGACGTTTAACCAACTGAGCCACCCAGGCACCCTCATTTTAATTTTTCTCCTGCTCTGTGGTACAAGATATAGATTAATCTTTTCCCAGATGGTCATTGAGTTACCCTATGACATTTTTTTGTGTCCAGCCTTTTTTTCACTCATTTGGATGAATTATTCAGATAGGAAATTTACTTTGTTAATTATTCTTCCTATTATACACTTGGTTCTAGGTCTTATTCAGTTTAACCTTGGATGTCTTTTCACACTCTTCTTATTTCCCTGCTATTTCTGTCCACTCCTATGTTTGTATTAGATTGTGGCCAGCATTGTCCTGCTTTGCTTATCTAATATCATCTTACCCTCTGTCTTTCAGAATTTGTTCAAATTTTCAGGCCTTCTGTTGGGATGTTTCTCTGTATTCCTCTTTTGTTTGCTTTTATAGTATGTTTTATATTTTACCTGACTGGTTTTGAAGGCAGGGATATGCTAGGTCTATAACCTTGAACTAGAGGAATCATGCTTATAATTCTCTTTTATGTTAATTTCCAGTACTCTAATATTTCCAGTTTCTCTTTCTACCATTTCAGAATTCTTTCTCAGCCTTCATGGACTTTGTTTTTCTACCTGCCTCTTAAATATTGGTATTCCCTTAGTCTTTTTCTCTCCTGTTTCTCTGTTCTTTTTCAGACATCCCTTTTTCTTTGATAACTTCAGTTATCATCTTAATGACATATGTCTCCTAAATCCTTATTTTCATTTTAGGCCTCTGTTTGAAAATCATGCAACCAACAATGAAATAAATAATTCCATCTGTATGTTCCACAGGTATTTTAAGTGCAAATGAAGGACATTTGCCTCATTTGGGACATTTGACCCAACCTCTGATCCTTGATTATTCTTCCAGTCTCTGCATATGACATCAATATCTACCCAGTTGCTTTGCAGCATCTCTGTATATAGCTACACAGGAAAATAATGACCAGATTTTGTTTCTTATAAAGATTAGTTTCTCATTCTTCACCTTTGCCGGAGTATAATTCTTCTCTTAAATTGGGTCTTTGTTTTGCTGCTTAAGACATTGCCCACTGTTAATATAGATCAATGGTTCCTAACTGGAGTCCATTTTGCTCCCCAGAAGACATTTGGCAATGTTTGGAGACATTTTTGATTGTCACAACTGGAGATGTTGCTGGCATCTAATCAATTGAAACAGTGATATTGATAAACATCCTAAAATGCACAGGACAGTCTTCCACAAAAATAGCATTATCTGGTCCACAGTGTTGGTAGTGCTGGGTTGAAGGAATCCTGTTCTAAAGCATTACTCCTGAAATATGAGTCTGTTGGTGTGTAAATACTTCCCCAGTCTTACATGTATCTCTTCATTGGTTCTCTCTTACCCCAGCACAGATCTCCAGGTTGGGATGTGCATACTCTAGAGTGCTCAGTGTAATCTGTTTGTGTATGGGAAATGTATACAGGAATCCTATTTGTAATAAGTTTACCTAAAAAATAAGACACTAAGCTTTCTTATTATATTAAGCAGCAATGTTTGTATGTAAATTAAAAGTAAATATAAGTAGGAGAGTGAGGGTGGCTCAATCAGTTAAGTGTCTGATTCTTGATTTCAGCTTAGGTCATGATCTCTTAGTGTGTGAGTTCGAGCCCTGTGTCAAGCTCTATGCTGACAGCATACAGCCTGCTTGGGATTCTCTCTCTTTCCCTCCCTCTCTCTGCCCCTTGCCAGTGCATGCACATGTTCTCTCTCTCAAAATAAACTTTAAAAAAAAGTAAATATAAATAATTCCAAGCATGAAGATATTTTTTTTTTTACTAATCATGTGCTATCCCCAAGACAGAGTTATGGCCATGATAGTCATATCCTTTATAGCATTTTGCTTTAAACTCTAAACAGTAAATATAGTAAGACTTAGTTTTCAAAATTTTTTTCCATGTCCCTGATTCTGGACAGATTGATTAGAATTGTGCTGTTAACAGGCATCAGTGTCATTCAAGGACGTGACTGTGGAGTTCACCCAGGAGGAGTGGCGGCAAATGGACTATGCTCAGAGGACCCTGTACAGAGATGTGATGCTGGAGAACTACAGCCACCTGGTCTCAGTGGGTGAGCAGACCTTACCATGGGACTCCCTTTCAACTGCATATTCTGGTTTTTCATTTTTCTTTTTAAAATGTTGATCATTTTTGCTGAGGTGTGTTTTAACAGAAAATAAAACTCAGGACTTTTAGTGTACACGTCAGTGAGTTGTGAAAAATTACATAGTAGATTTTCATCATCAGACTCATAATTTGGAATGTTTCTATCATCCCTAAAAGATCCTTGTACCCCTTTGCGTTGAGTCACCTACTCTCAGACCCCCAGCTATCAGTGATTTGCTTTCTATTGCAAGCACCTTGCCTTTTCTCAAATTTTATATAAATGGAAACATAAGGTATATATTCTCTTTTGTCTAGCTTCTTTCATTTAGCTTACTGCTTCTGAGACTCCTGGATCTGTGTGTCATCCTTTCAGTTGGGTTTTTTTCCAGTTCTGGGCTATTATGACTAAAGTTACTATGAACATTTACATAAAGTCTTTGTTTCAATGTGTTTTCATTTCCCTTGTGTAAATACCTAGGGTTAAATTTGCTGAGTTTTCTGAGAAGTTTGTATGTAATTTCATAAGAAACTGCCAAATGTTTCCAAGTTGGGTCTCCCATTTCTCATGATTATAAGCAATATTTGAGAGTTCGCATTGCTCTTTGGTTACCAACATTTGGTTTGGTAAGCCTTACTATTTTTTACCATTCTAGTTAGTATCTAGGTATTACGGCATTTTAATTTGTATTTCTCTGGTGACTAACAATATTGAGCCTCTTTTCATGTACTTTTTTTTTACCAATAATAATCTCCTTTAATGAAGTAGCCACATTTTCAGCTCATTTTTTAAAGTCTTTTGGGTTTCTTTATCTTCTCAGAAGTTCAGACCTTTTTCTAATATATGTTTTACAAACTCTATCTTTGTCTTGCCTTCTTAAGCAAATGTTTTCTGATTATTTTTGTTTTTTACCTATACTTTTTTAAAAACTTTTTATATGACAGTAATTGGCACAATTTTAATTTTTGCAGATTTCCCCCAATGCTTAAATCTTATATAACTTTAATATATCAACACCAGTAATTAAACATTGGTCTAGGGTGTATGAATAACTCTGTGTTCTTTTATCACAATTGGAGATTTTTGTAAACACCATAACAATCAAGATACAGAACTGTCCTATCACCACAAAGATTTTTCTCATGCTGCTTCTTTATAATCATACCCATCCTCTTTCCCACACTGCCCTGAATCTCTACGAACTACTAAAATGCTCTCCATCTACATAGTATTCCACTGTATGAATATAACATAGTTTATTTAGCTATTCTCATACTGAAAGATATTTTGGTTGTTTCTAATTTGGGTCTATTATAAATGAAGTTGCTATGAACATTCATGTTCAAGTTTTTGTGTGAACATAAATTACTTTCTCTCTGGGAGAGTATGCCTTAGGAGTATGATCAGGGTTGTATGGTAAGTATATGTTTCACTCTTTAGCAAACTACCAAACTATTTTTCAGAATGGCTATACTATTTTGTATTTCCAGCAGCAGTGTATGAGAAATCCAGTTACTCCCTATTTTTCCTAGTACTTGGTATCATCACTAGTTTTTGTATTAGTAGTTGTAATGGGGATCTAGTGGTAACTCATCATGGTCTTAATTTGCATTTCCTTAATGGCTAGTGATGTTAAATACTTCTAATGTTCTTATGCCATCTATGTATCCTTAGGCACGAAAATGTCTGGTTATGGCTTTTGTGCATTTTTTCCATCTTTACTGATAATATAATGACAAATAAAAATTATATATTTAAGCTGTGTACAACCGATGTTTTGATATATGTACATATTGTGAATCAATTGCCACAGTCAAACTAATTAACATATCCATGACCTAACCTCATTACCTTGGTTTTCTTTGTGGTGAAAACACTTAAAATCTGCCCTCTGGCAAATTTCAAGCAAACAATACAGTATTATTAATTATACTCAGATTGCTGTATTTAGATCTCCACAATTTATTCATCTTGCATAACTTAACTTCAGACCCTTTGACCAACATATCCCGTTCATCCTCTCCCCAACCCCTGGAAACCACCATTTTACACTTTTTTTATGAGTTTGACTCTTTTAGGTCCATTGAAACAATATTTGTCTTTCTGTGTCATTTATTTCATTTAGCACAGCGCCCTCAAGGTTTATCCATGTTGGGGCAAATGTCAAGATTTTGTTCCCCTTTTTGACTAAATAATGTTCCTGTGTGGTGTGTGTGTGTGTGTGTGTGTGTGTGTGTGTGTGTGTGTGCATATGCATGTATACACACATCTTTAGTCATTTATCCATCAACAGACATTTAGATTATGTCTTAGCTATTGTGAATAAAGCAGCAGTGAACATGGGGATGCAGATTATCTCTTTGAGGCCCTGATTTCATTTCCTTTGGATATATACCCAGATATGGAATTGCTGAATTATTGGGTAGTTCTTTTTTTTTTTTTTTTAAGATTTCAACTAATCTTGACACCGATATTGGGCTTGAATTTACAAACCCAAGATGAAGAGTCTATCCTCTACCAGCTGAGCCAGCCGGTGCCCCTAGTGTAATCCTGTTTTTGTTTTTTTGAGGAACCACCATACTGTTTTGCATAAGAGCTGCACCAATTTACATTCCCACCGACAGTGTACAAGAATTATGTTTTCTTCACATCCAGCATTTGTTATCTTTTTTCTTTTTGATGATCACCATTTCTAACAGGTGATACCTCATTGTGGTTTTGATTTGTGGTTAATAATTAGTGATGTTGAGCACATTTTTATATCCTTATTTTTTGTATGGTTTCTTTTGAGATATGTCAGTTCAAGTCCTTTGCCCATTATTTTAATCTAGTTAATTTCTTTTTTGCTATTGTGTTACATGACTTCCTTATATATGTTGTATATTTATTTACTCATTATTATAATTTTTGAGGATTTTCCCCCATTCCATTGTTTGTCTTTCACTCATTTCCTTTGTTGTCCAGAAGTTTTTTTTAGTTGGATGTAGTCTCACTTGTAATTTTTGTTGCCTGTGCTTCTGGTATCATATCCAATAAACAGTTGCCAAAACAAATGTAAAGGAGCTTTCTCTCTATGTTTCTTCTAGGAGTTTTATGATTTTCAGGTCTTATGTTTAAGTCTTTAATCCAATTTGAGTTTACTTTATATGTAGTTTAAGGTAAGAGTCCAGTTTTCCCAGCACCATTTATTGAAGAAACTGTTCTATTTGCATTGTGTATACTTGACACCATTATTTAAGACTACTTAAGTTAGACATATGGATATATTACTGTGCCCTCTGTACTACCACATTGGTCTAGATGCCTGTTTTTATGCTAGTACCTTAATGTTTTCATTATTCTAGTTTTGTGTAGTATATTTTGAAGTCTGGAAGTATGATGCTATTGTAGGATTTTTTACCTCACCACCTGGGGTTTGTTGTCTCACTACTTGAGGAATGAAGAGGTTGACACAAAATAAGCAGCAAGCAAAAGTTTATTAGAGTATAAGAACAGAAAGGAAGAATAGTATGAAAGCTCTTTACAGAGGGTGCATTCGAAAGTCAATGCCTGCAGACCATAGGCATGGACTTTGTTTTATAAGATTCTGGTATTCCCCCCTCTTCCCCCTTAAACTTTCTCAGGTTCTACCCTTATTGGCTTGATAACTGTAGATGCTGAGTTGTCCATTCCCGATTGGTGCAGTTCCATTGTATGAGGCATGGCCTGTGGCCATATCATTCCTTGTGGGTCATATGTTTTATGGTATACTTATTTTTAGTTAGGTCTTTTATCAAATTCCTGAGGGAAACCTGAGGGTAAGTAAGTGATATCTATTACATTCTTAGGAGGAACCTTATGCCCAAGGAGGTTTGCTATGGTCAGACACTCCAAGCATTGTTCCAAAATATGTGTTTTTCCTTACCCAGGGACCTCAGGTCCTAACCTTTCTCTCTCTGCCTACTGAATCCTATCTTTTCCTAGCATAAGCCTCCAACATTGTTCTTTCTCAAGGTTGCTATGGCTATCCAAGGTCTTTGTGGTTATGTATGAATTTTAAGATTTTTTTCTACTTCTGTAAAGAATACCATTAGGATTTTGATAGGAATTGCATTGAATCTCTAGGTGACTTTGTATACTATGGACATTTTAACAGTACTATTCTTTAATCCATCTGTATTTTCTTTAATTTTTTTCTATCAATGTTTTATAATACTTAGTATACAAGTCTTTCAGCTCTTTGGTTAAATTTATTCCTAAGTATTTAAAAATTTTCTTTTCAGATAATTCATTGTTTGTATATAGAAGCTATGTTGATTTTGAATCCTCTAATTGTACTAAATTTATTAGTTTTGTCCATTTTTTAATTTTTATTTTTATGTTTTAATGTTTAGTTATTTATTTTCAAGTGAAAGAGAGAGCAAAAGCAGGGTAGGGGCAGAGAGAGAGAACACCAAGCAGGCTCCATGCTGTCAGTGCAGAGCCCAACATGGGGCTGGAACTCACAAATGGTGAGATCATGACCTGAGCTGAAATCAAGAGTTGGCCATTTACTGAGCCACCCAGGTGCCTCAACAGTTTTGGGGTTTTTTAAAATTGAGTCTTTAGGGTTTTCTACATATAGAACCATGTCATTTGCAAACATAATTTTACTTCTTCCCTTCAGTTTTAGATACCTTTTATTTCTTTTTCTTGTCTAATTGCCTTTGATAGGATTTTGAATACTTTGTTGAATAGAAGTGGTAATGGTGGACACCCTTGCCTTCTACTGGGTCTCACAGGGAAAGCTTTTAGTATTCCCCTGTTGATTGTGATGTCAGCTGTGGGCTTTTCATCTATGCTTTAATTGTATTGAGGAAATTTACTTCTATACCAATTTTGTTGAGAATTTTAATCATGAATGAATGTTGGGCTTTGATATGCTATTTTTTTTTCTTTCATTTCTTTATATAGTGTATCACATAGATTGATTTGCATATAAACAACCTTGTGTCCCACTTGTTAATGATATAAGATCCTTTTAAATGTGCTATTAAATTCAGTTTGCTAGTCTTCTGAGTCTATGTTCATCAAGGATATTAGCCTGTAGTTTTCTTTTCTTGTGATGCCTTTGTTTGGATTTACAATCAGGTTGATGGTGGTCTCATAAAATTCGTTTGGAAATGTTCTTTGTTCCATTTTTTTAAAGCGTTCAAGAAAGATTAGTATTCTTTAAATGTCTGATAGAATTCTGCTGTTTAGCCATTTGGTTTCGGACTTTGTTAGGAGATTTTTGATTACTGATTCAATCTCCTTATTTGTGATAAATCTGTTTAGGCTTTCTCTTTCTTCTTCCTTTTTTATTCCTCTGAGAGAGAGTGTGCTCACACACATGCACACATTGGGGGAAGGGCTGAGAGAGAGAGAGAGAGAGAGAGAGAGAGAGAGAGAGAGAGGATCTTAAGCAGGCTCCATGCCCAGTGCAGAGCCCAATACAACACATAGTATTTGTCATTTTCTGACTGATTTATTTCGCTTATTAGCATTATACCATCTAGTTCCATGTGTGTTGTTGTGAATGGAAGGATTTCACTCTTTTTTAAGACTGAGTAATATTCCATTGTGTGTATATACCACACCTTCTTTATCTATTTGTGAATACTTTCAGTGCTTCTTTATCTAGGCTATTATAAATAATGCTGCCTTAAATATAGGGATGCATATATCTTTTTGAATTAGTGTTTTTGGGTGTGCCAGAGTGGCTCCGTTGGTTGGGCATCCAACTTCAGCTCAGGTCATGATCTCACAGTTTGTGGGTTCGAGCCTCACATCAGGCTCTCTTCTGACAGCTAGCTCAGAGCCTGGAGCCTGTCTTCGGATTCTGTGTCTTGCTCTCTCTCTGACCTTCCCATGTTCACACTGTCTCTCTCTCTCTATCAAAAATAAATTTTAAAAAATGAATTAGTGTTTTTGTATTCTTCCATTCCGTACTGGAATTAATTGGTCATATAGTAATCTATTTTTAATTTTTTGAGTAACTTCCATACTGTTTTCAACAGTGGCTATACCAGTTTGCATTGCCACCAATAGTGCACAAAAGTTCCTTTGCTCCATATCCATTGTTTTTTGTGTTTTTTACTTTAGCTATTCTGACAGGTGTGAGGTGATGTCTCATTGTGGTTTTGATTTGCATTTCTTTACTGATGAGTGATGTTGAGCATCTTTCCATTTGCTGTTGGCCATTTGTATGTCCTCTGTAGAGAAATGTCTATTCATGTCATCTCCCCAGTTTTATGTTTTTATTTAAAAAACTTTTTTATGTTTTTTATTTATTTTTGAGGGAGAGAGAGAGAAAGAGAGAGAGCTTGAGCAGGGGAGGATCAGAGAGAGAGGGAGACAGAATCTGAAGACAGGTTCCAGGCTCCAAGCTAGCTGTCAGCACAGAACCTGACACGGGGCTCAATCCCACGAACCGTGAGATCATGACCTGTGCTGAAGTCTGACTCTTAACCGACGGAGCCACCCAGGCAACCCCATCTACCCATTTAAATTGGATTATTATTATTTCTGTGTGTGTGTGTGTTGGGTCAAATAAGTCCTTTATATATTTTGTATACTATATATATTTATCAGATATGTCATTTGCAGATATCTTCTGCCATTCAGCAGATTGTCTTCTAGCTTTGTTGATTGTTTCCTTTGCTGTGCAGAAGATTTTTATTTTGATATAGTCTCAATAGTTTATTTTTGCATTTATTTCCTTTGCCTCAGGAGACATATCTAGGAAAATGTTGCTATGGTCAATGTCAGAGAAATTACTGACTTTGCTCTTTTCTAGAATTTTTATGATTTCTGGTCTTTAATTTATATTGAGTTTATTTTTGTGATGTAAGCAAGTGGTCCAGTTTCATTCTTTTGCATGTAGTTGTGCAGTTTTCCCACCATTTGTTGAAGAGACTTTTTCTCACTGCATATTCTTGTCTCCTTTGTTGAGCGTTAATTGACCATGTAGTTATAGGCTCATTTCTGGGCTCATTCTATTCTATTGGTCTATGTGTCTGTTTTTGTGCCAGTACCATACTGTTTTAATTACAAAGATTTGTGTGGTATAACTTGAAATCTGGAATTGTGATATCTCCAGTTTTATTCTGCTTTTTCAATATTGCTTTGGCTATTTGGAGTCTTTGTGGTTCCACACAAACTAGTGTTCTAGTTATGTGAAAATACGCTCGATGTTTTCATAGGGATAACATTAAATCTGTAGATTGCTTTTGGTAGTATGAACATTTTAACAAAATTTGTTCTTCCCAGTCCATGAGCATGGAATATCTTTCTATTTATGTCATCTTCACTTTCTTTCTTCAGTGTTTTATAGTTTTCAGAGTACAGGTCTTTCACCTCCTTGGCTAAGTTATTCCTAGGTATTTTATTCTTTTTGGTGCAATTGTAACTGGGATTGTTTTCTTAATTTCTCTTTCTGCTACTTCATTATTGGTGTATAGAAATATAATGGATTTCTGTATATTGAATTAGTATCCTGCCACCTTAAGTATTCATTAATCAGTTGTAGTAGGTTTTTTTTGGTGGTTTTTAGGGTTTTCTATAGTAATGTGTAATCTGCAAATAATGAAAGATTTACTTCTTCCTTACAAAAATATTTTGAGAGAGAGAGAGAGAGAGAGAAAATCTCAAGCAGGCTCGGCACTGTCAGCACATAGCCCAACATGGGAACCCACACACCATGAGATCATAACCTGAGCCAAAATCAAGAGTCGAGCATTTAACCAACTGAGCCACCCAGGCGTCCGTCTCCCTTACAAATTTGGATACCTCTTATTCCTTTCTCCTTGCTTGATTGCTGTGGCTAGGACTTCCAGTATTATGTTGAATAAAAGTGGTGAGACTGGACTAGACATCCTTGTCTTGTTCCTGACCTTGGGAGAAAAGCTCTCCATTTTTCCCCATTGAGAATGATGTTAACCGTGAGTTTTTCATATATGGCTTTTATTATGTTGAGGTATGTTCTCTGTAAACCTACTTTGATGAAGGTTTTTATCATGAATGGATGTCATACTTTGTCAAATGCTTTTTCTGCATATTGAAATGATCCTGTGGTTTTTATCCTTTGTGTTATTGATGTGATGTGTCATGTTGATGGATTTGCGAATATTGAATTACTCTAGCAACCCTGGAATAAATCCCACTTGATTATGGTGTATGCTTTTTTTAATGGTTTTTTAGATTTGGTTTGCTAATATTTTGTTGAGGATTTTTGCACCTATGTTCATCAGAGATACTGCCCTGTAGTTTTCTTTTTTGTGTGTGGAGTCAGGGTAATGCTGGTCTCATAGAATAAATTTAGAAGTTTTCCTTCCACTTCTATTTTTTGGAATAGTTTGAAAAGAATAGGTATTAACTAACTTTTCTTTAAATCTTTGGTAGAATTTGCCTGTGAAACTGTCTGGTCCTGGACTTTTGTTTGTTGAGAGTTTTTGATTCCTGATTCAATTTCACTGCTGGTAATTGATCTGTTCAAATATTGTCTTTCTTCCTGCTTCAGTTTTGGAAGGTTATATGCTTCTAGGAATTTATCCATTTCTTTAGGTTGTCCGATTTGCTGGCACATAATTTTCCATAATTGTTTGTATTTCTGTGGTGTTGGTTGTATTTCTCCTCTTTCATTTTTGAGTTTCTTTGAGTTCTCTCTCTCTCTCTCTCTCTTTCTCTCTCTCTCTCTCTCTCATGACTCTATGTAAAGGTCTATTCAATTTTGCTGATCTTTTCAAAGAACCAGCTCCAGGTTTCATTGTTCTCTTCTATTGTTTTTAGCTTCTGTTAACTTTATTTCTGCCCTAATCTTTATTCTTTCCTTCCTTCTACTGGTTTTGGGTTTTGTTTGTTCTTTTAGTAGCTCCTTCAGGTGTAAGGTCAGGTTGTTTATTTGAGATTTGTGTTTCTTCTTGAGGTGGACCTGTATTGCTATAAACTTCCCTCTTAGAACCACTTTTGTTGCATCCTGGAATTTGGACCATTGTGTTTTCATTTTTGTCTCCATTTTCTTTTTTTTTTGTCTTTGATTTCTTTGTTGACACATTCCTTGTTTAGTAGCATGTTCACTTAACTGTCATGTATTTGTGCTCTTTCCAGATATTTTTGTGGTTGATTTTCATAACATTGTGGTCAAAAAAAGATGCACTGTATGACTTAAGTGGTTTTTTTTATTTGTTGATAGTTGCTTAATGTCCTAATATGTGATCTGTTCTGGAGAATGTTTCAGGTACACTTGAAAAGAATGTGTATTCTGCTGTTTTAGGATGGAGTGTCCTGAATATATCTGTTAAATCTATTTGGTCCAATGTGTCATTAAAAGCCACCATTTCCTTGTTGATTTTCTGTTTAGATGATCTATCCATTAATATAAGTGGGGTATTAAAGACACCTACTATTATTTTGTTACTATTGATTACTTTCTTTGTGTTTATTATTAACTGCTTTATGTATTTGGGTGCTTTCATATTGGATGCATAAATATTTTAAATTGTTATATCTTCTTATTGGATTGTTCCTTTCATGAAGAACAATCTTTTCTAACAGTCTTTGTTTTAAAGTGTATTTTGTCACTGGTTACCAGAACAGAAGTGGATGTGAGGGATGGGTTAAATAGGTGATGGGGATTAAGGAGTATACTTTTTGTGATGAGCACCAGGTGTTGTATGGAAGTGTTGAATCCAGGTATACATTATACATCTGAAACTAATATTAGATTATGTGTTAGCTAACTATAATTTAAAAGCTAAAAAAAATATGGGGTGCCTGGGTGGCTCAGTCAGTTAAGCGTCCAACTTTGGCTCAGGTCATGATCTCACAGTTCATGGGTTCAAGCCCCATGTTGGGCTCTGTGCTGACAGCTAGCTCAGAGCCTGGAGCCTGCTTCAGATTCTGTGTCTCCCTCTCTCTCTGGCCCTCCCCTGCTCACGCTATCTCTCTCTCTCTCAAAAATAAATAAAACATTAAAAAAATTTTTAAAGCTAAAAAAATAAAATAGTATTTCTGACTTCATTATTAAAAAGTCAGCATATACTATTAAAAATATACTATACCATTAAATAGTATATATAGTATAAATATATATATGTATTATATATAGAAACATATATACTATATAGAAATATATACACTATTAAAATTATTTTTTTATTAAATAAATAGGGGTATTTTGTTAAAAATAAATATTGCTACCCTAGCTTTCTTTTCACATCCATTTGAATGATAAATACTTCTCCATCCCTTTACTTTCAATCCGCAGGTGTCTTTAGGTCTCAAATAAGTTTATTGTAGGCAGCATATTGGTGGGTCCTGTTTTTTATTCATTCTGTCAACCTATGTCTTTGATAGGAACAATTACTCCATTTATATTCAGTTTAATTATTGAAAGGTATAATACATACCTCTTTGTTGCTTGTTTTATGGTTGTTTTTGTTGTTCTCTGTTCCTTCTCTTGCTGTCTTCTCTCACTGCTTGCTTGCTTCTTTAGTGATGTACTGGGATTTCTTACTCTTTATTTTTTGCATATCTATTACTGATTTCTGATTTGTGGTTACCATTCAATTTGTATATAACATCCTTTGCATATATCAGTTTATATTAAGTTGATGGTCACTTAAGTTTGAATCCATTCTTTACTCCCCCCATCCCATTTGAGATGTGTGTCATATTTTACATTCTTTTATTTTGTGAGCCCCTTGACTGACTGATTTTTATAGATACATTTATTTTTACTGCGCTTATGCTTCCTACTTTTTAAAATTTAAATACAAGTTAGTTAACATATAGTGTAATAATGATTTTAGGAGCAGAATTTAGTGATTCATCACTTACGTATAATATCCAGTGCTCATCTCAACAAGTGTCCTCCTTAATGCCCATTGTGCTTCCTATTTTTCTTACTCCTATTTAGGGTTTTTTTTTTTTCCTACCCAAGGAGTCTCCTTTAACACTTTTTTGTTGTTGTTTGTTTGTTTTGAGAGAGAATGAAAGCAGGTGGGGGAGGAGCAGAGAGAGAATTCCCAGCATGCTCTATGGGGCTCATTCCTACAACCATGAGATCATGACCTGAGCTGAAATCAAGAGTCAGATACTTAACTGACTGAGCCATCCAATGCCCCATTTCTTGCAAGGCAGATTATTGTTTATGAATTTCTTTAGCTTTTGTTTCTCTTGGAAACTTTTTTTCTTTTGTTCTGAATGATAGCCTTGCTGGATAGAGTATTCTTGGCTGCAAGTGTTTTCCTTTCAGCATGTTAATTATATCATTCTGCTCCCTTGTGGCCTACGAAGTTTCTGCTGAAAATTCAGATAATAGTCTTATGGGATTTGCCTTGCATGTAACGGTTTCTTTTCTCTTGCTATTGAAATTCTCTCCTTATTACTACTTTTTGCCATCTTAATTACTGTGTATCTTAGTGTAGACCTCTTTGGGTTGCTTTTATTCAAGACTTTCTGTGTCTCCTGGGTCTGGATTTTTATTTCCTTCCCAGGTTTGGGGAGTTTTCAGCTATTTCTGAGTTCCCTAAATCTATTTTCATTTTTATTAGGTTTTTTTCTCTTACTTATTCAGCTTGATTGCTTTCCATTACTGTGTCTTCCAGGTCATTGATCCATTCTTCTCCTTTCTCTAGTCTACCATTCATTCCATCCAGTATATTTAAAAAAATTTCTTTAACATTTCTTTATTTTTGAAAGGGAGAGATAGAGCAGAGTGGGGGGGCGAGGGGCAGAAAGAGAGAGGGAGACACAGACTCCAAAGCAGGCTTCAGGCTCTGAGCTGTCAGCACAGAGCCCAATGTGGGGCTCAAACCCACAAACCATGAGATCATGACCTGAGCCAAAGTTGGACCCTTAACCGACTAAGCCACCCATGCATCCCTCCATCCAGTGTATTTTGAATTTCATTTATTGAGTTCTTCATCTCTGATTGGTTCATTTTTATGTTTACTGTCTCTTTCTTAAGGGTTTTCCTGAGGTTCTGTGAGTTATCTTTATGACCATTACTTTAATTTCTCTATCAGGCAAATTATTTACCTCTGTTTTACTTAGGTCTCTGTGATTTGGGACATATTCCTCTGTCTTCTCATTTTGCCTGAATCTCTATGTCTGTTTCTGCATTAGGAAAGTAAGCTGCATTTCCTGCTCTTGAAAGTAATTGCCTTATGAAGAAGAGGTTCTATAGTGTCCTGCAGTGAAGTATCCCTTGGTCACCAGAACCTGGTGCTTCAAAGGTGACTCTATGTGTGTTGCTTGTGCTGTCTGTGTGGCTGAGCCACCTTTTCCTTCAGTCCAGTTGTCTGCAATGTCTCTCTGCCTGTTGTGCACAGGGTATGATCCCTGTGGTATTAGTGGTCACTCTGGGGCTGCCTTGGGCTTGACGTGAATCAGACCAGCTATTTGCCAGAGATGCAGTAGCACTGAACTGCAGGTTACTTTCCCTGTTTTGTCTCCTGAGAAGCTTTCTGTCGTGGGTGGAGCCTGCAGTCAGACCAGCTGTCTGCCCCAGCCCATGCTGGGGCCATAGTCTATTTTATGTGATTATCTTTCCCTCTCCAGAGGCAGGAGTTACAGTGGAGTGTTGCTGGCCTTGTGTGGCTGCTTGCACAGTGCCAGGGTTGTGGCAGCGCTTCGGATGAGCTCCGGCCAAAAGTGTATTGGAGGGGGTGGATCCACAGAAGTGCAGGAGGTGGAGGTTGGGGGTACGATGCACCATGTTAACGCGGTTTGGAAGTGTCTTCTGTGGGAAAAGAGCTGTACTTGGCTGGAGGGAGGGAGTCCACAGGAAACCAGGGGTAGGGAGGACACTGTTAGTTTGGGAGCGGATGTTGGCACTGTGCTGGTTCCCACATGTTGCTATGTTGGGAGGCAGGAGAAAAATACACCTGCCAACTCTTTTATTCCTGGAGAAGTCTCCCAATGATCCCTGTCTCTCCAGCAAAGGCTCCAAGATTAGTAAACAAATTCCCTCCTATATACCCCAGGCTGTTTTCAAACTGCTACTCCTATGTGATATCACTTCAGGACTGCTCGTTGTGCTGTCTTTTTAAGGCTGGGGACTCAGTTTATCTCAACCCCTTGCTTTTCCAGAGGTTAGGCTACTGACTTTTAAAGTTCCAGGTATTAAATCCCATTGACTGTATGAACTTAGAAGATTTTATTTCTCTGGCTTTTTTTTTTTAACATTTATTTTTGAGAGAGAGGCAAGGTGAGGTGAGGCATAGGGAGCAGAACAGAGGTTCCAAAGCAGGCTCCACACTGACAGCAGTGAGCTTGATGTGGGGCTCGAACTCATGAACCATGAGGTCATGTCCTGGGCCGAAGTTGGATGCTTAACCAACTAAGCCACCCAGGTGTCCCAGTTCCTCTGTTTTTTAAAGCCAAATGTTACGGGGATTCATCTTTCCCATGTGGACTCTGTAGTGTGCATCTGTTTCTCTCCCTTCTCCACACTCTTGGCATCCTTCCTGTCCTACAGGCAGTCCCATGGGCCACTTAGCTCCCAGCTGCATCTTTGGCCTTCCTACCCTCTTTGATGTGGCATCTTCTCTACCCTTAGTTGTGGAGTTTGTTCTGCCAGTCCTCAGTTGTTTCTGGGTTATTTACATTGATGTGAGTGCTATCTAGTTGTGTCAATGGGGTGACATGAGCTTAGGGTTCCCTTACTCTGCCATCTTCCCTAGATGTGCTAATGAAAATATTTGAAATATTTTGAGATTTAGCAAACGTGATATAGACACAAAGTGAGTGAATGCTATTGGAAAAATGGCACCATCAGACTTGCTCAGTGGGGGGTTGCCACCAGCCTTCAATTTATGCAAGATGCAATATGAGTGAAGTACAATAAAGCAAAGCACAATAAACTGAGATATGCCTAAACGTGTTGTGTGCACACTCACTTCTGATGTTAGGTGTGTATGGAATTGTGATATTTTCCTGTCAAATTGATCCTCTTATCATTATATAGTGACTTAGTCTGTGGAGAGTTTTTCTACTTTATTTCCATTTTGTTGACATAAGTATAGCCACTCTGCTTTCTTTTATTTACTATTTACATAAAATATCTTTTTCCATCCATTCTCTTTCAGTCTATATATGTCTTTAAATTTAAAATTAGTTGCTTGTAGACAGCCTGTCTATAGATCCTGTTTGTTTTTATTTTTTTTTATTCATTTAGGTATTCTATGCCATTTAAGTTGGGGGTTTAATCTTTTTATATTTAACTATTGATAGGTGATGATTTATGCCATGTTGTTAATTGTTTTCTGTCTATTTTGCAGGGTATTTTGGTTCCTTTTCTTGTCTTGCTGTATTTATTATTTAAATATTTTTTTATGCCATTTGCTTAGATTTTTTAAATCTTTTGTGTATCTGTTATAGGTGTTTTGCTTGTAGTTAGCTTGACAATTGCATAAAACCGTCTATTTTAAATTAATAAAAACGTAACCTTAGTTGCACATAAAAACTCTGTTACTTTTTCTTTCACAATTTATGTTCTTGTCAGAGTTCTCTTCATATTATATACCCATTAATAAATTTTAAAATTAGTTAAAAGTAATTTACATACCACAATTACAGTGTTATGTTGTTCTGTGTTTATGTATTTTTATTAAAGAGATTTATGCTTTCATATACTTTTGTGTTTTTATTTTGATTTAAAGAACTCCTCTGATTAAGTGTTTCTTGTAAGGCAGATCTAGTGGTAACAGACTCCCTTGGTTTTTGTTTGTCTGGGAAAGACTTTATCTCTTCTTCATTTGTAAAGGATAATTTTTCCAGGTATGGTATTCTTGGTTGGAAGGCTTTTTCTTTTAGTGTTTTGAATATATCCTAACTGTCTCCTAACCTGTAGGGTTCCTGCTAAGAAATCTATTGATAGTCTTACCTTCTATATGATGAGTCGCTTTTTGCCAGCTGCTTTCAAAATTCTCTTTGTGACTTTTGACAATTTGATGATAATGTGACTTGGTGTGCTTTTATTTAAATTGATCTTACCATATGTTTTTACTCATATATGGAACAGGAGAAACTTAACAGATGACCATGGGGGAGGGGAAGGGCAAAATATATTTAAGGAGAGGGAGGGAGTCAAACCATAAGGGACTCTTGAAAACTGAGAACAAACGGAGGGTTGTTGGGGATGGGAGAGAGGGGAAAATGGGTGATGGGTATGGAGGAGGGCACTTGTGATGAGCATTGGGTGTTATATGGAAACCAACTTGACAATAAACTATAATAAAAAAATAAATTGATCTTAGGGTCCTTGGAGCTTAATGAATCTGGATGACCATTTTCCTCCCTAGATTTGAGACCTGTTTAGCCATGATTTCTTTACATAAACTTTATGTTCCTTTCTCTCTTCTCCTGAGACTCCTAGAATGAGTGTATTTGTTCTTTTGTTGGTGGTGTCCCATAAATCCCAAAGGTTTTCTTCACTCTTTTTCATTGCTTCTTCTTCTCTGACTAGATAATTTCAAATGACCTATCTTCAGGTTTACAGATTATTTCCTCTTGATGAAGTCTGCTGTTGACATTCTTTATTATATTCATTGTGTTCTTTAGCCCCAGAATTTGTTGTTGTTGTTGTTGTTGTTTCTAATTTTTATGATTTCTCTTTGTTGAACTACTCATTTTGTTCATGAAATGTTTTCCTGGTTTCACAGAGCTGTCTATGTATGTTTTTTGGCTTGCTGATCCTTTTTAAAACAATTACTTTTAATTTTTTGCCAGCCAATTAGTAGATCTCCATAGCTTTGGGGTTACTGTAAATTTATTCCTTTCTTTTGGTAGTCTCATGTTTGTTTGGTTTTCCATGTTCCTTGTAGTTTAGTGCTGATGTATTTTGTAGGAGCATTCACTTCTTTTAAGCTTAAAGCTGTCTGTAACAGACTGGATTCAGTAAAGAAAGACTTTACTAAGGGTGGGTATGAGGGGGCTAGTTGGGTCGCGTGTGTAAGCTGCAACCCTGGCAGGGGTGGGCAGCATGGTGTGGACTCAGGGCAGCTCCATTAGCTGAAGTCAGCACTGGAGATTGTTGGCAGTGAAGGCTGTCTATGTCTACAGCAGCAGCAAGAGCTTCTGGGGTCCTTGGTGACAAAGGCTGCTGGACACCCCTGGTCTCCTTTTCCCCACTGATGGATATTATGCCATGAGGCTCTCTTTTGGTGCCAGGGTACAGACACACAGAATGGCAGCACCAAAGTCCAGGACTCAAGCATATGCGTGGTGTTGCCAGGGTACCATGGCTTCAGCCCCAGAGGAAAAACAGTAGTGTCTCCTGCTCCAGAGGGACGCAATAGCATGGACCCTGGGCAGCACTAGCAAAGACTATAGGTGTCCTTATTGGAGAAAGTTGCAAGATGAAGACTGTTAAGGTCGTTGGTAACAAATGCAGCATAGGTCCTTTCTGGTCTTCTTTTTCCCTAACAAAGGAATATGGCTGAGGGAATTCCTCATGGCACCAAAGGGTGCCATGCTAGAACATGGGGTGATACATGTAAGATGTTTTCTGTGCTTTTCTATGCCACTGTTCTCGATTTTTGCACTTACTAGGTTGCTACAATGTGTTAATTATACTGTAGAGCTGACCCAGATCTATTTTCATCAATGGATAGTTGTTAGATCATTATTGGGAAACAACAGGTGGGGCCTCCTAAGACTATCTTACACTGGAGTCTTCTTCACTTTTTTCTATGATTACATTTTCATGCCTTATTTATTTTATAATTGGAAATTTCTACCTTTTAATTCCCATCACGTATTTCAAGCCCCTTTAACCTTGCCTATGACAACCATCAATCTGTTCTCTGTATCTATGCACTTGGTTTTAATTTGTTTTTAGATCCCACATATGAGTGAGATCATATCCTGTTTCTCTTTCTCTGTCTGAATTATTGTACTTAGCATAATGCTCTCAAGATCCATTTATGTTGTCACAGATAGCAAGATTTCATTCTTTTTTAGGGCTGAATAAAAGCCCATCTAAATAAATAAGTACAAATTTATATAAATATATTTTCTTATCCATTTGCTTATCAGTGGATACTCGGGTTGTTTCTATTTCCTTGGCTATTATAAATAATACCAAGTGAACATGGAGATGAATATATTTTTTCTAGTTAATGTTTTCATTTTCTTCAGATACTCAGATACTCATTTTCTTCAGATACTTCAGATACTCAGAACTGGCTTTACTGAATCATATGGTAGTTCTATTTTAATTTTTGAGGAACCTCCATACTGTTTTCCATAGTGATTATACCAATTTACATTCCCACCAAAAGTGCACAAGGATTTCCTTTTCTTCACATACTTGCCAATACTTATTTCCTTTCCTTTTGATAATAGCCATCCTAATAAGTATAAGGTGATAATTCATTGTAGTTTTGATTTTCATGTCCTTGATTATTAATGACATTGAGCATTTTTTCATGTACTTATTGGCCATCTATATGTTCTCTTTGGAAAAATCTATTCAGATGCTCTGCCCATATTTTATTTTGTTATTTTTTTAATGTTTATTTATTTTTGAGAAAGAGAGAGACACAGCAGGGGAGGGGCAGAGAAAAAGGGAGACACAGACTCCAAAGCAGGCTCCTGGCTCTGAGCTGTCAGCAAGAGGCCGACACTGGGCTCTGACTCATGAACCATGATTTCATGACCTGACCCAAAGTCAGATGCTTAACTGACTGAGCCACCTAGGTACCCCTGCCAATATTTTAAATGAATTGTTTGGGGTTTGGTGTTGAGTTTATATATTTTGGATATTAATCCCATAACAGATATATGGTTTTCAGGTATTTTCTCCCATTCAATAGGTTGCTTTTTTCATTTTGTTGATCGTACCTTTGTTGTGCAGAAGGTTTTGTTTTATGAAGTCCCACTTGATTTTTGCTTTTGTTGCTATGCTTTTGATGTTGAATCTAAAACAATCCTCACCAAGACCAGTGTCAAGGAGATTGCTGCCTTTGTTTCTTCTAGGAGTTTTATGCCTTCAGGTCTTAAATTCAAGTTTTTAATCCATTATGAGTTAATTTTTGTATATGGTTTAAGATAAAGGTCCAGTTTCTTACTTTTGCATGTGGCTGTCCAGTATTCCCAACACCTGTTTAAGAGACTGTGCTTTCCCTATTGTATATTCTTGGCTCTTTTGTAATGAGTTTATTGACAATATATGCATAGGTTTATTTCTGGGATATTTCATTGATCTGCGTGTCTGTTTTTGTGCCAATACCATACTATTTTGATTACTACAGCTTTGTAATATAGTTTGAAGTCAGGGCGCATGATGCCCCTAGCTTTGTTCTTTCTCAAGATTTCTGTGGCTCTTTGGGGGTCTTTTGTGATTCCATATAAATTTTAGAATTGTTTCTTCTAGTTGAAAAATGCCATTGGAATTTTGATAGGGATTGCAGATTGCTTTGGTAGTATGGACTTTTTAACAGTATCAATTATTCTACTCCATGAGCACAGGATATCTTTCCATTAATTTCTCTTATTTAATTTTTTCATCAATGTCTTATAGTTGTCAGTGTATAGGTTATCTCCTTGGTTAAATGTGTTCCTAGGTATTTTATTTTTTTATTGTAACTGGGATTGTTTTTGTTGGTTTCTTCTGATAGTCTGTGTATAGAAACACAAAAGTTTTCTGTATATTGATTTTTATGTCCAGTAACTTTACTGAATTCATGTATTCAAGCAGTTTTTTGGTAGAGTCTTTAGGGTTTTCTATGTATAATGGGTCATCTGCAAATAGCAACAATTTTACTTCTTCCTTACTGATTTGGATGCCTTTTATTTCTTTTTCTTGCCTAATTGCTGTGGCTAGGACTTCCAGTAGGATGTTAAATAAATCAGTGAGAGTGGGCATCTTTTTTCCTGATCTTAGAGGAAAACCTCTCAGCTTTTCACAATTGAGTATGATATTAGCCCTGGGCTTGTTATATATGGCTTTCATTATGTTGAGATACATTCCCTCTGTGCCCTTTTGTTGATGATTTTTTTATCATAAATAGATGTTAAATTTTGTCACTTTTTTTGCATATTGATATGATCACATGATTTTTATCCTTCATTTTGTTAATATGACATATCTCACTTATTGATTTGCAAATATTAAACCATCCTTGCATCTTTGGAATGAATTTCACCTGATCATGCTATATGATCCTTTTAATATGTTGTTGAATTCAGTTTGCTAATATTTTGTTGAGGACTATATATGTTCATTCAGAATATTGGCCTGCAATTCTCCTTCTTATGGTGTTCTTGTCTAGTTTTGGTATCAGAGTAATGCTGGCCTCATAAAATGAGTTTGAATGTGTTCCCTTCTCTTACTTCATATTGTTGTTGTTGCTGTTGCTTTACTATTGAATTTTGTGAGTTTACATAGTCTAGATATGAGTTCTTTGTCAAGTATATGATTTGTACATTTTTATACTAGTCTGTGACTTGTCTTCTCATCCTCTTAATGAAGTCTTTAGCAGAGTCTAAATTTTTAATTTTGATGAAGTCTAATTTAGGAGAGTGTTTTGTTGTTGTGTCTAAGAATGTTCACCAAGTTTTTGGTCCAAGGGTTTTCTCCAAATTTAAAAAATTAGGTCATTTTACATTTACATTTACATTAATGGTGCATTTTGAGTTAATTTCTATATAGTGAAATTTAAGTTGAGTTCATTTTTTTTGCCTGTGGATATCTGTTTGTCCTCACCATTACCTTTCTTCCACTGAATTTTTTCCTTTGTCAAAAATCAGCTGGCTGTATTTTCATGGGTCAGTTTCTGGGTTTTCTAAATCAGGTAGAGTGATGCTTCCCAAATCATACTTCTTCAACATTGTTTTAAGTCTTCTGTTGTTTTTTTAAATCTTGCTTGCTCTGGCAGTTACATTTAATGTGTCAGTTACCAATTTTGTAAGAGTTAATGTCTGTACTATGCTACAATCTATAAACAAACCATATACACTTATTTAGATTTTTGATTTCTTTTATCAGGGTTTTATAATTTTCAGTATAAAAGTCCTGTAAATGTTTTATTCAACTTATACCTTAGTGTTTAATTATTTTGAGGTATTGTAAATGACATTGTATTTTACTTTGGTTTTTTTAATCAGTTGCTAATTTATAGAATATTTTTATATGTCCTTTTGTGCGGAGAGCTTGCTGAACTTTCTGAGGAGTGGTAAGAGCAGATATATTTTCCTTGTTTCCAGTCTTAGAGGGAAAACGTCAGTCTTTCACCAGATTATATTATTTAGCAGGAGGTCTTTAACATTATTCATCAACCTGAGAATCTCTCCTAGTTCTCCTATTTCCAGTTTTCAGAGGTATTTCTTATGAATGGATATTGAATTTTGTCAAAAAACATTGATTGCATCTACTTGCTGTAATTTAATAGTTTTTCTTATCTCATTAATGTGGTAGACTATATTGAATGATTTTTAAATACTGAAAATACAGCCTTGCATACTTGGTATAAACCTTACTTGATCATGTCATATAATTCTTTTTTTATTGATAAATTTTGTTTGCTAATATTTCTTTTAATGTTTGTTTGTTTATTTATTTAGAGAGCAACCAGGGAAGGGGCAGAGAGAGAAAATCCTAAGCAGGCTTTGCACTGTCAGTGCAGAGCCCAACTCAGGACCTGAACTCACAAACCATGAGGTTATGACCTGAGCCAAAATCAAGAGTCAGATGCTTAACCAACTGAGCCACTCAGGTGTCCCATGTTTGCTAATATCTTTAAAGTAGTTTTGCATCTCTATTCATGAGACAAATAGGTTTATAGTTATAGTTAGTATTCTCATGAAACTAGTTTGAAATTGTTCTCACCTTTCTATTATCTGGAAGAGATTATGTGAAAATTATATTTATTCTTCTTTACATGTTTGGTAGAATTCTTTAGCAAAAGTATCTGGTCTTGGAGATTTCTTTTGTGTGTTTAAATTACAAATTCAGTTTCTTTAATAGTTATAGGACAATTTAATTATCACTTTTAGGTTAATTATAGTATTTTTGCTTTCCTAGCAATTAGTTCATTTTATCTAATTTGTCAGCTTTATGTGCATAGAGTTCTCTGTATTATTCTTTTGTTATCATCTTGGTGCCAGTGGGTTCTGTTTTTTATATCCTTATTTTATATGTCATATTGATAATTTGTCTTCTTTTTTCTTTCTTTTTTCTTCTTTTTTCTAGCAACAGTGGTTGCTAGAAGTTTGTCAGTTTTATTATTTTCATCTAGTTTCTTCTCTTACTGGATTTTCTAAAAATTGTTTTCTGTTTCCAGTTTCATTGATTTTTGCTCTTGAGTTTTCCTTCTGCTGAAGTTGGGTTGTTTGTGCTGTTTTATACTTTTTAATGTTTGTTTTTGAGAGAGAGAAGGAACACGAGCAGGGGAGGGACCGAGAGGGAGATGCAGAATCTGAAGCAGGCTCTAGGCTCTGAGCTATCAGCACAGGGCCCAATGTGGGACTCAAATCCATGAACCAGGAGATCATGACCTGAGCTGAACTTGGATGTTTAACCAACTGAGCCACTCAGGCACCCCTACTGATTTGAGACTTTTTTTTTTCTTTTTTAAAGTAAACATTTAGTGCTATAAATTTCTCTCTCAGCACTCCTTTAGCTGCATTGTACAAATTGTATATCAAGTCACTAAAACAAATTCTTCATTTATATCTCCTAGTGTATCTTTTTCATTGATAGATTACAGTATGTGATCTTGAACAAATATATTTAAAACATAACTATTTACTTCATACTCAGTAGTTGGTAGACACCTGTGCAATTCTCAGGCTATTTAATAGTATAGCCTTTAATTTTCCTAGAGTAATTTGAACACTTAGCCAAGCCCTTGACTAAGTCCTAGAAAAGTAATTATGAACAAAATACAGAATATCTGCTTTCAGGAAGCTCAGCATTCTAGGGGGAAATTAAAATTAAATTATATAAGCAAATACAGCTCTACAAATTTGATAAGCACCAGGAAGCAAAAGTACACAATACAGTTTTTCTAATTGCAGTACTTGACTTCAGAGAGCTTAATGAAACCTTTCCATTAAAAAAGTGTGCTATTTGTTGAAGCTTGGTGGAGAAAGGGTTCACTGGACTACTTAACGATTTCTATGTAAGTTTTCAAACTCAAAGAAAAAGGAAGGTTAAGATAAAACAATACTTCAGCAAATCTTTAAGGAAAGTGTAGGAATAACTGAAATAAGGAAATATGAGCATTCCAAACGGAAAAGAACAAGTACCACAGTGAGCACAGGGTCCTAAAACAAATTAACAAGACTGGAACAAAGAAAGCAAGAGATCATGTGGCACAAGATGTGAAAAAGAAGATAATATATTTTCTTGAAGCCATATCCTGAAGTTTTTAAGTGATCAGTAGCCAGTGAATGTTTTAAGTAAGATAGTAAGACAATTACATTTACCTTTAAGAACTATAAGTCAGATGCATTAACTTTTACCCAACAATCTCATCTCTAAGAATTTATCTTAAAGCTCTACCTGCACAGGTACAAAATAATATATATACAAGGTTATTCATTACACCATTGCTGGTAATAACAATAAAATATAAACAGCCCAAGTGTTTATCATTGACTAGTTAATAAACTTGGGTCGCATCTACCCACAAATGAAGATTATGCATTCATCATGTGAATAAGAATCTACACGTAGGTAAGGAGTAATATTCCCGTATAAAGTCAAAAAGCATGAAACAGAGTAGTGTGTATAGAAAGCTCCTTTTGAGTAAGAAAGAGAGACAGGAATTATGTAGTTGCTTATATTTGCAAAAACGAAGCACTAGAAGAAAAATCAGTAATAAAAGTACAACAAGAGGGGAATAAATGGAGGAGACAAGAATGGAAATGAGACTTTGAATATACCTTTTAATAGTTTACTTAGCATATTTTAAAACTACACTAAATTTAAAAGCAGTTCTTAAGTGTGAAAATTTTAGAGACTGATGGTTCCAAATAAGATTAATTAGATACATTTCACTCTGTCCCTCACTTAAGCCCATTTTAAACCCTAGACATTAAGTATAAAGCAAACATAGGAAGACTTTGACCAGTGGAATGAACAAAGGAATGGCCAGTGTCTCAGAACCCAGTTTCTTCATTTTTATTTTTGCATAATGCATCTAAATTCAGTCCTGGATGAAATCAACAACTCAGACAAGCCAATCTGTGCAAGCCAATGTGCATAGACAAAAAAATTCCCAGTAAAGACTGCTTTCTCTAGGCAACCAAAAGGAAAGGGACAGCTTAGAAAGAAAATTTTAGACAGTTGCTTTACTTCAACTGTACAATATGAGGAAAAAGTGGTGTGCCTCTATCAGTAAAGACTGACTTCTACCACCATTCTGCAGTAACAAAGTACTCCTCCATCTTTCCAGTGGGATGATGTCAGAAGAGGACAAGTAGAGAGGCAGGACTTTCCCCACTGGTCAGTGGGTCAGCAAACACTGGCTCTAATCCCTACCTCATGGTGCCAGTAGAGGCTAAGGTTTGGACTCCAAACCTCTAGCAGTAGGAAACAGTATCCCTCTCTTCTCCAACTGCCATGGTGTCAGAGGAGGTGTACTAAAACTGAAGGTGAAAAAGATCTAGAATCTTATAATGTCTAGAATGTCCAGAATACAATTTACAACAATAATAGTAGTAATAACAATAACAGTGAGGTGATTTTAGCATATGAATAAGTTAATGACAACATTAGCATAAAGGATGGCAAGGGCCATAGGAATATTCTGTTGTAAGGTGCTTGCACTATATGTGGTATGGTTATGGTGTTGTTTTAAGATGGACAAATATTACTTTCAAAGGTATCATGTAAATAGGAAATTGCTAAAAAGATTTTAAAAGAAGTATAAATGATATACCAAGAGAAGGAATAAAATGGATTCATATAGAATGTTCCTTTAAAGCAGAGAAGGCAAAAAAAAAAAAAGAAAAGAAAGAAAGAAAGAAAGAATTGGTGGGGAAAATCAAAGAATAAATACAATGAATAGAAAAGTTACAAAAATTTAATCTAACTATATCAGTAAGTCACCACAAATATGAATGGTCTAAAGACATGAAGTAAAAGAGATTGTGAGATAGGATTTTTTTTAAAAGGTAGGGGGGAACTCTATGCTGACCTTAAGAAATACACTTTAAAGACTCAGAAAGGTTAAAAGCTAAGAAATAGAGAAAAATATACCATGCTAACACTAATCAAAAGTAAATTAAACTATGTTAACTTCAGAGAAAATATACTTCAAAACATGGAAGATTACCAAACATTACACACTTACTAAACATTACCAGAACATTACATATGGATATAAGTGATCCACTCTCTAAGAGGACATAACAGTTCTAAAATATTTATTCAGCTACAAACAGAGCTTCAAAATATATGAGGTAAAAAACTGATAAAACCAAAAAGACAAATAGACAAACTTGCTGTTAGATTTTGAGTCTTAAGCTCTATTCTGTTAGTATTGATAGATCAGGAAGGCAGAGAATTACTAAGCATATAGATGGCCTGAACATCACTAGGAACCAGCTTGAATCTATTGACACATATGAAGGCTATTCCAACAACAGAAGAATACACATTCTCCTAAAGTGTACATGAAACATTCACCAAAATAGAACACATTCTAGGCCAAAAAACATATTTTAATGAATTTAAATGTATAGAAATTAAAAATATATTCTCACATTATATCAGAAGTAGATAAGAAACCAAGTACAGAAAGATAGCTGGAGTATTCCTAAATATTTAGAAATCAATTAACACACTTCTAAATAATGCATCAAATAAGCCATGAGAAATTCTGAAAATATTTTTAAGTGAAAATAAATTTGTGTGATGCAGTTAAGCAGTACTCAATAGTTTATACCATTAAGTACACAGAAGAAAGATCTAAAATCAGTAACTGGACTTTCTACCTTAGGACACTAGGGAAAAGAAACAAATGAAAGCAGGAAAAGGAAATAATAAAAATTAGAACATAAATTAATAAAATTGAAAATAGGAAAAACAATAGAAAAATCAGCAAAATAAGCAAAATTCTTCAAGATGATTAAGAAATTGATTAACCTCTAGCCAGGTTAACAAAAAGAGGAAAACACCAGTTAACAATATCAAATATGAAAGAAGAGTCACAACAACCAAATTTACAGATGCTAAAAATCTAAGGGAATGCTATGAACAGCTATATGCCCATATATATGATTACTTGGATTACTTGTGTTTCAAGGAAACACAAACTTCCAAATGTACTCATGAAATATATAACTTGAGTAGTCCTATATCTATCTATAAAAGAAATTTAATATAGACTCTAAAATCTCTTAGAAAACACCAGATGGAAGTGATTTCATCAGTAAATTCTACCAACTTTTAAGAAATACCAATCCTACACAAACTTGCAGTAAAGTAAAAGGGAGGGGAACAATTTCTAACCATTTTATGAGTCCAGTATTACTCAAATATCCAGTAATAAAACTACAGACTAATATTTTTTGTGAAAATAAATTTAAAAATATTTTATAAATATTAGGAAACCAAATCCAGCAATATATAAAAGACTAATATATCCAAAATGATTTCATTATAAAAATGTAAAGTTGATTCTAAATTTATAAGCTGGTCAGTGTAAATCATCACACTAACAGATAATAAGAAATACTATGTGATCATATCAGTGTGAGAATAGAAAACATTTTATAAAATTACAAGCCATTTGCTGTAGACTGAAATGTGTCCCCCCCCCCCCCCGTGTCATATGAAATACTAGCCCTCAACCCTTTTTGGAGGTGGTGCCTCTGTGAGATGATTAGGTCATAAGGGCAGAGCCATCAAAAATGGCCCTAGTGCCCTTATAAATGAGACCCCAGAGATTTACTCACACTCTCCAATATGTGAGTACACAGTGAGAAAGACAGCCACTTATGAAACAGGAAGCAGACCCTCCCTATACACTGAGTTTACAAGCTCCTTGAACTTGGACTTCTAGCCTCCAGAACCATTAGAAGTAAATGGTTGTTGTTTAAAACCAGTCTATAGCATTTTTTGTTATAGCAGCTCAAATGGACTAGGACACCATGAAGAAAAAGTAACCACTGAAACAATTAGGAATACAAAGATAATGACCTAATAAAGGGCATATATGAAAAATCTAAAGTTAATATCATATTTACTGGTAGGGGGCAGAACCCGTTCCCTCTAAGTTAGGGAATAAGGTGAGTTTTCATTTGTCATTACTCTTATTCGGTGTCTTACTGGAAGAAAAAGGAAAAGCATACATATTGAATAGGAAGAAATATAACTATCTTAGTCTCAGGTGACATTATTTTCTATCTAGAACTCCTCCAAGCTTTTTTTTTCTGGAAATAAAAGCAATATAGTAACTTTACAGGATTGTAGGTCAATTTACAAAAGTTACTGCTTTCCTGTATTTCACAAATGAACTATTGGAACGTCACTTTTCTTTTTAAGTAACGGTTGCACAAAAAGAAAGAAAGTGTTAGTAATAAATCTAGCAAAATACAAGATGTAGATGCAGAAAACCATAAGACATTGATGAAAGAAATCAAAGAACATCAAAATAATTGAGAGATGTTTTGTATTCATGGATTGAACAATGATCTAAGATTCAAGGTAATCTCCATCATGATCCCAGGAAGTTCTTAGTAACAAACTGATTCTAAATTTTATATGGAAAATCAAAGGACCTCCCATAGAGAAAAATCTAAAAAGAACAAAGTTAGAAGAATTATATTTTCCAGTTTCAAGGCTTAGTATAAGCCTGCTGTAATTAAGACAATGAGATACTGGCAGAAAATACTTTTATTATTCAGTGGAAGAGAATGGAGAAACCAGATAGATCCACACAAATCTAATTGAATGAATTTTGACAAAAGTGTAAAAAATGCAAAAGCAACTCAATGGAGAAAGGATAGTCTTTTGGAGTACCTGGGTGGCTAGATAGGTTAAGGGTCTGACTCTTGATTTTAGCTCAGGTTATGATCTCACAATTTGTGAGATCAAGCACCACTTGTGGCTCTGTGCTGACAGCATGGAGCCTACTTGGGATTCTTTGCCTGTCTCTCATTCTCTCTTTCTCTCTCTTTCTCTCAAAAATTAATAAATATAAATTTAAAAAATTGTTTTTAAAAGGATAGCCTTGGGCGCCTGGGTGGTTCAGTCGGTTAAGCGTCTGGCTTCGGCTCAGGTCATGATCTCACAGTTTGTAGGTTCGAGCCCCATGTGGGGCTCTGTGCTGACAGCTAGCTCAGAGCCTGGAGCCTGCTTCAGAATCTGTATCTCCTTCTCTCTCTGACCCTGCCCTACTCGCGCTGTCTCTCTCTCTCTCAAAAATAAATAAAAAACAATATTAAAAAAAAATTTTTTAAAGGATAGCCTTCTGTTAAGTAGTGCTGGAACAAATGGATGTCCATATCCTTTTTTTTTTTTTTAATGAACTCAAATTCAGGCCCCATGTCTTACACAAAAATTAACTTAAAATGAGTTATAGACCTAAATGTAAATTGCAAAACAAGAACTTCTAGAAGGTAAAAGGTAGGACAAAAATAGAGAAGCTGGGATTGTTGATGAGTTTTTATATATGTAAGAGTGATGTCAGCAAAATGGTGGAAATTGTAGCCTCTCATTTCTCCATAGAAACATCAAAACAAACAAACAAAAAAAACCCCAAAAACTATCTGAACCAACTTTGTGAAATCTCTGGGAAACCAAGGTTTACTGTAACCAAACAAAAACTATTAAGAAAAAGCCATCTTCAAAATGCCAAGTAGGTTTTGTAGTGTTTTACTTGCTCCTACCTCTCAACCTACCCAGTGCAGTGGTGGTATTGGTCTTAACCAGACAGCAGCCTAGTTCCTAGGTCCTCCTGCAGACCAGAGGGAGAAGAACACACTTCATTTGCAAATTGTTAGCTGCTCTGACCTGTATGGGGGATACCTGGAGGACTGACTCAAGGTGCTTATCTATTTCACATAATAAAGAATGCAGGCAGGAAAAGCAACTGAGTCTTGCTCTTAAAAGTTATAAGGTAGACTGCAAATCTGCACATGCCTGAGATAACAGTCTATGAGTGGAAATACACAGTAGGGTTTCTAAGACCCAGAGGAGAAGCTGGTTCAAGACTCCAGAAAATTAGGACATGCAAAAGTAGCTGAGAACATGGGCAAATTTATAGCCATATATATGCTTGGGCAAGACACATACTCAGAAAAGATCCAGGACAGGATCTTCAGCTTTCTCCTAGGGCTGATTTCTAGGCTCATAGAAAACCTAAATAAGTAGTAAGGGAGTGCCCCAGAGTAGAGACAATTTGCAAAGACTAGACTAGAGACCGCTTTTCTCTTTTTTGCATTGTTTTTTAATTTTTTCTTTGTTTTAGCTCCTAACATTCAAGGAAATCTGTGTAAAAACGTATTAGTCTGAGTATAACTAAAGAAACAGTCTTCAGTAATCGCCCACTATAACTGACTTCACAAAAATAATTTGGAAATGTCCCAAACACTACTCTATCCTCCAATAATTTTTTTAAAAAAATAGGAAGCCCTGACAAAAGGGGAAATCTAATTTCCAGAGTTAGCACATTAAGAATTAAATGCCCAATTTTTAGCTAAAGTCACAAGTCTCATGAGGAAACAAGAAACAATGACTTCATTGAAAGGAACAGAATTCACTGAAAGAAACTGTCTCTGAAGAAGCCTAGATATTAGACTTAATTGACACATGCTTTAAAATAGTTACCTTAGGGGCGTCTGTGGGTGTCTTCAGCTCAGATCATGATCTCACAGTTTGTGAGTTTGAGCTCTGCATCAGGCTCTGTGCTGACAGCTTAGAGCCTGGAGCCTGCTTTGGATTCTGTGTCTCCTTCTCTCTCTCTGCCCCTCTCCCACTCACACTCTGTCTCTCAAAAATGAATAGACATTAAAACAATTTTTTTAATGAAAAAATAATTAGCTTAAATATGACCAAAGAGCTAAGAGAAAACATGGAAAAATAACTAAAGGACATCAGGAAAACAATATTTGAATAAAATTAGAATATCAACAAAGAAATGGAAATAATAAGAAGGAACCAAGCAAATTCTGCAGTTGAAAAATATAATATCTAACATGAAAAACTGATTAGAGGGCTTCAACTGCAGAAATCAGTAGGCAGAAAGAATTAGTAAACTTGAATATAGAACAATTGAAATTACTGAATCTGAGAAGCACAAAGAAAAAAGAATGAAAAAACATGAGCAGAGACTAAGGAACTTGTGGGACACTATCAATAAAGAAAAATGACCAAAATCAGGGCGCCTAGGTAGCTCAGCTGGTTAAGTGTCTGACTTCAGCTCAGGTCATGATCCTGTGGTCTGTGACTTTGAGACCCACATCAGGCTCTGTGCTGACAGGTTGGAGCCTGGAGCCTGCTTCAGATTCTGTGCCTCTTCCCTTTCCTGCTCACTTTCTGTCTGTCTCTCAGAAATAGTAAACATTAAAAAAAATATATATAAAATAAATGTATAATGGAAGTCCCAAAAGGAGAAGAGAAAGAGGAAGTTATTTAAGGAAATAATGGCCAAAAATCCTTCCAGATTTTATGACAGACCTGCATCTACAAATCCAACAAGCTCAATGAACTCCAAGGAGGATAATAGCAAAGAGATCCAAACTGAGGCACATAATCAGTGAAAAGACAGAGAATCTTGAAAGCAGTGAGAGAAGTAACTTATCACTACAAGGGAGTCTTCAGCACAGTTTTAGCTAATTTCTTCCTACAAACATTGGAGAAGAGAAGGCAGTAGGATGATATGTAAAGTGCTAAAAGAAATAAACTGTTAAGTGACAGTTTTGTATCCATAAAACTAGGGAGAGATTAAGACATTCCCAGAAAAACCTTGGAGGAGGAGCGGCAAGATGGCAGAGAAGTAGGTAGCTCTGAAATCTCCACCCACCTGCAACTATCAAACTGAGAAGAATTAAAAGCCACAATATTCTGATCTCCAAGAACAGAGGTGTGTGCATAGACTTCTTATTGATAACAGCCTCATGGATGCCTGAGTGAGTGCGAACTGGGGCCGGACACTTGGGGGAGGGAATGCAGGCCCAAGATGGAGCCGGGAGAGAAGGTGCCCGGAAACTTGGCCCTGGACCCGCAGAGGGCCGTGTGCCCAGAGGCAGCACACAACCGTAGAGAGCCACGCATGAACCGGCCATGCAGGGCACTGCGTGGGATGGCAGCGGAGAGCCAAGGGGAAGAAAGAGGAGAGACTGTAAATGCTCATAGAGTGATCTCTGGAGAGGGGAGGCCTCAGCCCGGCAGGGAGAGACACAAACATCCCAATTGTAGCCGCTGGACGCGTAAGAAATCCGTCCCCCTCAGCGGCCTTGTTCTCCCGCGGGCGCGACAGCTCACTGACGTGAGGTGGAGCCAGGAAAAAGCTGGCTCCCCAGTGCCTTTATTCAGTCCCGGCTAGAAAGCCGCTCGCCTGCAGGAGATCTTTTTAACTGTGATGGCAGCATTAAAGTGCATGAACTAGGATTTAGAAACCTGGCGGAGCTTAGAAAACCAAAGCAATCTGACATGCCTGTGGCACGGGGAGGTCGGACTAAAGAGTGACTGTCAACGCATGGTCTGAGGGGGCCTAGGGGCACTGCCATTCTCCTCCCCCCAACCACTAAGGTGGGGCCTCAGAGAGCAGCCCCTGAGAACCAACATACCTACACAAGCCACCCCAATCCGCCCAGGAGAGCTGCTTTTTATTTATTATTCTTATTTTTTTATTTTGATATTTTTTCATTTCTTTTTATTTTTTTATTTTTCCACTGTTTTATCTTTTATCTTTTCCTTTTTCCTTCTTTTCTCCCTTTCCCCCCTGGAGTCTGGAAAAGACCAACATTGATGCACTGCTGTGATTAGATCAACTCTTGCCTTCCAGATATATTTTCCCTTATCTCATGCTTATCTCTCCCCTCTGCAGGTTTTATGCTCTTAGACTGCCCTTTATCTTGGCTGTTTCTGTCCTCCCACCCAACCCCCCACCCCGCCTTCTTTTTTTCCTATCCTGTCCTCTTTTCTTTTCTGTTTTTTTTTTTCTTTCCCCTGTTGGTTTGTTTGTTTATTTGATCTGTCTGTGCATTTGTGTGCTTTTATACCCTGTGTGTTTGTCTGTTTTCCTTTTCAGGGCTACCTCAAGAAACAAGCCAAAGCACACATGGTAGAGAGTCCCAAATAGCATGGAGTAGGGGAAAAATTAATAAGAGGCATAATAAGAGAATCTGAGAGACACCATTAAAAGAACATCTCCTGAAACGACAGTCAAAGATCCTCCTTTAATAGAGCAATACTAACAGGCGCACAGTGCAGAATGAGCTTTTAAAACTGACAAGAGACAGAAAGCTAGCCAAAATGATGAAATAAAAGAACTCTCCTCTAAAGAAATTCCAGGAAGAAATCATAGCTACAGAACTGCTCAAAACAGACACAAGCAACATAACTTGACAAGAATTTAGAACAATTGTCATAAAATTAATTTCTGGGCTTGAAAAAAACATAGAAGACATCTGACAAGCTATTGCTATAAAGACTAGGGAGCTCCAAAATAGTGACAAGTTAAAAAGGCTATAAATTAGGTGCATAATAAAATGGAGGCTGCCACTGCATTGATTGAAGACGCAGAGAGGAGAATAGGTAAATTAGAAGACACAGTTATAGTAAAAGAGGCAGCTGAGAAAAAAAGAGCAAAATTGATACAGGAACATGAAAGGAGAATTTGAGACCTGAGTGATATAATCAAACGGAACAATATCTATATCATAGGACTCCCTGAAGAGGGAGAAAGAGAAAAAGGTTCTGAAGGGGTGATTGATCAAATTATAGCCAAACATTTCTCTAATCTGGGGAAAGAAGACATTGAAATTCAAGAGACACATCGAACTCCCCTAAGATGTAACTTGAACCAACCTTCAGCACGACATATCATAGTGAAATTGGCAAAATATAAAGATAAAGAGAGAATTCTGAAAGCATCTAGGGATAAAAGAGCCCTAACATACAAAGGGAAACCTATCAGAGTGGTTACAGACCTAACTAATGAAACATGGCAGGAAATCTTCAATGTGATGAACAGAAAAAATATTCAACCAGGAATCCGTTATCCAGCAAGCCTGTCATTCAAAATAGAAGGAAAGATAAGGGTTTTCCCAAATAAACAAAAGTTGAGAGAATTCATCACCACCAAACCAGCCTTACAAGAAATCCTAAGAGGGACCCTATGCGAGAAATATAGAAAGGAATATAAGACACCAGAGACATCAATACACACATGAACCCTACAGAGAACACAATGAATCTAAGCCCACATTTTTCAGTAATGATACTGAATGTAAATGGACTGAATGCTCCAATCAAATGATACAGGGTAGCAGAATGGATAAAAAACCAAAATAATCTATTTGCCGTCTACAAGAGACTCTTCTTAGACCTGAAGAGACCTTCAGATTGAAAGTAAGGGGATGGAGAAATACCTACATGCGACTGGATGTCAAAAGAAAGCCAGAGTAGCCATACTTATATTGGACAAACTGGACTTTAAAGGCAGTAACAAAAGATGAAGAAGGGCATTATATAATAATTACAGGGTCTCTCCATTAGGAAGAGCTAACAATTATAAACATCTATGCGCTGAATTTGGGAGCACCCAAATACATAAAACAACTAATCACAAACAGAAAGAATCTTATTGATAAGAATGTGCTCATTGCAGGGGACTTTAATACTCCACTTACAACAATGGATAGGTCAACCATACAGATCATCACTAAAGAAACAATGGACCTGAACAGCACACTGGAACAGATGGACTTAGTAGCTATATTTAGAACTCTGCATCCTGAAGTAGGGAATTCACTTTCTTCTCCAATGCACATGGCACATTCTCCAAGATAGATCACATACTGGGTCATAAAACAGCCCTCCATAAACACAAACGAATTGAGATCATAACATGCACACTTTAAGATCACAATGCTATGAAACTTGAAATTAACCACAGAAAAAAGTCTGGGAAGCCTCCAAAAATGTGGAGGTTAAAAAACCACCCTACTGGGGCACCTGGGTGGCTCAGTTGGTTGCGACTC
>NC_043712.1:61303610-61315723 GCF_006229205.1 Suricata suricatta
TAGGCCCCTCAGTAAGAAAAGAGAGAACACCCAAATAGACAAAATCATGAATGAAAATGGATTTATTACAACTGATCCCCCAGAAATACAAGCAATCATCAGAGATTACTATGAAAATTATATGCCAACAAACTGGACAATCTAGAAGAAATGGACAAATTCCTAAACTCATACACACTACCAAAATTAAAACGGGAGGAGATAGAAAATCTGAACAGACCCATAACCAGTGAAGAAACCGAATCAGTTATCAAAAATCTCCCAATGAATTAAAGCCCAGGGCCAGATGGATTCCCAGGGGAATTTTACCAGGTTTAAAGCAGAGCTAACACCCTTCTTAAGTTATTCCAAAAAGAAAAATAGAAGGAAGACTTCTGGACTCATTCCACGAAGCAAGTATCACTTTGATTCCCCAACCAGACAGAGACCCAACAAAAAAAGAGAACTACAGGCCAATATCCTTTAATCAATGCAGATGCAAAAATAGTCAACAAGATACTAGCAGTTGAATTCAACAGCACGTAAAAAGAATTATTCATCATGGTCAAGTGGGATTCATTCGTGGGTTACAGGCCTGGTTCAATATTCACGAATCCATCAATGTGATAAGTCACATTAACAAAAGAAAAGATAAAAACCATGTGATCCTGCTGATAGATGCAGAAAAAGTATTTGACAAAATACAACATCCCTTCTTAATAAAAACCCTTGAGGAAGTTGGGATATAAGGAACATAAACATTATTAAAGCAGTTTATGAAAAGCCCACAGCTAATACCATCCTCAGAGGGGAAAAACGGAGAGCTTTCTCCCTGAGATCAGGAACATGACGGGACCCAGGACTCCAAGATGGCGTCACCTGACCAGTGAAGGAGAAGAAGCTCATGGATGTGAAGCTAGGAGAGCTGCCAGGCTGGATACTGATGGCCGGATTTCACCCCTAGAGGCATTGCTGGTGCATTTCAAAGAGGTTACTACCGGTACTACAATAAGTATGTGAATGTGAAGAAAGGGAGTGTCACTGGGATTTCTATGGTGCTGGCAGTGAAACTACTGTCGGTGTTACAAGGAACTCAAACATGAGTGGCTACACAAGTACCACTGAAGAGGGCCCAGTGTGGAGGCACATTCAGCATTCCTGACCGTCACCTTTGAATCCTTTCATAGCCTAATTCAGAATTAACCTCCAATAAAAGATGATTGATACTCAAAAAAAAAAAAAAAGGAACACGACAGGGATGTCCACTCTCACCACTGTTGTTTAGCATAGTGCTGGAAATCCTAGCATCAGCAATCAGACAACAAAAGGAAATAAAAGGCATCAAAATTGGCAAAGAAGTCAAACTTTCACTTTTCACAGATGACATGATACTCTACATGGAAAACCCTATCAACTCCACCAGAAGCCTTCTAAAACTGATCCATGAATTCAGTAAAGTCGCAGGTACAAAATCAATGTACAGAAATTGGTTGCATTCCTATACACCAATAATGAAGCAGTGGAAAGAGAAATCAAGAAACTGATCCCATTCACAATTGTACGAAAAACCATAAAATACCTAGGAATAAATCTAACCAATGATGTAAAAGATCTGTATGATGAAAGCTATAGAAAGCTTATGAAAGAAATTGAAGAAGACACAAAGAAATGGAAAAACATCCCATGCTCATGGATCGGAAGAATAAACATTGTGAAAATGTCATTATTACCCACAGCAATTTACATATTCAATGCATTCCCAATCCAAATTGCACCAGCATTCTTCTCAAGGCTAGAACAAGCTATCCTAATATTTGTATGGAACCACAAAAAAACCCAAATAGCCAAAGTAATATTGAAGAAGAAAACCAAAACAGGAGGCATCACAATCCCAGACTTCAGCCTCTACTACAAAGCTGTCATCATCAAGACAGTATGGTATTGGCACAAAAACAGACACATAGACCAATGGAATAGAATAGCCCAGAAGTGGACCCACAAGTGTATGGCCAATTAATTATTGACAAACCAGGAAAGAGTATCCAATGGAAAAAAGACAGCCTCTTTAACAAGTGGTGCTGGGAGAACTGGACAGCAACATGCAGAAGAATGAAACTAGACCACTTTCTTACACAATACACAAAAATAAATTCAAAATGGATTAAGGACCTGAATGTGAGACAGGAAACTATCAAAACCCTAGAGGAGAAAGCAGGAAATAGCCTCCTTGGCCTCAATCACAGCAATTTCCTACTCGACACATCCCCAAAGGCAAGGATTGAAGAATAAAAATGAACTATTGGGACTTCATCAAGATAAAAAGCTTCTGCACTGCAAAGGAAAAAAAAAACTAATAGGCAACCGACAGAATGGGAAAAGATAGTGGGAAATGGCATATCGGAAAAAGGACTAGTATCCAAAATCTACAAGGAACTCACCAAACTCCACACCCAAAAAACAAACAATCCAGTGACGAAATGGGCAGAAGACATGAATAGACACTTCTCCAAAGAGGACATCCAGATGGCCAACAGACAATATGAAAGATGCTCAGTGTCACTCATCATCAGGGAAATACAAATCAAAACCACACTGAGATACCACCTCACTCCAGTCAGAGTGGGTAAAATGAACAAATCAGGAGACTATATAGATGCTGGCGAGGATGTGGAGAAATGGGCACCCTCCTACACCATTGGTAGGAATGTAAACTGGTGCAGCCGATCTGGAAAACAGTGTGGAGGTTCCTCAAAAAACTATCCATAGAACTCCCTTATGACCCAGCAATAGCACTCCTAGGGATTTACCCAAGGGATACAGAATTGCTGATGCATAGGGGCACATGTACCCCCAATGTTCATAGCAGCATTGTCAACAATAGCCAAAACATGGAAAGAGCCTAAATGTCCATCACCTGATAAATGGATCAAGATGTGGTGTATATATATATATATATATACATACATACAATGGAATACTACATGGCAATGAGAAAAATGAAATCTGTCCATTTGTAGCAAATTGGATGGATCTAGAGGGAGTCATGCTAAGCGAAATAAGTCAGGCAGAGAAGGACAGATACCATATGTTGTCAGTCATATGTCTAACAGGAGAAACCTAATAGGAGACCATGGGAATGGGAAAGGGGTGGGGGAAAGTGTTGGGGAGAGGGAGTGAGGTAAATCATGAGGAACTTTTGAATACTTAACACAAACTGAGGGCATAAAGTGGGGGGAATGGGAAAGGGGGTGATGATCTAGAGAGGGGCACTTGTGGGGAATAGCTCTGGCTGTTATATGGAAACCAACTTGGTAATAAACTATATAAAAAAATAAAACTACACTGTAAAGCTCAAAAATGATAAACTTTTAAAAATAAATTAAGTTTGGTAGAATTCCCCTGGATAATCATCTGGCCCAGGACTCTTGTTTGTTTGGAGATTTTTTTTTTTATTACTGATTCAATTTCTTTAATAGTTATAGGTCTGTTCAAATTTTTTTTTTTATGTTTTTTTATTTAGTTTCTGAGAGAGAACAGAAGCAGGGGATGGGCAGAGAGAGAGGGGGACAGAGGATCTGAAGTGGGCACTGACATGTTGAGCATAGCGAGCTTGATGTGTGGCTCAAACTCACAAACAGTGAGATCATGACCTAAACTGAAGTTGGACACTCAACAAACTGACCCACCCAGGTACCCTAGATCTGTTCAAGTTTTTTATTTCTTCCTGTTTCAGTTTTGGTAGTTTGTATATTTGTAGGAATTTGTCCATTTCTTCCAGATTGCCCAATTTGTTGGCATATAATTGCTCATAATACTCTCTTATTGTTTGTACTTCTGTGGTGTTGTTTGTTATCTCTCCTCTTTCATTCATTTTATTTACTTGGGTCCTTTCATTTTTCTTTTTATAAATCTGGCTAGGGGTTATCAATTTTGTTAATTCTTTCAAAGAGCCAGCTCCTAGTTTTGTTGATTTGTTGTACTGTTGTTGTTTTCAATATCATTGATCTCTGCCCTAATCTTTATTATTTCCCTTCTGCTGCTGTTTTGGGGTTTTATTTGCTGTTCTTTTTCCAGCTCCTTTAGGTGTAAGCTTAGGTTGTGTATTTGAGCCATTTCTTTCTTCATTAGGAAGGCCTCTATTGCTATATACTTCCCTCTTATGACTGCCTTTGCTGGGTTTTGGACTGTTGTGTTTTCATTTTCATTGGCTTCCATGTACTTTTTAATTTCCTCTTTAATTTCTTGGTTAGCCCATTCATTCTTTAATGATGTTCTTTATTCTCTAAGAATTAGTGGTCTTTCCAAATTTTTTCTTGTTGAAAAAACAAGTGGTGTGGTCTGAAAATATGCATGGTGTGATAGCAATCGTTTGTACTTGTTGAGGGCTGATTTATGGACCCAGTATGTGATCTATTCTGGAGAATGTTCCATGTGACTCAAGAGGAATGTGTATCATGCTGCTTTAGGATGGAATGTTCTGAATTTATCTGTCAAGTCCATGTGGTCCAGTCTGTCATCAATGACATTGTTTCCTTATTGGTTTTGTGCTTAGATGATCTGTCCATTGCTATATGTGGGGTGTTGAAGTCCTCACTATTACGGTATTATTATCAATGAGTTTCTTTATGGTTGTGATTAATTTATTCATATATTTGGGTTCTTCCAAGCAGGAGGCATAAATATTTACAATTGTTAGATGTTCTTGGTAGATAAACCTCTTAATTATGATATAATGCTCCTCTTCATCTCTTGTTACAGTCTTGTTTTAATATCTAGTGTGTCTGATATAAGTATTGTCGTGACCCGCCACGACAATCTGAAAAGAGACCCGAGGCAAGGGAATGAGGAAGAAAGAGGAGACAGAAAGTCAGGGGACGGGAGGGACACTCAGAGCCATTGCACCAAAAGTGTCATTCTTTATTAGTAGTTTTGTAGCTTTTATGCAATAACCACAGGAGCTACTGTCGAATAAGCAAAGCATAAAAATAGGCCAAGTTCCTTATTTTCCAGACTGTCCCCCTTGTGACCCTGCTTGCTAAAGCATACTTCCCTATGACCTCACGGAGGGATGAGAACTCTCAAGGGATAAGGAGGAGGAATTGTGGTAGACCCTTATTTTTAAAGGTCATTTAACCACATCAGGGGCACGTGTGCAGGGTGCATGGAAGAGTCCCGAGAGCTGTTGCTCTACTTGTGGGAGGGTGCTTCCCCTTGACAAGAAGGGGAACTTCCCTCTAAGGAGCTATAGTTCGACCGGTCACTCCTCCTGTGCTGCTGCTTCCCACAAAGTATGGCTACTCTGGCTTTCTTCTGACATCCTTTAGCATGATAGATACTTCTGCATCCCCTTACTTTGAATCTGCAGGTATCTTTAGATCTAAAATGAGTCTCACAATTGTAGGCAATGTATAGATGGGTCTTGTTTTCTTATCCATTCTAATACCCTATGTCTTTTGATTGGAGCATTTAGTCCATTTACCTTTGGAGTGATTATTGAAAGATAGTAATTTAGTGCCATTGTGTTGCCTGTACAGTTGGTGTTTCTGGTGATGTTCTTGATCCTTTGTTGCTTTTGGTTTATTATGTTTTATTTTGTTTTTTTCTCCACTCAAAGAGTCCCCCTTAAAATTTCTTGCAAAGCTGGTTTAGTGGTCATAAACTCCTTTAGTTTTTGTCTGAGGAACTCTTTATCTCTCCTTCTATTTTGAATGCCAGCCTTGCTGGATAAAGAATTCTTATGCATATTTTTCCAATTCAGCACATTGAATATATTCTGCCATTCACTTCTTGCCTGCCAAGTCTGTGGAAAAGACTTTCTTCTTATTATGTTTGCAAATAAATTTCATCCTTTGTTGTTCCTTTTACTTATAATTTATTTTACTTTGTTCCTTTTACTTAATTTGTTCTTTTTACTTATAATTTATATGTGTCACTAATGTGAATTTCTTGTAGACCTCATATATTTGGGTCTGGCTTTTATATCATATCTGTTCATTTCTGCCTTTAATTGTAATGATTAGACCATTTATGTCTAACATTAAATGTATCATGGCTATTTGCTAACTATTTTTGCAATTTTGTTTCATTTTTCTGCTTTTGCTGCTTTTCTGGATTAATTGTATATTTTGAATGATTTCATTACATCTAAATTAGTGGTTTGTTAGCTGTGCCTCTCTTCTGTGGATATGTGGTTGCTTTTGCTTTAGCACTTATAGTATACATCTGTAACTTACCACAATATACTTCAAATAATTTATTCACTTTATTTATGAGAATTTTGTGGTTTTCCATTTTTTACCTTCCACTTTTTATGCTATTGACATTGTACATTTTACATATACGTACATATGTATAACACATATATTAATCCTTTTAGCGTGCTGTTGTTATTTCAAAAGATAATTTACCATTTTTTTAAAAAAGTTCTGAAAATGAGAAAAGTATATTTTATATATATCATCATGGTTCCAGGTTATGGTGTTCTGAATTTGTGTATAAATCCAGATTTCTACCTGATTGCATTTTTCTTCAATCTGAGAATTTCTTTTAACTTCTCCTGTAATGTATGTCAGTTGATAATAAATTCAGCCTTTATCTGAAAATGTCTTATATTTGCTAAATATAGAATTAAAGTCTGACTTTTTTCCTTCAGTACTTTAAAACTGTCACCTCATTGTCTTTGGCTATATAATTTCTGACAAGCAGTAGGCATTCTTTTTTCCTTTGTTTCTCTATACTTATTATGCCTTTTTCTGTCTACTTAAGATTTTCTTTTCATGGAATGAAATATTTGCAATAACATGGATGGACCTAGAGAGTATAATATTACGTGAAATAAGTCAGTCAGAGAAAGACAAATACTATATGATTTAAGAAACAAAACAAAGAACAAACAAACAAAAAAAGGTCCAAACAAAAAGAGTGGACTCTTAAATATAGAGAACAAACTGGTAGTTGCCAGAGGGGAGGTTGGTAGGGGGATGGATGAAATTGACAAAGGGGATCCAGAGTAAATTTATCTTGTTAAGCAGTGAGTAATATATAGAACTGGTGAATCATTATATTGTACACGTGAAACTAATATAATACTATGTTAATTATATATTTTTAAAAGATTTTATTAGCAGTTTGATTATAGTGTATCTTGGTGTGGATTGCTTCATCTTTCTGCTCCTTAATTCATTTAGTTTTTTGGATCTAAGGGTTTGTACACATTATCAAAATTTGAACATTTGCCCATTAATTCTTCAAATGTTTTTTATCTTTCTTTTTTTCTTCTGAAATGTTTATTGTACCTGGGTTAAACTACTTGATATCCTCACACAGGTCACAGATAACTAATTCTGTTTATTATTTTGCAGTCTTTATTCACTGTGGGTTTCTTCTTTCATAGTTTTGCTGTTTTTGTTTGATTTTTGGTTTGTTTGTTTTTGCTCTGCCTTAAAGTATGCATTAGGTTATTTATCATTCCTTATATGGTATCTTTCCTCTTTTTAATGCCATTTAGTGTTTTCTTATTGCTTGTTTGGTTGGTTTTCTCATTTCAGATATTTTTTATACTTAGGATTTTAGTTTGAAAGCATTGAAGTAAGTTCCCTTTTGTTCTCATCATGTTCATGTTTTTCTTTCTCTTCTTGAACATAAGGTGTATATTTGCAGTTTTAAATGGCCTTGATTATTTTATTATGTGTCATTTCTTACTCTGTTGCTACTGATTGATGTTCTCCTCAATAAGAATTGTCTATCCTTACTTCAGTACATAACCTGTAATTTTTTATTGGGCTCTTTGTATTGTAAATTTTATATTGTTAGCTGCTAGTTTTGTTGTATTACTTTAAATCTTTTGACGCGTTTTCCGGTATATAGTTGTTACTTGGAATTAATTTGATCATTTCAAGTCTTTAAGCTCTTTTACATTAGATTCAGAGCTCACTTTAGGACTAATTGGTCCCTCTTTTAAGCAACAGACAATTTTCTGGTATTCTTCCCAATTGGCCATGAAGTAGGAGATTTTCCTACCCTGCCTGGTGGCAGCAGAAACTTCCTACATTTGTGTATGCTTTGATGATTTTTTTCAGTCTACTCTTATACACTGGTCTTTCTCCAACCTTAAGCATTTCTCTTGCATACTTGCACAAGTTAGGAGACTTTGGAGACTCTTCTGCAAATCTCTAAGACTGTATATCAGTATAGGTTTTTCTTTTCTGCTATTTCATCCTTAATAATTCTAGTTGTCATGGATTTCTTAAAATTCAGTTATGTCACTTCAACTTCCTGAGTCAGCCAGGCAAATTTTGGTTCTTTTTGTTCTGTGGGATATAAACTCTTCTGGGCAGTAAGCTGTGTGATAAAGGAAATTTTCAATTTTGGGCCCTTTTCCTGGGTTCCCAGGGAAGCTATGCAATAACATTTACCAAGGTAAAAATGACTTGGCAAAACCTCAAGCATGGGTTCTATTTCTGCCCCAAGCGTACATTGTACATCTGCTTCAAGTAAAAACAAACAAACATTCCAAACATAAAAATAAGAAAACCAAAACAAAAACTCCCTGGTTCCTATAAGATTAAAGTCATACAGCCTTGTACATAATAAAAACATAAGATAAAGTCTGTAGCTTTCTGGAATGTCCTTCCTCTTGATGCTTTTGTGACTCTATGTAAACAACACATATAATCTTGCACCAACCCTGGAGGGCTGTCTTCCTTGTGTATCATTGGCAGTTGTCCTAACTTGGGCTCAAATACAATTCTTCCTTCCTCTTAAAAAAAATTTTTAAGGTTATATTTTATTTTTGAGAGAGAGTGCAAGCAAGGGAGGGGCAGAGAGAAGGGGACAGAGGATCTGACTAGGCTCCATGCTGACAGCAGGGAGCCCAGTGTGGGGCTCAAAGTCATGAACTGAACTGAAGTTGGATGCTCAACTGACCTAGGTGTCCCTCTTGAAAATTTTTTAAAATGTTTGTTCATTTTGCATTGATATGTGACGATTATAGGACTCACCTCATTTGTTTTCCTCTTGTCAAGTATTCCACCAGATGGCCTGGTGTTTGAAGTCTAAAAACTGTCTTATATGATTTGTATGCTTTTTTAGATTCACTATGGAAGGGCAAATCAGCTCCTTTCCCTCTGTTCTGGTAAGTTTGGGAAACCTTTCTGAAATCTCATTTGAAACACAGACATCGACCATTTTAACATTTAACATTATTTAGGCTTGTTATTCGGGATTTTAAGATTGATCCTTGTTGAGCCTTAAAAAATGTTTTTTGTTATCACTTCCCCCTCACAAAAGTTGTTGTGAACACCCTGAATATGCCGCTTTTGAAACTATACCTTCCTTCACATTCTGAAACACTGGAACCTGTGCAGGCAACTCAAGTGCTAAATTTTTTCCCATTTACAGGGTACTGCTTTACAAAACCAGAACTGATCTTCACATTGGAGCAAGGAGAAGATCCATGGTTATTAACGAAAGAATTTCTAAGAAAAACCTCCCCAGGTGAGTTATCCGATACTGGCAGAAGGCACCCAAGAAAATTAGATCCAAAGTGATGAGCTAGTGAGCAGCTTGAAACGTGTTACAGACTTTTACATTTGAAATTATTAAAAAAAATAGATCTAATAAAATGTGGGAGGAGCCAGCTAACACAAGGAATGGATTATAAGCATATTGATATTCTCATCGATAAAAGATGAGAGTTAAGTATCTCATTTGAAGCTGAAAAGTAATGAATTCTGTGTATTTAACAGTAAAAAGATAAAAACTAAAGTTAATAAAACAACTAAACTTGAGAGTCAGCAGATCAGAAAAGAGAAAGGAATGATAATTATTTTTTAAAATGTTTGTTTATTTTGAGAGACCAACTGTGAGCGGGGGAGGGGCAGAGAGAGGGAGACAGCACAGAGCCCAATGAGGAGCTTGAATCAAGGACCACGAGATCATGACCTGAGGGGAAACCCGGTGCTTCGCTGACTGAACCACCCAGGTGCCCCAGGAACCATAATTTTTTTCAAATTTTTTCATGTTTATTTATTTTTGAGAGAAGAGAGAGAATGAGTAGGGGAGGGGCAGAGAGGGAGGGAGACACAGAATCCAAAGCAGGCTTCAGGCTCTAAGCTGTCAGCACAACATGGGGCTTGAACCCATGTAACATGAAATCATGACCTGAGCCAAAGTCGGACATTTAACCAACTGAGCCACCAGGCGCCCAAGGGACCATAATTTTATCATTATATAATAATGAATTACTAGAAGCCACCTAAATAAATAAATTATTAGGAAATTATTATGTAATTAGAAAGGATAATTCCTGGAGCAAAGTGCAGCCTTACTAATAATTATAAGTTAAACATGTTTGAGCAAAGAAAATTTTCTTACAAAGCTATATAAAGAGTCCCCAATAAAACCATGTGACAACGATACTTCCATTAAAAAAAAATATGAGTCCACAAGACAACCAACCACATTTACTGATTCTCTTAGCACATCATCATACTCATAGCTAAGATTTATAAAGTAAAATAATTGATACAAAGCAAAATTAGCAAAGAGAACAGGGACAAAGTCCAGAGGAAACCAGATGCAAGCTTCCAACACCCCAGCAATGAATGTGGCAACAGATGTGAAATGTCTGCCTGGAAAGTTCTTTAGAGACTAGGTTCGTAGGGACCGTTTCAAAATCTAAGTTCCCAGATGCCAGCCAAGGACTAATCTTGCAAGTCGATAAAAGATGAGAGCTCTTGCAAGTTCTAAGGTTAACAGTCTCAGGCCTGCTGTGTTAGTGTTCTACACAAAACCTCTGCAAATACACTGTATAATATATAGTAAGGTAAACCTATCTGCCATATCAACTAATGTGTAAATGAATTAAATTCACCTATTCAGATAACATGCTATCAGATTGTATCAGAGATATGCCTAAAAAGTAATATACAAAGTTTGAAATACAGTCATGAATTAGCCAAAAATGTAAAATAAGACCATGTCTAAAACAGATAAGGAAAAGGACAGTTTGATAAAGCTAAACAAAACCGTTTTTAAAGGATATGTGAAAGTTTTGAATGTTAGTGCACCAAATAGATTATCAAGACTTATAAATTCAGAAGGAACAGCAAAAGTTATAAGAAGAAATAGGTATACATTAGATACAGTAGACTTTAATATGTCCTTCTGATTTCATACCAGACCCAGTGGACTCTAGAATAGTGCTCGGGAAACTATCCCTAGATCAGTTCCTGCCTGCTGCACATTTATTATAACAGAGCCATATCCATTTGTTTATGCATTCACACTGCAGAGTTGAGTAACATGGGTTTGAACTGCACAGGTTCCCTTCTATGTGGATTTTTTGTTCAATAAATATAGTACAGCACTATAAATGTATTTACCCTTTCTTACTATTTTCTTAACATTTTCCCTTCTATAAGTAACTTTATTGTATGAATATACAGTATTTAAGAAAGAATACAGGGCATAATAATGTGACATATAAAATGTGTTAATCGACTTCATGTTATTGGTGTGGCTTCTGGTCAACAGCAAGCTATTAATAATTAAGTTTTTGGTGAGTCAAAAGTTGTAATGCAAATTTTCAACTATGTCAGAAGGTGGGGGTGGGAGTTGGTGTCCCTAATCCCCATGTTGTTCAAGAGTCAACTATAATTGCAACAGAGACTACATGACCAGCAAAGCCTGAAACATTTATTCTCTGGCCTTTTACAGAGAAAGTTTGCCAACCTCTGGTCTAGAGTCTATTAAGTGTCTTTCAAAACTCTATTCTGAAAACAAAAAATAAATCTGCTTTTAAATGACCTTGGAACATTGAGAAAATATACAAGTATTTTAATCAGTAAACTGCACAAAGTAGAGATACTGTTGTTCAGTAACACTGTAAATTGCAAACAATATGAGAAAAGTTAAAATTCCTCTTAAAATCTGTGTTGACAGCATCTTATATACTGTTAAGTGAAACTGCAATACAAGCTATTTTGGGAGCGTTTGCTGTATCATTGGATTTAATGAAATGTTCAGAGGTGCAGTAGGCATGACTTTGAGTAGATAAAGAAAATGCAAAATGCTTATTGATTTATGATGTGGTTTCATCTTAGCTTGGGCAAAGCATGCAGTATTTAATACAT
>NC_043712.1:61315823-61335151 GCF_006229205.1 Suricata suricatta
ACTTAATCATCCATTTCCTATATAAAAGTAGCTACTTTTTTGCATGGACCTCAAGTATACTGTAGTATAGAGGTGGAATTTAAGGAAAGGTGTTAAGCAGGCTGTGTTTTAGCTTATGGGCAAGTAATAAATTGTATCATGTATCTTGAATGTATATAACGATTGCCACTTCAGGTAGCTGTGAAATTAAGTGATTAACTAGTCGGTACTTAACCTTCTAATATCTGTATAAGTCTAATTACATAAAATAGAAGTGGGGGTTCTGATTTTTTACTTTGCTTTTCTGTTTGGAGTGTCATTGTAACCACTGTATTGTAAATGACAGAAAATAATTGCATATGTTTAAAAAAATAAATTGTTATATTTTAAAAAAAACAATTAAAAAATTTTTAAATAAAAAAAATATAAATAAAATAAAACCTGTGTTGAATGTATATCTTAGAAACCTATTTTATTGGGGCACCTGGGTAGCTCAGTCAGTTAAGGCATCTGACTCATGATTTCTGGTCAGGTCATGATCTCACACTTCATGAGTTGTAGCCCTGCATTAGGCTCTGCGCTGACAGTGCGGAACCTGGTTGGGATTCTTTCTCTCTCCTTTTATCTCTGCCCCTTCCCTGCTCATGCCCCCTCTCTCAAAAATAAAAGAATAAACTTAAAACCTCTTTTATCAAAAGGTAAATCAAAATTATACAATATTCAGAAAAATTTTTTAGTGAAAATGTGTTTATTACAAACTTTGGACTGTAGATAAAGCAGTGCAGAATTTTTAGTCTCTAATACAGTTGACCCTAGAACAACACAGGTTTGAACTTCACTGATCTTTTTATACATGGATTTTTTTTTCAATAAATACAGTACAGTACTATAGATGTATTTTCTCTTTTCTTAATAACATTTTCTTTTTTCTAGCTTTATCATAAGAATGCAGAATGTAAAACCAACTTGGCAATAAACTATTTTAAAAAAGAATGCAGAATGTAATATATATATGTAACTTATGAAATATGTGTTAATCAACTGTTTATCTTATTGGGAAGGCTTCTGGACAACAGTAGACAATCAGTAGGAGAGTTTGGGGGGAGTCAGAAATTATACACAGATTTTCAACTGCAAGGGGGAGTCAACACCCCTCACCTTTGTGTTGTTCAAGGGTCAAGTGTATTTATTTTAACAAGTGAGAAAGTTGTAAAAGAAAGCTTAAGTAAAGCAAAAGATGTAATAAAAACTACAATGGTATAAATTATAAAACAAAAGATAGTTCTTGGAATAAAAATAAATAACATAGCTAACCTTAGACAGAAAAAGGAAAGAAAGCACTATAACTCATTATTAAGTTTTGGAACAGATTTCTACTTCTGTAATAGAACCTTGGAATACTTTAGCCTATACTTTATCTCTTAATTTGTAAACTTTTAACCCATTTGATGGATGTGTTTCCCTGATGATGAGTGATGCTGAGCATCGTTTCATGTGCCTGTTGGCCTTTAAAAACCATGGATCACAATGGGTGCTCTCTATATGTACCTTGTTAAAATGAATGAGACTTTTGTCAGATTTTAAAATAAATGTTGCTTAAATATGTGAGAAGATATTAGAAGCCTTTTTGTTGTTAAGTTTGGGGAAGATAGCTTTGCTGTGCCTTAAGGGCATCTAGATTCTATAGAGTCCTAAGGCTAGGATGGAAGGTAATTTAGGGAAAGAGTATGAATATAAAATTATATTGAAATGAACCATATAATGGGGACTGATACCAAGATTAGCACAGAAAATACTGTGGACTGATGGAATGGTAGCTAGAACACACAGTGTTCATGCAGTTAGTATGAAACTCTCTTTCCCTGAATCACTTAAATCTTTCATCTCTTGGTGCTCTAGGGCACTGTTTTTGAGGCCTTCATATATTTTTACAATAGGCCTGACATTTTTGCTAGAAGTGTGGGTAGAAGCAGGAAAATAACAGTTAAATATGCATAAGAAATTTATGGTAAATAAATACAAAAGATACTTGTAGTTTTTAGGGCCAGTTTGGAACATGATCCTTTAGATTCTCATGGTCAGAAAAAAAACACAACAACTAGATATGCTGAAAAGCAGAATCAAGGATTGAGCAAGCAAGACTATTTTGGGGGAAATTATCAGCATCCAAATTGAAAAGAGAGAAGTTAAAGTTTGATGACCAAGAGATAGTCATTATTGAACAATCCTGATATAATACCAAGGTACCAGAACCAGGATAGAACAGTGACTTCCAATATAGATGGGAAAATTACTTAACTCCCATCATTTTTTCTTTTCCTGCTTCTGATACACTTAGTTTCTGTGAATGATATACAGAGAGAATAAAAGCATGACAAGTAGAATTATTTTTTTCACCATGAGGAATTTGGTGCCATTATAAATTAATTTTAGTGTTGTTATAGATAGACTGGAAAAAATGGAGCTCCAACTGGAATCATATAGACTAATGATTATGCTACATTGTAATCTGTATTTGACTAAGAACCTAGACTCTGGTGTTTTTCCCTAATGCATATTCTATCTCAGATAAATCCACTGAAAGCCTATTAATCTATTTAATGCCATAATATTTGTTGAGTTCATCCCATTCTCTGCTTTTTTTCTGTTCTTTTTTTTTAAATAATTTTTTTATGTTCTTTATTTATTTTTGAGACAGAGACAGTGGGAACAGAGGAGGGTCAGAGAGAGAGGGAGATACAGAATCTGAAGCAGGCTCCAGGCTCTGACCTAGCTGTCAGCACAGAGCCCGACGTGGGGCTTGAACCCACAAACCATGAGATCATGACCTGAGCCAAAGCCGGATGCTTAACCAACTGAGCCACCCAGGCGCCCCTTTTTCTGTTCTTTTCTATTTCTAGGATCCAATTCTCTTGAATACATTTTCCATTCTCAGTTTTTTCTTTCCTTTATATCTTCTTCTTTAGCCAATTTGAAAATTATGCTTTAAGATGCCAAATACATATATTTATTTCTAATTTCTTCTCTTTTTCTACAAAAAAGACAGAATATGCACTTGGAATTACTGTATTTTTGCAAAATTGAGCTAGAAACCAAGGAGTCAAATACATAATAGGGCATGTATCTTTAAGTCTCATTCCTTAAGAAGTGTGTTAAATATAATAAAGTATTTTTAATTTTCTCATTTTTAGAAGAATCCCAACCTAATCAACTCTCAGAGAAGAGGCTAGAAAACCAAGGCAAATATGTGTGGCAAGTTTTATTCACCAATAAATCATTGACTACAGAGGAAGAGATTTCAGGAAAACCATGTAATCCTTACATAAATAATTTACCTCCAAGAACAATGCCCTATAAATTTGACACTACAGGACCTACTTACCTACATCTCAGCTCTGTGGCTCCACATTGTCGATATTCAAGAAAGAAGGCTCATGAGCTTAATGTATGTGAGAAATGGCTCCTCACTATTGAAGAGGGAAGAACTAATACTGGAGAGAAAGCTTTTGTTTATAATAGAAATGTGAAAGCCTTAAGTCATAAAGAGAAAGTTATTCAGCATCCGACAATTCAGATTTTGCAGCAAGCTTCTGAATACAATGAATGTGGAAAAGCTTTCCTTGAAAAGACTGACCTTATTACATCTAAGAGTACCCACTCAAAAGTGAAATCTTATAAATTTAATAAATTTGGGGGAAAACAATGTGATAGATCAACCTTTATGGTCTCTCATAGCAATAATCCAGAAGAGAAGAGTCTTTATGAGTTTAATGAATATGAATGTACTGAAAAGAGAAATAATTTCAGTAGAGTCACTCAAAGAACTGATACAGAAGGGAAATCTTTCAGCCAAAAATCACAAATTAGAGAACATCAGAAAATTCACATAGGAGTGAAACCCTTTGAATATGGAAAGAATTTCAACCATAATTCAGCCCTCCCAGTGCATCAGAGAACTCATACAACAGACAGATCCTCTAATTATGACAAATGTACAGAGACATTAGTTTGCCAGTCAGCTTTCAACATACATCAGAGAACTCCTACAACAGAGAAATCATATGAATGTAATGAATGTGGAAAATCCTGTTCTGTGAATTCATTTTTGATTCAGTCTCTAGCACATCACATAGGGGAGAAACCCTATGAATGTCACACATGTGGAAAAGCTTTCAGTGAGAAGTCACGCCTAAGAAAACATCAGAGAACTCACACAGGAGAGAAACCATATAAATGTGATGGTTGTGAGAAGGCTTTCAGTGCAAAGTCAGGCCTAAGAATACATCAGCGAACTCACACAGGGGAGAAACCCTATGAATGTAATGAATGTGGGAAATGTTTCAACTATAAGTCAATCCTCATAGTACATCAGAGAACTCACACAGGGGAGAAACCTTTTGAATGTAATGAATGTGGAAAATCTTTCAGCCACATGTCAGGCTTAAGGAATCATCGGAGAACTCACACAGGGGAAAGACCATATAAATGTGAGGAATGTGGGAAGGCTTTCAAACTGAAGTCAGGTCTAAGAAAACATCATAGAACTCACACAGGAGAGAAGCCCTATAAATGCAGTCAATGTGGGAAAGCTTTTGGTCAGAAATCACAACTCAGAGGACATCATAGAATTCACACAGGGGAGAAACCCTATAAATGTAATCATTGTGGGGAAGCTTTCAGCCAGAAATCAAACCTCAGAGTACATCACAGAACTCACACTGGGGAGAAACCCTATAAATGTGATGAGTGTGGAAAAACTTTCAGGCAGAAATCAAATCTCAGAGGACATCAGAGAACTCACACAGGGGAGAAACCCTATGAATGTAATGAATGTGGAAAAGCTTTCAGTGAGAAGTCGGTCCTAAGAAAACATCAGAGAACTCACACAGGAGAGAAGCCCTATAATTGTAATCACTGTGGAGAAGCTTTCAGCCAGAAGTCAAACCTCAGAGTACATCAGAGAACTCACACAGGGGAGAAACCCTATAAATGTGATAAATGTGGGAAAACTTTCAGCCAGAAATCAAGCCTTAGAGAACATCAGAAAGCCCACACAGGGAGTTAAACATATGAATGTAAAGAATATGGAAAAACTCTGAGCCAGAAATCAAATCTCACAACACAAAAGAGAAATAGAGAATTCTATGAATACAGTAAACACTTGCAAGTTCCTCTATAAGATACCAACCTTCACAAACACCAGAGATTCTTGGGATATATTTCCTGTGGGCAATCTTTTATCCAGAGTTCAGTCCTCAATATGGATCAGAGAACTCAGCCAGCAAAGAATATGTAAAGATAATGAATATGAAAAATACTCTGTACTCAATCCTCAGAAAAACCACCCTGCAGAAAAGCTCTGGGAATGTAATAAAAATGTGAAAACTTTGTATCAGTAATCAAAATTTCTTCATCATCAAAGAAATGATACATTGAGAAGCCCAAGAATGTAATGAGTGTAGGATAACCTTTAGCCAAAAGTCAGCTTTCTTGGTACAGCAGAAAATACGTAGAGGCTAGAAATCTAATCAACACAAACAAAAAATGAGGTAATGGATGTGGGGAATCCTTCTATTATAAATCAGCCCTCAATTTGACTTACACAGAAGTAATCCCCAGATGCCATAATAACTATTAATTGTTCACAAAAAAAATCCATTTCGTCTCTCCCTCATGCCACACCTCATCTAAATTTCTCAACAAGTGTCATCCAAATGGGGTCATATTAGTAACCCGGGGCTAGTGGTATATGGGGGTCACTGACAAGTCTCATTTCTCATCCCTCAATTTCTCAATGCTTTCTCCTGTCGCTTATCAGAATGGAGTGGAGATTGCCCTCAGTGAAACCATGGGGCTCATACACTGAAGATGGGAGAGTACAAGATGGAAGGAAACAGGGTAAAGGATACTGGAATGGAGTTTTCTCCTCCATGTACACAGACTTTTTGTAGCAAGGAAATAAACTCGTTCTCTGCTGACCTACAGGTTTGAGTATACTTAACACTGACATATACTCACCAACCCTCAATTAATAAAGCCTGTGGATATGATTTCTGTGGATATCTGACCTCAACATATATCAGAAACCTGGCACAGGAGAAACCCCTGACAACATCCTGAATGACCATAGTTTTTATCTACAACTCTTCGTCAGTCAGGTAAATATCAGTGGAAGAAATCCAACATTTCAACAAGTATAGGAAATCCTTTGCCAAAACATGGTATCTCATTAAATATCTGATAATTGAATTGTAAATGTATGAAAGTTTGCAACAAGTCATCAAAGTTTAATATCTCAAAATGTGTTGCAAGGGGAAAATCTATCAATTTGAGAAAGGTAAGTAATAGTGTTTACTTAGACATAGTTCCATGAGACTGTTATTTCATATATATTATTAAGACAGTTACTGAAACATAACAATGTTGATACATAGACATTCACTAGAAATAGAAGCTTTAAAAGAATAAGAAATAAATTGCATAAACTCAACAGCATTGAATGTATGTGAATATTTTCTGAGTTCTCAATTTTTTTGTCTGTGTGGGTTTGTCTATGTGCATGCCAGTTACCAACCAGATATTAATATGTGTACCGGAACTCTACATCATTGTAGTAGAATTATGTACCCCTTGCTCACTAACTATTCGGACATCAGCTACATTTTGCCACATGTAGATTAATAACAAACCTTTTATAGGAAGTATCTGAGAAGTCACAATCTCATACTACATGTGCATAAAGGAAAGACCATTGTTACTAAACAGTCTCTTTTCAAAGAAGCCAAACATTGTTTTCTGTGTACTTTTGTATTGTTTCAGGGTCACCAATACATTTAAAACATACGGTTAAGCATACACACACACACGTGCACACATACACACATCTTCATTGTCACTGATTTTCTCAGAAGTGTCAAGTATACTGAGGAGCCCTTTAAAGGCGTTTTTTTACTTATGATACTGTGTTTTTTATTTCTAAAATCTAAATTTTATTAAACTTTCCATCTTTCTGCTAAAATCACCTATCTGATCTTGAATGTTGTCTAGCTTTTCTATTAGAGTCGTTCTGTATGGCATTTGGCATTCTCTAGTTCAGTTAAGCAACTGCTTGAGCCCTTGCTTCCTTCTCCCTGCAAGGCACCTAGCTCTCCAGACTCAGGGTTAGTTTTTTTGCCCTGAAATCTCAGATGTCTGATGCTTTCAAGAAAACTTGTTAATTTAAATTCTGCCTAGCTGTTTTCTTGTTTATGTTTCCTGCTCTCTACTTATCTGAGCTAAAACTGAAAGTTGTCAGTGAATTTTTGATAAATGTTCCAGCACAATTTGATGGGGAAGGATAACTGTTTTCAAAAATGATGAGAAATTAACTGGATATTCATGTATTTTAAATGTACCTTGCTGTCTACATCATAATAAAATACTTATTAAAAATTAAACATAGACCTAAACAAAATAGCTAACAGTATAAAATTCATTAGAAAACAGAGAAAAAAGTCATTTTACTTTGAGACAGCTTTTTAAGATGTAACAAAAAGTATGAAACAGCAAAGCAAAAAAGATAAGTTGGAGTTTATGAAAACTTAAAGTGCTTTTCAAAATTTTATTATGGAAATGGAAAAAAACACAGATTAGGAGAAAAGGTCTCAAATAGATCTGACAATTATATCTGACAAAGGACTTGTATCCATGATATGTAAAGAATATTAGTAATAAAAAAGTTTTATAATGCAATAATAGTACAACCTATATAAAATGGGCAGAACTGCAGAATATTAAAACAGACACTTCACAAAAGAAGATATATAGATAGTTAATAAACACTAGAAAATATGTCCCAAGCTTCAGTAATCAAGAAAGTACAAATTAAAATTATAATGTGATAGCATTGCAATTCCCTTTGATAGTTCCTTATAAAGTTAACAATATTACACCTACAACCAACAGTTTTAGTTCTAGATATTTACCCCCAAAGAAACAAAGAACTATACCAAAGATGTTCATGGAACTTTTAAACATAATAGCCCCAAATTAGAACCAAAATGTCCATCAACAGATAAATGTATAAACAGTGATATTACCTTACAGTGGAATAGCACTCAGCAATACAAAGAACTAATGGATGTGTCAACATTGATAAATTTCAGTGAGATTAGGCTGGGAAAAGGAGCCAACTCCAAGAACATAGAGTTCTGTGATCCCAATTAATGAAAGAAAAGACATCTAATCTAGTGACAGGAAACAGATCATTGGTTGCTTAGGAGTAGAGGGTGAGGATTCAATGGGTAGAGGAACAAAGGAATGTTTTAGTGTGATGGAATGTTTATATTTAGATTATGAAAGCATTTACAACGCTGAATAAATAATAAATTCATCAAAATGTACAAAAAATGCATACACTTTATATTTTACAAATTACATGTCAGTACAGTTGATTTGAAAGATCATAGGGAACTTTGGATCCCCAGTATATTATGAAGCCCAGTGCCAAGTGGCTTGTTGGCTTTACTACTTGGGTATTTATTCCCCCCCCCCCATTCCCTATTTGTGACCTTGGGCAAGTCAGTTCTCCTTTATGCTCTTCACTTTCCTCATATGTGAAAGGTGCATAATGATAGTAATTACCTACAATCCATTTTCAAAGCATTTTCTGAGTTAATCTATGTCAATCACAGATTTTCCAAAGAAAGGAGTGTTTGAGTGATGCTTCTAGTAATTTGTTTTTATAGTCTATGTTTTGGTAAAAAAAAAAAATGCATACAGTTTTTCAAAAATAAGTGTGGTGTAGTCTGGTCTTTGGCATATTTTCCCAATGTTTTTATATTATTTGGCTATGAATCGCCCCCCCCCCACCTCCTGGTACTGTTTTATTACATGCCATGATTTTGGTGTATTGTCTTTTCACTGTCTATAAGTATTTTCTTAACCGACTGAGCCATCCAGGTGCCCAGTCTGTAAGTATTTTCTAATTTTCCTTGTGATTTCTTCTTTGTTTTGTTGTTTGTTTAAGAGAATGTTGTTTAATTTCCAATGTTGTTTGACTTTCCTGTTTTCCTTATGTTACTGATTTCTCACTTCATCCCGCTCTGGTTATAGAGGAGCTTCATACGATACCTTTCTTTTTAAATCTATTGAGATTTCATTTTTATCCTAACATTAGGTCTCTCCTGAAGAATACCTCATGTGCACTTGAGACAAATGTGTATTCTGTTTAGTACAGTATTCTGTAATTGTTAGGTCTAATTGGTTTATTGTGTCCTAGAAATGTTTGTTAGATCTAGTTGGTTTATTTTGTTATATAAGCCCTCTGTTTCCTTATTTATCTTATGTCTGGTAGTATCCATTATTGACAGTATTGAAATCTCTCTGTCGTAGAAATATATGTTTTTCCCCCGATTCTGCCTATTTTTGCTTCTTATATTTTGATGTTATTATGTGCATAATTGTTTGCAATTGTTAGACCTTCTTGCCTCTTAAAACCTTTCATTAATATATAATGTATTTTGTGCCAAGTCTTTTTTGATTTAAAGTCTGTATTGTCTGATAGTATAGGTATCCCTGCTCTCTTTTGGTTACTGTTTGCATAGAATATATTTTCTATCCGTGTACTATCAACTAATTTGTATCTTTGGATCTAAAGTCTCAGGTAGATAGCATAGAGTTAGATCAAGGGTTTTTTTTTTTTTAACCATTCTGCCAGTCTCTCATGATTGGGAGAGTGCAATCCATTTACATTTAATTACTGAAAAAGAGGAATTACTTCTTTTTTACTTCTATTCATTTTGCTGTATGTTGTCTATATGACTTGTAGGTTTTTGTCCCTCATTTTCCACATCCATCTTTTTTGTTTTTTAGACTTTATTTGTGTTAGTGAAACATTTAAATTACCTTCTCATTTCCTTTTGTGCATATTCAAGAGCTATTTCTTTGTAGTTACCATGGGGATTACATTTAACTTCCTAATGTTATTGCACTCTATCAGCTTAACTTCAGTAATATGCAAAAGCTCTTGCCTCTATACAGCTCCATCCCTAACCCCTTCCATTTATTGATATCACAAAATTACATCACTGTGGAGACATTGTGTCTCCAAAACCATTAATAAGGGTTTTTTATGCATTAGTCTCAAATTATGTAGAAAAAAAGTAGAGCTATTAACCAAAATTATACTACTTTTTATACTTGTCTGTATATTTATCTTTACCAAAAGTCTCTATTCTTTATATGATTTTCAGTTACTATCTGGTCTCATTTAAACTTGAAGGACTTCCTTTAGCATTTCTTGCAGGGAGGTCTAGTTGTTACAAACTTTTATTATCAGCTTTGGTTTATCTGGAAATGCCTTATTTTCTGCCTCATTATTGAAGAATGATTTTGACAGATATAGGAGTCTTGATTGGCAGTTTTATTTTTTCCTTCAGTGCTTTGAATATTATCAACTCCTACTGGCATCCAAAGTTTCTGATGAGAAATCTGCTTATTGTCTTCTGGGATTCCTTGTATAGGATGGTTTCCTTCTCTCTTGCTGCTTTCAATATTCTCTCTTTGGCTTTCAAACGTTTGATTATACTTTGCCTCAGCGTGAGTCTTTGACTTTATCCTGATTGGGGTTTGTTGAGCTTTTGGAATGTTTATATTCATGTTTTTCCATGAAACTTGGGAAATTTTTAAGTTAATATTTCTGTAAATGTTTCTGCCCCTTTCTCTTTCTCTTTTCCTTCTCAGACTCCCACAGTGCGTATGCTGCTCCACTTCATGGTGTCCACAGGTCCCTTAGGCCCTGGTCACTTTTCTTAAATATGTTCTCTTTCTGTTTCTCAAACTCTTATTTCAAATCCATAGATTCTTCTGCCTACTTAAATATGCTTTTGAATCCTCTGTTGAATTCATTTTAGCTAGACTTCAGGTCTAAAATTTCTTTTTGGTTCCTTTTTATGTTTTCTGTCTCTTTATTAATGATTCCATTTTGACTTTTTTTTCCTGATTTTGTGCATGTTTTCTTTCAGCTCCTCGAGCATCTTTAAGACATTGTTTTACATCTTTGTCTAGTATAGGGGCTCCTGGGTGGCTTAGTAGGTTACGTGTTGGACTTCATCTCAGGTCATGATCTCACAGTTCATGAGTTTGAGCCCCATGTCCGGCTCTGTGCTGACAGCTCAGAGCCTGGGGCCTGCTTCTGTGTTTCCCTCTCTCTCTGCCCCTCCTCCACTCAAGCTCTCTCTCTCTCAAAAATAAACATTAAAAAAATTTTTTTTAAATATTTGTTAGTATAACCACCAACCAAGCTTTTTAGAAACAAATTCTGTTGGTTTAGTTTTTCCTTTGAATGGACAATACTTTCTTGTTTGTTTGTTTTTTTAATTCCTTGTAACTTTTGTTGTTGGAGACTAGATATCTGTGTCCTATAATGTAGCAACTCTAGAAACCAGAGTCTCTTTTTTCCTTCAGGGTTTGCTGTTTTACCTATTTTTAAATTGTTGTAGGGTTTGTCTACAACAATTTATGTTGTACGAACTTAAGATCTTCTCAGGTCTTTTCTGAGACTGCTCTTTTCCCTGGCCATTTATGGTGACTTTCTAAATTTCCATACATAAGTGGTTGCTTTTGAATGTCCTACTCCTTAAATGTCTGGTTACAAAAAATGAGGGGGAAAAAATAAATGAAGGTGGAAGAAAAAGGTGCTGGCCATATAAATCTAGAAGTTTCTTCAGCTGGGGGGAAGGGCATATAACAGTGGAGGTGGGGTTTGCAAAAATGGCTGTTCTTCTGTGTGTCTACACCTCTGAGATCAAAACCAGCAATCAGCAATCAAAATACAGGTCCCCAATATTTGGATGACAGCATTCTTACTGCCCACCCTGAACCTACAAGGTGCATGTGAACTGCTCCAGGAACACATTCGTGGTTGCCTGCAGTGGATTTAGGGGTATGGGCAAGGGATACCTGGCATGGTGCTAAGAGCTGAAATTAACTGCAGTTGACAGGTCTAAGCTTTCCCCTGGAAGTTACAGTTCTTCAGTAGACTCTCTAGAGTTTCAAAATAATGACATCAGAAGATTCTACTAGCATAATTGTTCTCTAGGCAGGGAGACAGATTCCTGGTCCTGCTGAATCGTACCTTCTTTCCTCCAGCCCCACCTCTTTTTCATGTTACTTAAATTTAGTATGGTTAATAATTTACGTAAGAGACATGTTTTTATTTTCTTGCTATGACAGCATTTTTAGGCATGTTCAGCCCTATTGCTTACTTCTGGATATTCTCTAGTTTGTGACGTGAAAATTTTCAGAGCTAAAGTCAATATCCTCAATCACTGGAAAGCCAAGTATATTGTTTCTAAGAAGGGAAAACCATTCGGTCATCCATTTGATATATGATTTAGGTTGTAAGTACTTTAACTTATCCACAACATTTTTCTTTAAGCTCTGGGAAAGATTTGTAATTGTGTTGTGTAGCTTTCTGAGAGCTAAATCTTTCCTACCCCACTATCTGGTAATCTTGCTGTCAATTAATAGTGATTTCACTCTATCTTGTGTGTCCCATTTAGACTATAAAACTTAATCATGGAACCCTCTCATGTTTATTTTTCTAATCAGATAGAGCTTTCAAGTGCCATTCCTTTCTGTAAAAGGGCTGTGTAGTAATAGTAAACCAAAGACCCCTATGAATGTCTGAGAGCCATTGGGCAGAACAACTCATGATGAAAATTTAGTACCTTTTATTTTTTTACAAATCACCATAGCTAATTAACATTAGTACCTTCAATTTTGCTATTGGCTTGTATTAATCAAAATTAATCCACTGCCTGAAATCAGTATGTTCTATTTCAAACCCAAATAGTAGGGAAATGCAAAGATAAGTATTACTGAGTAATGTGACTCAGAATTAATATGGCTGTTGTAATGACAGTCAAACTTCTGTGTTTGTTTTTTTTTTTTTTCATGTATTTTGTGCGTTGGACAACTTTGGCAGTTCAGTGAAGACAATGGTCCCTCTTAATAAAGTTTTTAAGCACATAAAATATTTTACAATGAAAACCTAATGTGCTAAAAGAAGGCAATCATAAGTATTTTTAAGGATAGATTTATAGTAGTAGTAATAAATGTGGACTTAATGCATCATATATCAAAGTCTAGTGTCAGATTTATTAAATATAATTTCAAAGTAGGTATGAACAAGGTATTTTTAAATATATGCTATGTAATATATGAGAATATTTGTGATTTCTGTTGGTAGCAGCCATGGATCCTCTAATACTACTTAGATTTGTTGGTCACATTTATAAATGAAGAAATAAGTAGTTTCAATTACATTAACGATGTAATTTTGAGTGACATAAACAAGATGAAAGGACAGGTGGTTTCCAGCATCAGTCCCTGTCACAGAAAGACAGAATAACAACTACTCGTAGACAAGATACTGGTATGGAAATTCCATAACCCAGAGGTGAGACTGAAGCACCCCGTTGGGCCAAAAGAAAGAAAAGGACCCATTAGAAAGGTGAGAGGAGCAGTTTCCCTTTGACCACATCACCCCTTCCCCAGACTGTCCTTGTTCCTTGCCTGGAGCTTTCTGCTGAGCCTATAAATTCTCCAGTGAGGAAAAAAAAAGAGCGCAGGGTGGGTAGGCAGCATTGCAAGACACTTCCCAAGAAGCTCACTTGGGTCTCCCTTTACAGGAATCACTGGAGGAGTCACTGGGTCTGGGTCACTAGGAATCAAACATGAAGAAAGGCACCAGGGCTTATAAAACCAGTAAGATCTTGGCAAATCATGTGCCTGTTGGCTGTGATCCCCTAGCCAAGACACCAGCCAGTGGTTCTGCCCATTTGCAAAACTGAACTGGTGACTGCATCTGCCCAGGGAGCTCACTTTGGCAGTTAGCCTGGCTTGGTCTTCAGCCAATGGGACACACTCCTATAGAGCCCATTATATGGTCCCACCAAGCCAGAAGTAATATAGCAGCCCCACCCAATTGCTGAGGATAATCTCCAGCCCCACCTGATCAGAGAGCCTAAATAGTAAACCCAGGCAGACTTACAGCCCAGCCTACAACTTCACCTAGCTGTGGATCCCAGTCTATGATATCACCCAATTCCTGAATTTAGCTTGCAACCTCATCAAGTATCCTAGCCAGTTATGCCACTCAATTCCAGAGCATAACCTGCAGTCCCATCCTGACCAGAAAGCCTAGACAGTGACCCAGCCTGACTGCAGAGCATAGCCTCCAGCTCCACCCAACTGCAGGGTATAGCTAGAGGTCCTCCAAACCAGGGAACCTATCAGTAGCTTTATCCAACAGCCTGTTCAATTGCAGAGCCAAGCCTGTGGCCATGCCCAATTTCAGGATACAGCCAGCAACACCATCTATCTGGTACCACATCCTGAGGACCCATCCAACCAAGAGGAATTGCAAAGAGAGTCTGCAACTTTACCTAATCAGAGTCCAAGAAACAGCAATGCAGCCTGCAAACACACTCATTCAGAGGTAATTGTAGAGGATAACTAGTAGCCATGCCTGACCATGGATCACAGCCAGCAGTCCCACTTGAACACAGAGCACAACCAGGAACACACCCTACTACAGGGCCTAGCCAGCACCTTCTCCCCACCTCAGGGTGTAGATAGGGAACTTTCCCAGGTAGAGACCTTGACAGCAACCCCACTTGCCCACAGACACTATTACCTAACCCAGTCAGAGCCCCAACCTGAGAAAACTAGTGAAAGTCTTACCCTGCAAAAGTTCACCTCTAAAGTCTGGAAGAGGAAACAACTTCCCCAAGTGTGCAGAAACTAACACAAAAGTATAAGAATTACAAAGAATGAGGTAAACATAACACTACCAAAGAAACTATAAAGCTCCAATAACTAACCCTAAAGAAATGGAGATTTATTAGGGCGCCTGGGTGGCTCAGTTGGTTGAGTGTCCGGCTTTAGGTCAGGTCATGATCTTACGGTTCGTGGGTTCAAGCCCCGCATCAGGCTCTGAGCTGTCAGCACAGATCCTGCTTCAGATTCTGTATCTCCCTCTCTCTCTGACCCTCCCCTGCTCACACTCTCTCTGTCTCTCAAAAATAAATAAAAAACATACCAAAGGAAAAAAAAAAAAAAAAGAAATGGAGATCTGTGAATGGTCAAGGAATTCCAAATAATCCTCTTAAAGTAGTTCACTGAACCACAAGAACATGCAGATAGACAACTAAATGAAACTAGGAAAACAATACATAAACAAAATAAGGTGAACAAAGAAACAGCAAACAAACAAATCAGATTTCTATTGGTGAAGAATGTTAACAGTGACTGTTCTGAAGAACTAAATAGTTTCAACAGAAGACTCAACCAAGCAGAAGAAAGAATCAGTGAAATACTTGAAAGTATCTAGTCATAGGAGAAAAAAGATTTTAAAAGAGTAAAGAAAGTCTAGAGGATAACATGAAACAAAACAATATTTCATTATGAAAATCTGAGGAAGAGAAAAAAGAATCTATGTAAAAATGGCTGAAAACTTCCAAAACATGGGGAGAGAATGGTTACACAGATTTGAAACTCAGAAGTCCCCAAATAGGTTGAATTTTAAAAGGGCTACACCAATACACATAATTGTCAAAAGTAAGGAAAAAAAAAGATTAAAGGCGGGGGGGGGGGGGGGATGCAGCTCATTACAGAAAGAGAGCCCCCTTAAAACTATCAGCAGATTGCACAGCAAAAATCTCTCAGGCCAGAGGACAAAATGGGAAAAGCCTGGCTCAGAGGTGACCTCATTGAGCTGCACACTCCACATGGATCTGTTCTCTGCTAGGACTTATATTACTGCAGTAATAATGGTTTCTTATTTATCCTTAGGACTGTCTGTCACTTAGAGCTAAAGCATTCCAGTGGTACAGACAAGTACTTAGTTCTATTGATGTTCTTTTATTAAATGTTTGTTTATTTTTGAGAGAGAGAGAGAGAAAGAGAGAGAGACTGAGTGTGAGCAGGGGAGTGGCAAAGAGAGGAGACAAAGAATCTGAAGCAGGCTCCAGGCTCCAAGCTGTTAGCACAAAGGCCAACATGGGTTTCAAACTCACAAACAACAAGATCATTACCTGAGCCAAAGTTGGATGCTTAAGCAACTGAGCCACCTAGGCACCCTTAAGTGCTTATGTTCTAAGTATTTGGGGGGGAAGAATGATTTCTTTTGACAAGTTAATACAGGGATACCTATTTGTATGCCTCTAATGAAAAACAGAAGTCTACCCCAACTAAGAAGATTATAATGGTAGACTTACTACAGTGGTGTAGGTCAGAAATAAGGAATACTGAAGCACTGAAAGACTAGCATCACTGAGAAGCCATGACCATTCTAAGTCCCAAAGGGGCAAAGGATGGAAACCAATGTTACCAGAGCCCAATAAGGGATGCTCTCATGGAGGAGAGACCATCTCCTAGGAGGTATCATCACTACCAGAACTGTGGCACTGAATAACTGTTGCCTCCCTTAGGAGAACCCAACCAGATGCTATCTGTAGGTTAGCCCAGCTGGGCACAAAGAACATGAAGAGAAGGTCTGGGTGGAGCCAAGGGATAATAAGCAGCACAGTGAATTTTTATTTCTATAAATTCCTATGTAAAGTCTCATTATTGGAAATAAACTTGTACTAGTTGGGGGGAAAAATCAGGCCAGAAGAGAATGGAATGATATTTAAAAACTTGGGTGAGGGGGACACCTGGGTGGCTCAGTCAATTGAGTATCTGACATCAGCTCAGGTCATGATCTTAGAGCTCATGAGTTCAAGCCCTGCATTGAGCTCCCTGCTGTTAGTGCAGAACCCACTTCAGATCTTCCGTTCTGCGCTGTCTCTGCCCCTTCCCCACCTGTGCTCTCTCTCTCTCTCTCAGAAATAACTAAATCTTTTTTTAAAAATTGGGCAAGGAGGGGTTCATGGGTGGCCCAAGTCAGTTGAATGTCCGACTTCAGTTTAGGTAATGTTTTCACGATTTGTAAGTTTGAGCCCCACATTGGGCTTGCTGCTGTCAGCTCAGAGCCTGCCTCAGATCCTCTGTTCCCTCTTTCCCTGTCCCGTTCCTGTTCATCCTCACTCACTCCCTCTCAAAAGTTTAAAGTAAGCTTTGTATTTATTTATTTTTAAATTTTTAATGTTTATTTTTGAGAGAGAAAGAGAGAGACAGAGTGCAAGCTGGGGAGGAGCAGAGAGAAAGGGAGACACAGAATCCAAAGCAGGTTCCAGGCTCTGAGCTGTCAGCACAGAGCCTTAGGCGGGGCTTGAACCTACAAATTGTGAGATCATGACCTGAGCTGAAGTTGGACACTTAGCCAACTGAGCCACCCACCCAAGTGCCCCTAAACATTTTAAAACATTGGGGTGAGGAGACTCTCAACAATGAATGCTATACCCAACAAAGTTTTTCTTCAGAAATGGAGATACTTTCCCAAACAAATAAAGGCTGAAGAATTTCACCACCATCAAATTGATCTTACAAGAAATGCTAGAGGTCTTCAAGCTAAAATGAGAAGATGCTAATTGCAACATAAAAACAGGAGTAAAACTCACCAGTAATGATATGTATAGTCAAAGTCAGATTCTCCAATATTGTAATTTTGGTTCACAAATCACTTTCAACTCTAGCTTAAAAAATAAGCACAATAAAGGTAACCAGGACTATAATAATTTACTATGGGAAACACCGTATTTTAAGAATGTCAGTTTTAACAACCATAACCTAAAGTGTGAGGGAGGAAGAACAAAGTATAGAGTTTCTATACGCTATTAGTTATCAGCTTAAAATAGGGTGTTATAACAAAGATAATTTTTGTAAGCCTTATTCCTTTGTGTAATCACAAGGAAAAACCAATAGTAGATATACAAAAGATTAAGATAAAGGAATCAAAGCATAGCACCACAAGAAGTCATCAAAATACAAAAGAAAACAGCAAGAGAGGAAGAAAGGAACACCAAAACAGGAAACAATTAACAAAATGGCAATACAAAGTCCTTACTGATCACTAATTACTTTATATATAAATGGATTAAAAACAAGATCCATCAAAGGCACCTGGGGGGTGCAGTTGGTTAAGTGTCTGACTTCTGGTTATGTCATGATCTCTCCAATTCCCAAGTTCCAACCCATTTCAGATTGTGCCTCCTTCTCTCCTTGTTTCAGATTCTTTGTCTCTCTCCCTCTCTCTCTCTCTTACTCTCTCACTCTCTGCCCCTCCCCCACTTACACTCTGTCTCTCTCAAAAATAAACATTTAAAAAAATAATAAGTAAAATAATAAATAAAAGATCCAACAATGTACTGCCTACAAGAGACTTAAACTTTAAGGACACAAACTGAAAGTGAAAGGATGGAAAATGATATTTCATGCAAATGGTAACCAAAAGAGAATTGGGGTAGTTAGACAAAATAGACTTTAAACTGGTCAAAAGAGATAAAGTTATTATGTAATGATAAAGGAGTCAATTCTTCAAGAAGATATTATAGTTGTGAATATTTATTCACCCATCGTTGGAGCAATGAAATATATAAAGCAAATACTAACAGAACTAAAAAAAAAAAAACATAGCAATACAGTAATAGTAGGGGATTTTAACAGCACACTTTCAACAATGGATAGATAGTCCAAACAGAAATCAATAAAGAAACTGGATTCAAACAATACTATAGACCAAATGGGCCTTTCCATACTACCCAAAGAGGAGCCCATAATGTGTTGTTCTGTCATAACTTAGAGGAAAACATTTATAATGTCCAGAGCCCTTGATATCCTGCAAATGAAACAGGATTCCTCAAATACCTTGCAGAAGGAATGCACTTAGGTGACAACTAACCTTGACTTTCAAATGGAACAGTACATGTACAAAAGGAAAAGTAATGGCATCCACATCATAAATCTGAAAACAACCTGGGAGAAGCTTCTGCTGGCTGTCAGTTCTGTCCCGGCCAGCGGGTCGGTGGATCGTCATGGGTCCCTGAAGAGGGAGTGAGAATAGGGAGGCAGGAGGCACAGAGAGTGGAGGCAAGACAAGCGTTTCTGATCAAGCCCCAGTTTATTGAGAAAATACCCACACCTATATAGGGTTCAGGCTGGGAAGCTGACCTAGGTTGGTTGCTAGGAAACAGGGTCAAGTGATTTTTAGAAAAAGGAGAAACTGAAACTGAAATTTCAAACACAGCATCTAGAGGATTGGTAAGAGAGCCCAGACTTGCAGGCTGCAACACTGGGCAGGGGAGCAATTGACACCACTTAAGCCTAAATGCGGTTGATCTTTTGTTCTACTGGCTTCTCCAGTCTGGCCGTCTCCAATCCCTGAATCGGGAATCGCACTTCCCTAGCCAATCTTTGTAATTCAG
>NC_043712.1:61335251-61339444 GCF_006229205.1 Suricata suricatta
TGCGGGCACTGAGATGATGGGTAGCGTGAGGCCTTGAGGCTGCTTCTAGTCCTGTATCCTGGGGAAGTATGATATTATAGATTTCTTTTGTGGTTGAATCAGCCTTTTGATTGCCTAAAGACAGAAGACCCTGAAGGCCAGTGTGGGCCCTTAAATGACCAATGCAGAAAGGATCTTTTCTTTTATGAATTAAAGACTCAAGTTGCATAAAAAGACGAGTGGCCCCGGAACTCTGTTTAATTTGGGCTGCAGTTTCTAGGAAGGGCACAGAATTAGCTATATAAGCACTGTCTGTGTATAAATTAAAAGGTTTATCATAAAAAGCGGAAAAGACCGCAATAACTGCATGTAGCTCCACAAGTTGAGCAGAAGTGGATGGGGTGGGAAAGCTTATGACTTGATCCTCAAAAGTATAAGCCACAATGCCAGTAGAGGATCCATCAGTGAAAACTACTAGGGCCTGTGATAGTGGCTGTCAAGAGGTTTTTGTTGGAAATATAAATTCATGACTGTTAAAGAAATGTAGGAGTTTATTAGGTAGATAATGATTGTCTAACCTACCTAAAAAGGAAGCACACGCAATAGGCCAGCAATCAGTAGTCCGAAAAAAACCAGTCAAGCTGACCTTTTGAATGGGATTGTATGATGGAATCAGGCTCCTTGCCAAAGTATTTCACACTTTGTTCTCTCCCTAGAACAATGAGGTCAGCCACAGCTAGATAGTAAGGATAGATAACCTTCGCAGGTGAGGAGGGAAGATGCACCCACATAATGGGGTTATTTTGCCAGAAAACTGCTGTAGGAGTAAGAGAGGTTTTGCAAATAATAAACATGAGGGGTTGATCATAATCTATGGCAGTGACAAACTGGGAGTGGATGGCTTCTTCCACAATTTTTAATGCTTGACGGCCCTCACTAGTGAGAGATCTAGGAGATTTGGGATCTGGGTCCCCCTGGAGTATGTCAAACAAAGGTTTGAGCTGTCCAGTAGTGAGCCTAAGGCCTAATCCAATTTATATCTCCTAGTAATTTTTGGAAGTCGTTGAGTGTCTGCAGGGTGTCGAACCTGAGCTCCAATTTTTGAGTAGTAATATGGGCTCCTGAAATCTGAAAACCCAGATAAGTGTAGAGGTCTTGTAACTGCACCTTTTCATGGGCTATATGCAGCCCGTGAGCTTGCAGGGATGATTGTAAGTCATCAAGGCATTTTAGCACCTGCTGGCCATCTCTCCCTGCCAGAAGAATGTCATCCATATAATGTACAATATACAATTCCCTCCAAACATCGCGTACCTTTTGTATGGCCAGTGCTACAAACCTTTGACACAAGGTGGGGCTATTAGCCATGCCCTGAGGTAAAACCTTCCATTGATATCTTATCATGGGCTCTTTAAGATTAGCAGAGGGCACACTAAAAGCGAATTGCTCTTGGTCATCAGGGTGGAGGGGGATGGTAAAGAAACAGTCTTTAAGATCTATGATAATTTTATAGTGCCCTAGAGGTATAGCCAGAGGAGAGGGAAGCCCTGGCTGGAGTGTTCCCATGAGGACCATTGTTTTGTTTACTGCCCTAAGGTCCTGCAATAATCTCCATTTACCTGATTTCTTTTTTATGACAAATATAAGGGTATTCCAAGGAGAATTACTCTCTACTATGTGTCCAGCACCTAACTGCTCCTGCACTAGCTGATGCGCTGCTTGTAGCTTTTCAACAGATAAAGGCCACTGATCAACCCATACAGGGTCATTAGATTTCCAAGTGATCTTATTTGCAATGGGGTACAGGAATGTCAATGGCCACTAGGGTAAATTTCCCAAGCCTTCTCTTTGATGGTTATTTTGCACCTCAATAGGTTGGATAATTCCTTTTCCATTCTTTCCTAGTCCCTTTCCCGGCTTAAATCCCTGAGTTAGCATCTGTGCTGTAACTAATTCATTTGGACTACACATAGTGATACCCATTTGAGTTAAAAGGTCTCCCCCCACAAATTGACAGGTAACCCTTGATTAACACAAGGTTGAATGTTTCCCTGAATTCCCTCCACATCCTGCCAGCTCAGTAACCTTGCGCTTTTCTCTGGGTTTTTACTTTGCCCTATGCCTTTAAGGTTGGTTAAGGTCGGGGATAAGGGCCATTGTGAAGGCCAGGCCTCTTTTTTAATAATGGTGACGTCTGCTCCTGTGTCTATTAGGCCTTGAAATTCTTTACCATCAAGCCAGAGTGTAAGCATGGGTTTTTGGGCATTAACAGGCTGTACCAAATAAGCATCGGAAGCCAAACCCTTCGGCTTCTCAGCTCGAGTTTTTAATTGAATTGCCAGTAACAGGAAAGGGCAGCAAGAGTAATTGCGCCATGCGCTGTCCTGAGGGTACGGTAGTAATCACCCGAGGAGAGGAGGCCATAATTTTTATTTCTCCTGTATAGTCATTGTCTATCACTCCAGGATAGACATGTAGCCCTCTAACTGTAGCACTACTGCATCCCAAAAGCAAACCAAAAGTTTTAGGGGGTAAGGGACCATAAATCCCAGTGGGTAGGATTTGGACCCCCATCTCAGAGGTTAATACTGTGTGGGTGGTGGAACAGAGGTCCAGTCCTGCGCTTCCTGGTGTAGCTCTGTAGAGGTCTGAAACGGATTGTTTGCCGGAACAAACTTGTTTGCCCCAAAAGTTTGTTTGGGTTTTGGGGCCTGGGGCTAGCCCCATTTCCCGTTTCCCTGCAGGGGTGGTAATGGGTTACCCTGGGAGTCTGTCTCTGATCTACAATCTTTAGCCCAGTGTCGGCCTTTCTGACATCGAGGACACAATCTAGGAGCACCGTTATGATCATTAGGCCGCTTGTTGGATTGACAGTCTTTGGCAAGGTGACCTTCTCTACCACAGTTGAAACACTTACCCTTCTTTTGTTGATCTAATAGCTCTTTGACAGAAAACCCCTGCAGGGTTGCAGCCATTGCCAATCCCTGCTGGTAAGCAGAGCCGATATCAGAACACAATCTAATATAACCAAAGATATCTGTCTTTTTTTGATAAGGTCTAATGGCTGGACATGCGGAATTTGCATTTTCATATGCAAGTTGTTTAACAAATTCGGAGCTAGCATTGGCATTACCAAGAATACACCCCGCTGCCATAAGAAGCCGATGGACAAAGTCAGCGAAAGGCTCATCGGGACCTTGTTTAATGTTAGTTAAGGAGGAACTGAGATCCCCTTTGACTGGCAACTTTCTCCAGGCTCTAGTCCCAGCCGCTTGTATTCGAGCAAACAAGCCAGCATCATATCGCGCCTGTATATCACTGCTGGCATAATCTCCCTCCCCCGTCAGCATCTCCAAGTTCCAGCCACTATTTGCCTGCGCATTACGCTGAGCAGTCTCCTTACAGGATTCAACATATTCTGATTTCCACAACAGATAATCCGCTCCAGATAAGGAGCCCGAGCAAGCGTATACCAATCACTAGGGGTGAGCCAATTCTCAGCCACTGATTCCACAATCGCCATAGTATACGGCGCCACAGCCCCATACTGCGCTACAGCAGTCTTGAGCTCCTTAATGACCTTAAAGTCAAAACCTGAATGGTGTCTCCATGCCTGTCCCTGCGCATCAGTGGTCTCAATAACTGGAAATGCCTCAGGGTCCTCAATGTCTATTAGGGGGCCGGCAGCCAGAGGATATTTGAGAACTGCCCCTCGTCTTGGGGGCTGGGGCGTTTGCTGTGAAGGCGCGACAGTAGATTCCCTTTTGCCAACCTTAAGTTTTTCTAATCGTGATATCAACTCTTGGTATTCTTCTTCTAATTTTATCTGCTCTTGCAATTGCTCTATTTTATCTAATGGATCCTTTTTGGGATCTATGACGGGCAAAGCTAAAGGAGGTGCTGAGGGTAGGGGCAAGACAAGCGTTTCTGATCAAGCCCCAGTTTATTGAGAAAATGCCCACACCTATATAGGGTTCAGGCTGGGAAGCTGACCTAGGTTGGTTGCTAGGAAACAGGGTCAAGTGATTTTTAGAAAAAGGGGAAACCAAAACTGAAATTTCAAACACAGCATCTAGAGGATTGGTAAGAGAGCCCAGACTTGCAGGCTGCAACACTGGGCAGGGGAGCAATTGACACCACTTAAGCCTAAATGCGGTTGATCTTTTGTTCTACTGGCTTCTCCAGTCTGGCCGTCTCCAATCCCTGAATCGGGA
>NC_043712.1:61339544-61345790 GCF_006229205.1 Suricata suricatta
CTGCCTGTAAGTTGCCAATCGGCTGAATCTTTGCAGTTTCCCACAGCTGGCAGTTTGTGTCATTGTTGCCATTGAAAACCCAGCTGATATCAGTGTCATTTCAACCAGGATCAATGGCCAGTGATCTGTGCTGAAGGTTATGCTACCACTGGAGCTACTCTTCTTGCTGGCTGCTTCACTCCTGGAACTTTCACTAACCAGATACATGTAACCTTCTAGGAGCCAAGACTTCCGGTGGTTATTGATCCCATATAAGATCACCAACCTCTCACAGGGGCATGTTAACCTGCCTACCATTGCTCTTTATAACATAGACTTTCCTCTGCACCATATGAATATTGCCATCCTATTGCAACAAAGAACAGAAGTCACTCAGTGTGTCTGATGTGGTCGATGCTGGCCTGAAAAGTACTATGCATGCTGAGCACAATCTCTCATGAACCATCATAGGAGGTCATACCTGATCTCTACTTACTCCAGAAATCCTGAAGGGATTAAAAAGGAAGAGCATGGTACTAAATACCAAGATGGCAGAGAAGAAGGGAGCTCTGTAAACTTCGTCCACCCCATCTATCGAACTGAGAAGGACATTACTCTTATCTGCAAGATTGGAAGGAGAAAATACAGACTCCAGAAAGAAGACAACCTCAAAAATGCCTGAGCGAGTGAGTGCAAACTGGGGAGATCGGAAAACAGGGGAGGTGGGAGCCCCAGCCCAACACAGGGAAAGCGCACAGAGCCCCTGAGACAAAGGGAAGAGAAAGAGAAACTGAACACTCTCATACTACTGTCTCCAGAAAAGAGATTAAAGAACATTTAATCCCACACAGAGGGAAAAACTCTCACTCCATATATAACTGCTGGGCAGCATGAATCCCTAATCCAGGTGGCACAAGGAAAAAAGAGGTCCCAACCCTGCACGATCCTGGCAGGGAGTTGGTGGTGGCAGCAGGCTACGGGAGCATTCACCTCGTTTCCACAGCACATCTCACCTCTGGCATTGGCCGTGCGAATCCCAAATCCTGGGTGCCAACAGGAAAAAATAGCCCCCTCCCCTATGTGATCCTGGCAGGGAGTTGGCAGTAGCGGCCACACACATCAGCTGTGGCTGCAGGAGTGCACACCTCGTTTCCAGCAGTGCCCCATGCCTCAGGCAGCAGCAGCGCACATCCCAGCTTGTGCCAAAAGAAACTGCTCCCTCCCCCTACGAGATCCCGGCTAAGAAGGTGCCTGCCAAAGCAAGTATATCTCATCTGTGGTAGCATTAAAGTGCATGGACTAGGATTTTGAAGTGAGGTGGGCCTAGAAAATACAGCTTGGTTCAGCACAAGGAGATCAGACTCAGAAGAGTGGCTTGCAGCACTTAGTTCCAGCGGAGCTTTGAGTGCCACCACTCTACTCTCCGCAACCACCAAGGCAGGGCCTCCGAGAGTGGCCCCCTAGACTTACCTACACTAAAGCATGTCTATCCAAGAAGAGGAGCTGCTGCTTTTTTTGTACTTATTTATTATTATTATTATTATCTTTTTTACTTTTTAATTTTTTTTTTACTTTTTACGCTTTATTTTCCTTTTTCCTTTCTCCCTCTTTTTTTTCCTCTTGCCATCCAGATATATTCTCCCTTATTTCATTCTTATCACTCCCCTCAACTGGTTATATGCTTTTGGACTGTCAATTGTCCTTTGTTTCTCTGCCCCCCATTGTTTTTTTCTACTCTTCTTTTCTTTTCTTTCCTCTCCCTTCCATTTCTTTTCTTCCTTTCCCCCTTTTAATTTGTTTGATTGTTTTGTCTGTGTGTCTGCGTGCTTCTGTTCCCTGTGTGTTTGTCTGTCTGTTTTCCTTTTTAGGACTACCCCAAGAAAGAAGCCAAAGTATGCATGATGGAGAGTCCCAAATATCACTGAGTGGGGAAATAAATAATCAAAGGCATAATAATAGAAACTGAGAGACACGAATAAAAGAACACTTCTTGAAACAACAGGCCCTGGACAGTCAATGAGCCTCCTTTAACAGAGCAATACTAACAGGTGCACAGTGTAAAATGAGCTTTTAAAACTGACAAGAGAGAAAGCTAGCCAAAATGACAAAATGAAAGAACTCTCCCCTAAGTAAACTCTGGGAAGAAGTCACAGCCACAGAACTGCTCAAAACATCTCTAACCAACATAACTGAACAATAACAATTGTCATAACATTAATTGCTGGGCTTGAAAAAAGCATCAGAAAAGCTACTGATACAATGACTAGGGACTTTCAAAATAGCTGTGACGAGTTTTAAAAAAGCTATCAATGAGGTGAATAATAAAATGGAGGTGGCCACCTCTCATATTGAAGAGGCAGAAGGAAGAATAGCTGAATTTGAAGACACAGTATAGCAAAAGAGGGAGACAGGAAAAAAAGAGAGAGACTGATCCAGGAGCAGGAAAGGAGAATTTGAGACCTGAGTGATACAATCAAATGGAACAACATCCATATCATAGGAATTCCTGAAGAGGAAGACAGAGGTCCTGAAGGGGTACTAGACGAAATTATTACTGATAATTTCCCAAATCTGGGGAAAGAAATAGACATTCAAATTCAAGAGGCACAAAGAATCCCCTTAAGATGTAACTTGAATCAACCTTTGGCATGACATATCATAGTGAAACTGGAAAAATATAAAGATAAAGAGAGAATTCTGAAAGCAGCCAGGGATAAAAGGGCCCTAACATACAAAGGGAAAACTATCAGAGTGGTTACAGACCTATCTACTGAAACTTGGCAGGCCAGGAAGGAATGGCAGGATATCTTGAATGTGATGAACAGAAAAAATATGCAGCCATGAATCCTTTAACCAGCAAGCCTGTCATTCAAAATAGAAGGAGAGATAAACATGCTCCCAAATTAACAAAAATTGAGAGAATTCATGACTACCAAACCACCCGTACAAATTATTGTAACAGAGACTCTATGAGAGAAATGTTGCAAAAAATACACGGTACCAGACACACCTGTCCAAACATGAACTCTACGAAGAACACAATGAATCTAAACCCACATTTTTCAATAATATCACTGAATGTAAATGGATTGAAGGCTTCAACCAAATGACACAGGGTAGCAGAATGGAACAAAAACCAAAATTCATCCATTTGCTATCTACAAGAGACACATTTTAGACCTATAGACACCTTCAGATTGAAAGGAAAGGGATAGAGAAATATCTATAATGTGACTGAAAGTCAAAAGAAAGCTAGATTAGCCATACTTATATTGGACAAACTGGTCTTTAAAGTAAAGGCAGTAACAAAAGATGAAGAAGGATATTATACAATAATTATAGGATCTCTCCACGAGGAAGAGCTAACAATTATAAACATCTATGTGCCAAATTCAGGAGCACCTAAAACATAAAACAATAATCACACACAGAGACGATCTTATTGATAAGAGTGTGCTAATTGCACGGGACTTTAATACTCCACTGACAGTCATGGAGAGATCAACCAAACAGAAAATCACTAAAGAAACAATGGACCTGAATGACACATTGGAATGGATGGAATTGATAGATATATTTAGAACTCTGCATCCTGAAGTTAGGAAATTCACCTTCTTCTCGAGTGTGCATGGCACATTCTCCAAGATAGATCACATACTGGGGCATAAAGCAGCCCTCCATAAATATAAATGAATTGAGATCATACCAGGCACACTTTCAGATCACATTGCTATGAAACTTGAAATCGACCACAGAAAAAAGTCTGGAAAACCTCCAAAAATGTGGAGGTTAAAAACCACCCTCCTGAAGAATGATTGGGCTAGTCAGGCAATTAGAGAAATTAAAAAACATATGGAAACAAATGAAAACGAAAATACAACAATCCAAACTCTAGGGATGCAGCAAAGGCAGTCCTAAGAGGAAAGTATATTGCAATCCAGACCTATTTCAACAAACTGGAAAAAGTGAAAATTCAAAATCTAACAGAACACCTACTGGAACTAGAAGGGGAGCAGCAAAAGCACCCCAAACCGAGCAGAAGAAAAGAAATAATAAAGATCAGGGCAGAAATAAACAATATAGAATAAAAAAAAAATGTTGAGCAGATCAATGAAACCATGAGTTTGTTTGTTGAAAAAATAAACAAAATTGATAAATCTCTAGCCAGGCTCCTAAGAAAGAAAAGAGAGAACATCCAAACAAACAAAACCATGAGTGATAATGGATCTATTACAACCAATCCCTTAGAAATACAAGCAATCATTAGAGATTACTATGAAAACCTATATGCCAACAAACAGGACAACCTAGAAGTAATGGACAAATTCCTAAACATACATGCACTACCAAAATTCAAACAAGAAGAGATAGAAAGCATGAATAGACCAATAACCAGTGAAGAAATTGAATCTTTTATCTGAAATCTCTGAAATCTCCCAATGAATAAGAGCCCAGGCCCAGATTGATTCCCTGAGTAATTCTACCAGACATTTAAAGCAGTTCTAATACCCATTCTTCTCAAACTATTCCAAAAAATAGAAATAGAAGGAAAACTTCCAAACTCATTTTACGAAACCAGCATCACCTTGATACCCAAACCAGAGACCCAGCAAAAAAAAGAGAACTACAGACCAATATTCTTAATGAATACAAGTGCAAAAATACTCAACAAGATACTAGCAAATAGAATTCAACAGCATATAAAAAAAAGTATCAATCATGATCAAGTGGGATTCATTCCTGGGTTACAGGGCTGGTTCAATATCTGCAATTCCATCAATGTGATACATCACATTAACAAAAGAAAAGGTAAAAACCACATGATTCTGTGAATAGATGCAGAAAAAGCATTTGACAAAATACAGCACCTTTCTTATTAAAAACCCTTGAGAAAGTTGGAATAGAAGGAACTCACTTAGACATTATTAAAGTAATTTAGGAAAGCCCACAGCTAATACCATCCTCAGAGGGGAAAAACTAAGAGCTTTCCCCCTGATATCAGGAACACAACAGGAATGTCCACTCTCACCACTGTTGTTTAACATAGTTCTGGAAGTTCTAGCATCAGCAATCAGACAACAAAAGGAAATAAAAGGCATCAGAACCGGGAAAGAAGAAGTCAAACTTTCACTTTTCGCAGATGACATGATATTCTACATGGAAAACCCTATCAACTCCACCAGAAGCCTTCTAAAACTGATCAATAAATTCAGTAAAGTTGCAGGGTACAAAATCAATGTACAGAAATTGGTTGCATTCCTACGCACCAATAATGAAGCAGTGGAAAGAGAAATCAAGAAACTGATCTCATTCACAACTGTACAAAAAACCATAAAATACCTAGGAATAAATATAACCAAAGATGTAAAAGAACTGTATGATGAAAACTATAGAAATTATGAAAGAAATTGAAGAAGACACCAAGAAATGGAAAAACGTTCCATGCTCGTGGATTGGAAGAATAAATATTGTGAAAATGTCATTACTACCCAAAGCAATCTACACATTTAATGCAATCCCCATCAAAAATGCACCAGCGTTCTTCTCAAAGCTAGAACAAGCTATCCTAAAATATATATGGAACCACAAAAGACCCTGAATAGCCAAAGTAATATTGAAGAAGAAAACCAACACGGGAGGCATCACAATCTCAGACGTCAGCCTCTACTCCAAAGAGCTGTCATCATCAAGATGGTATGGTATTGGCACAAAAACAGACACATAGACGAATGGAACAGAATAGAGAACCCAGAACTGGGCCCACAAATGTACGGCCAATTACTTTTTGACAAACCAGCAAAGAGTATCCAATGGAAAAAAGACTGCCTCTTTAGCAGGCGGTGCTGGGAGAACTGGACAGCTACATGCAGAAGAATGAAACTAGGCCACTTTCTACACCATACACAAAAATAAACTCAAAATGGATTAAGGACCTAAATGTGAGACAGGAAACCATCAAAACCCTCGAGGAGAGAGTAGGAAACAACCTCCTTGACCTCAATCGCAGCAATTTCCTACTTGACACATTCCCAAAGGCAAGGGAAATGAAAGCAAAACTGAACTATTGGGACCTCATCAAGATAAAAAGCTTCTGCACTGCAAAGGAAACAATCAAGAAAACTAATAGGCAACCAACAGAATGGGAAAAGATAGTTGCAAATGACTAATCGTATAAAGGGCTAGTATCCAAAATCTAGAAGGAACTCACCAAACTCCACACCAAAAAAACAACCCAGTGAAGAAATGGGCAGAAGACATAAACAGACA
>NC_043712.1:61345890-61413440 GCF_006229205.1 Suricata suricatta
GGGTTGAAGGGGAAGGGGGAGGAGGGAAAAGAGGTGGTGGTGATGGAGGAGGGCACTTGTGGGGAAGAGCACTGGGTGTTGTATGGAAACCAATTTGACAATAAAGTATTTTAAAAAATAAAAAATAAAAGATGCTCTGAAGCTCAAAAAAAAAAGATGTGGTATATATCTGCAATGGCGTATTACATGGCAATGAGAAAGAATGAAATATGGCCATTTGTAGCAAAGTGGATGGACCTCGAGGGTGTCATGCTAAGCGAAATAAGTCAGGCAGAGAAGGACAGATACCATATGTTTGCACTCATAGGTCTAACAGGAGAACAGGAGAAACCTAATGGAGGACCAGGGGGAGGAGAAGAGGGAAAGAGAGTTGGGGAGAGATAGGGACGCAAAACTTGAGAGACTATTGATTACTGAAAACGAAATGAGGGTTGAAGGGAAAGGGGGTGGGGGAAAAGAGGTGGTGGTGGAGGAGGGCACTTGTGGGGAAGAGCACTGGGTGTTATACGGAAACCAATTTGACCGTAAACTATTTTTTAAAAAATAAATAAAATCCTTAAAAAGAAAGAGAGAGAGACTATAGATGCTGGTGAGATTGTGGAGAGACGGGCACCCTCCTACACTATTGGTGGGAATGTAAACTGGTGCAGCAGCTCTGGAAAAGAGTATGAAGGCTCCTCAAAAAACTGTCAGTAGAACTCCCCTCTGACCCAGCAATAGCACTGCTAGGGATTTATCCAAGAGATACATAAGTGCTGACACATAGGGGCACTAGTTCCCCAATATTCATAGTGGCACTTTCTACAATAGCCAAATCATGGAAAAAGCCATGGACATCACCTGATAAATGGATCAAGATGTGGTATATATATATATATACAATGGAGTACTACACAGCAATGAGAAAGAATGAAATCTGGCCATTTGTAGGAAAGTGAATGGACCTTGATGGTGTCATGCAAAGCAAAATAAGTCAGGCAGAGAAGGAGAGATACCATACATTTGCACTCATAGGTCTAACAGGAGAACAGGAGAAACATAATGCAGGACCATGAGGAGGGGAAGGGGGAAAGAGAGTTGGAGAAAGAGAGGGATGCAAAACCTAAGAGACTATTAAATACTGAAAACGAACTGAGGGTTGAAGGGGGAGGGGGAAAGGAAGTGGTGATAATGGAGGAGGGCACTTTTGGGGAAGAGCACTGGGTATTATATGGAAACCAATTTGACAATAAACTATTTTAAAAATATTTTAAAAATATATAAATAAATAGGAAGAGCATGCTGCAGCTGAAAAGGCTGTGACCAAGAAGAAATTTCTGGGTAAATAGACTACTCCAGCTCTTGAATTTACTCAACCTAAGGTCACAGAATGGTCTGGAGGTATGCAGGTGAACTCTGTGCCAATTCAGTAGTTCCTCTTAAATAATGCAGTGCTTAGCCGGCCACTGAAGACTGATCTATAGCTCCCACTGCTCTGGCCACTGAATGGCTAGGAATAAGCACTTTCTTTTTTATAAGCTATTCTTCTACAGACTCTCAAACAGAAAATGGAAATAAAGTTGATGGAAAAAGCATAGTTTCCAGATCAAATGGGCCGGACAGATATATGCAGAACATTTTATCCAACAGCAAAAGAGTACACATTCTTCTCAAGCAAATGAACTTTAAAATATTCCCTTGGATACACCATATGTTAGGCAACAAAATTAACAAGTTCAAGAAGATATAAACCATATCAAGTACCTTTTCTGACCATAGTGGTATGAGACTAGAAATCAACACAGGAAGAAAATGAGAAAATTCACAAATAAGTAAAAATTAAAACAACACAGTCCTAAATAACTGATCAAGGAAGGTAAAAGGAAAATCAAAACATATCTCAAAACAAGTGATAATAGAAGGAAAATACACCAAAATTTCGGAGATGCAATAAAAGCAATTTCAAGAGGACCGTTCATAGCCATAAACACCTATATTAAGGAAAAAGAGCTCCAATAAACCCAAACTTTCCACTTAAAGGAACTAGAAAAAGAAGGGAAAGAAAGACTAAGCCCAAATTTAGCAGAAGGAAAGAAATAAGAAAGATTAGTGCAGAAATAAGTGAAATAGAGAATAGAAAAATAACAGAAAAGATCAACAAAACTAAAAGCTGTTTTTTTGAAAAGATAAAATGGATAAACCTTTAACAGATTTTACAAAAGAAAGAGAATGGGTACTCAAGGTCATAAATGAAAGGAAATATTACAATACCACTGAAACACAAAGGATCATTAAGAGAGTACTATGAAGAATTCTGTGCCAATAAATTGGATAACCTAGAAGAGATGGATAAATTCCAAGAAACATACAACCTACCAAGACTTAATCATGAAGAAAATACAAAAAATGACAAAGAACAAGTAAGGAGATTGAGTCAGTACTCAAAAGCCTCCCAACAAAGAAAAGCCCAGAACCACATGGCTTCACTGGTGAATTTTACCAAATATTCAAAGAATTGACACCAGTATTTTTCATACTTATCCAAAAAGTTGAAGACCAATGAACATTTGCAAATTCATTTTTCAAGCCAGCATTATCCTAGTAGCCAAAACTAGATAAGGATTCCATAAGAAAAGAAAACTATAGGCAATATCCTGGATAAATACAAATGTTGAAGTTCTCAACAAAATCTTAGCAAACCAAGTTCAACTGTCCATTAAAATGATCATACACCATGATCAAGTTGAATTTTTCCCTAATATGTAACAGATGTGAGATGATTCAACACAGTCAATAAATGTGATATTCATTAATAAAATCAAAGGTAAAAAATACGTGATCATCCCAAAGGATACAACAAAAACATCTGACAAAATTCAACATCCTTTCATGATAAAAACTCTCAACATAGGCATAGAAGGAACATACCTTAACATAATAAAGGCCATATATACTACACACAACATCATACTCAATGGTGAAAATTTGAAGTCTTTAAGGTCAAAACCAAGGCAAGGATGTCCACTCTAACCATGCCTATTCAACATAGTATTGAAAATCCTAGCCAGAGCAAATAGGCAAGAAAAAAAGAAATAAAGCATCTAATTCAAAAATGAAGTAAAATTGTCTCTATTTGCAGATGATATATTATACATAGAAAATCTTTAAAGACATCACCAAAATATGTAAAAACTAATTAGGTAAAGTTGCAGAATAAAAATAAACATTAAAAAAATCCATTGTGGTTCCTTACACTAACAGTGAACTATCTGGAAAAAGAATAAAGAAAAAAAATCCTATTTATAGTACCATCAACTAAAATACTTAGAAATAAGTTTAATCCAGGTGAAAAATTTGTATACAACTGTACACAAATGTTCAATGGTACTCCTCTTACTGTCAAAGAAACCTAATATATGCCCATCACAATCTTGCAACTCAGCTTTAGCTAGCTCACTTGGCCTTATTAGGAAATCTCTATTAATCAAATTCACTCTTGCCCAACATCCCTCCAAAGAGTGGTCTATGGGTTGCTTTTGCTTCAATAAAAGACATCAAATTTGTCACTGTTTTAATTTTATTTGACACATGTATCTTTTCTGCCTTTTGGCAGCTCTGAGTTAAAAGGCACACTTTTGGAAAAATAGCCCCAAATGTCCCATTTATGAACTTTGTATCCATAGTTCCATAGTTCAAAACTTCCAAGCACATAGAAAAGGGGACAATAGTAAAATGAGGTATTAGATGTATCAGAGGTAGAAATCAACATGTTGCTATATTTGCCTTTTCTGGTTGTTATTTAATTACAAATATGTAATATAATGCTAAGTATTTTAATATGCGTCTCTGAAAAAAAAGTAAATGTTCCCATATAATCCCAATGCTATTCTCACAATAAACAAAAATAATATAATTACTTTTAATATTCCTAATATCCGATCCATACACAAATTTCCCCAGTTGTTCTCAAATGTCTTCCTGTTTTCTCCAAACAGGATCCGATCCAGGACCACACTGTATTTGATGTTATGTCAGAGTTTAACCCATAAACTCTGGGGCTTTGGTAGAATCTGGGCTCCAGACAGCAATACAGACTGTTAATAACATCTTATTAGTAACGCCCCCATACCTTCGGCCTCCCTGCCACCAGGCTGGCCCCAACATACACGAAACCGGCAAGCGGCCGCGGTACCTTCATGGGAAATGTAGTCCTGGATGTTCCAGCTGAACGCGCGGCTTCTAGGAAGGGATAGCCTGGCCTTTTCCCTGCGCATGTGCAGTCACCCCCACATCCCGGCTTCCGCTCTACCCAGCTTCGCCGTGAGGCCGGTTTGCCCTCAGGTGAGAGAGGCCTCCTCCGCACGCCGGGCGGGAGAGGAGCGGGATTGTGCCCAGAGGAAGGGACCACGTTGTCTCGGGAACTCCCAGTTCACCCCGAGACCGGGGCCCCGCCGCCTGTGCAGACCCGGGCTGGAACGTAGACCTGCCAAAGACGGGTGGAGGCGGGCCCGGCCCCGCGGGCTCCAGAGACCCAGATGGGGCGAGTGCAGTCGGAAGATGTAGTTCTTTGCGGACTGGGATGCGGGAGCTGACTGCAGCCGGACCTGGGGAGATCCCTGGCCGGCGGCAAGAGGGTAATGCGCGTTTTCCCTATTGGATATTGACCATGAACCCGGCACAAAGCGCGCCCTTGCCTTGAGCTTAGAAGCCAGAAAGACCGGATAAATTCCGCCTTTGTCACTTGGGCATAAGTGAGGTTCTCATCTGAAAATAAGAATATTAGTTAAAAACTGCTTTGTGGCGTTGTTCAGAAAGAGATGTCATAACCTGTACTGCATTTAGCCAAGGGCTAGTTAGTTAATAAGTATTAGGCAATAAGCCAAAATGTAGTGTTGACTCCCATCGTTTTTGAAAGACACTTTGTTCTTTTTTATTTAGTATTTAGCTTGGCATTTGTATTTTAATTTTGCAGCCACCCTATTTATAGGAATAACCATATCCTTTAAAAAAAGAAGAAGAAGAAGAAAGAAAGAAGATGGGCTCAGAAGAGTGAAATTACAGACCACAGGTCAAAAAGGTGAGGAAGCCAGGATGCAAATACAGATATGTTTTACCCCAAAATTCAGCTATCCCTAATACACTGCCTCCCTAAAACACAGCATTGCAACCCTCACAGCACTAGCAGAGTGACTTGCCCCCATACTCTCAGGACTATGATTGTAAAGTCAGCATGATGTCACTTTCTGACACATGTATATATTCTGGGGTTTCTGGCATATCTCCAGAGCCTCTGGATATGACTGAGGCTCCTGGCACCTTCGGTGCTGTCCAGACAGTCTCTGTCTTCAGAAGGCACAGTCTCATATCTAGTGCAGTGCTTTCCAGTAGATAAGGTGAGCCACATATGTAATTTTAAATGTCCTAGTAGCCACATTAAAAACTAAAACATGTGAAATTAATTTTAAGACTATGCTGTGTTTATCTCAATATATACAAAATATTATTCAACCTGTGGCACTAGCCACATTTCAGGTGCTCAAAAGTGGGATGTGGCTAGTGCCTACAATAATAGAGCAGTTCTAATGATCTTGAAGAAAGTCGGGCGTAAGGCCCTACACCAGTGGCGCCCATCCAGGGTGATTTTCCTCTCCATAGGCTTTTGGAAACGGCTGAAGATGATTTGGCTTGTCACAACAGAGGAGGAGTGCTACTAATATTTGGTGGGTGGGTAGTCACCCGAAATACTTCCAGGCATCCTACAGTGTAGAGGACACTCCCCTCCCTGCCCCATGACAAAGAACTTGGGGTTAAGTTGAGAAACTTTGCTCTCTATGAAAGTTTCAACTAAAAGGAATTTGTTTCGTAGGCCTAAATCTCAACATCTCTGGAACAAAGCAGCTCTTGTGTGGCAGACAGGAAAGGAGCCCTGGGGACAGGAGTCCCACCTGGAAGAAGAGTTTATCTAACAAGGACCGTCCTCACCAAAGCTTCAGAACATGTGCAAAAGAACCCAGAAAGGAGTGGGTCCTAATTTGTTCTACCAGAAGCATTTTGTAATTACCTTGTCCAGAAAGAGCGAGACTTGGTGATGTCATTACATCCAGAAGCCATCACAGACTGCGTGACAGTGGAAACTGGACCAGCGTGCAGAAGGTGGTGAGCTGGGGTTGAAAGAGATGGGTGACTGTCAAGCTGTACAGGAAAAGCCACAGCCAGAGCCAAGGAGATTCCGTCTCCGTCCTTGTTAAACAGCCCCCTATTTTCTTCGTTCTTCACTCACTTTGCAGATTCTGAGCCACTTTCTCATTGTGTCCATCAGAAGTGGCATCTAGAGATATGCTGAGGCTTCCTTTATCCTGAACATAAAGTATTACAGAATGACAGTATTGGAGTGGATTTCTATCATTCTTTTGAAACTTAAAAAAAAAATGGAGCCTGAGCTGTATGTCCCTGGTCACCCAGGACAGAGCTAGGAGGAAAGTACAGTGCCCTTCATTCTGTCACATGTAAGTCACTACAAGTGTCTTATCAAAAGTCTTTAAAAAGTTCTTTGCTCAAAAGAACAAAAGGATTTTAAAATATTTTGTCACTAAGCATCTTTTTTTCCCCCAGTTTTCTGTTGATTCTCTAGCTCAAAATATAAATAATATTAATAGGATATTAATAATCAATAGCAAAATAATTCACAGTCACCCAGTGAAAAACAGCAAGGTTACATCCATGTGATCATATCAGAGAAGCACTACATATTCAGGAAGTACTATCTCTATGTGGTGCTTCCTGCCCCTTCTCAAGGGTCAATAGGACATTTTTCCATAGGGAGGCTTTTCCCCAGCTGGTGTAATGAGACTTTTAGGCAACTAAATGCAGAAGCTCACCAGCCCTCTCATGATTCCTTTCCTCTTTCCTTACACCCAGCTTATCCTTCACAGATCTCTGTACCCTCCCAACAACAGCAGAAAATGAACACAGCTCAGGTGAGTTGTATATATATACCTTTTTTTATAATGGATTTTATGAGTGGTTAATTAACATAGAAGAGTAGAACTAGAAATGGATCAAAACCTTCGCAGTTTGTAAGCTGGAGCCCCACATCAGGCTCTGTGCTGACAGCTCAGAACCTGGGGCCTGCTTCGGATTATCTGTCTCCCTCTCTCTCTGCCCCTCCCCCACTTCCACTTTGTCTCTCTCTCTCAAAAATAAATAAACAAAAAGTTTTAATATAAAGAAAGAACTGGATCAAAACCATTCAAGGAAGATCCAGAAAAGCAGATGAGTAGTGCAGCAGAGTTGGCATGTGGATAGATGCAGTCCTCTGAATTTACAGATTTTTCAAAGTGCAGGTACAGATTTCTTCCTGACCTGATGGCCATGGCAGAGAGTCAGACCTACAGTATTTGTTTCAAGATACTCATTGATGAGAATCTTAAACCAGACATTCCTTGTGGAATCTAAAGTCAGTGAAGTCAGGAAAAATGTCTTTGTTGGTCTTTAGGTAGGTGATAGTGCAGATCTTTCCAGTAACAACCATGAAATAATTATAGAATGTTGTTTCCACTTTTTCCCCAGTGGAAGTAAAGGGCACATTGCCAAAGCAGGGCTTTCGTTAATACCAGTTGTCTGTGTCAGTAAAACATAAGAAGTAGATCTTTCTCTGATCATCCTGCTGGACCCAAAGATAATACTTAGACTAACTGGAGCTCAGCATGAATAGTTGGTACAGTCATGTCCTGAAAATGGCTCTGTACATATTTCTCTCAAGTACTTGTCTTGAACAAGTTGTTTAGTATACAGCTTAAAGTTTTGTTCTCTAGCAAATGCTGCTGCACTTCCCATTCACATTTTAGGCTATTGCGTGTGCCTGTGACCTATACTCACCAGTGACCTAATTATATTTCAATCCAGGGGGTCTCATGCAGATCTGCCTGCAGTGTCTGACTCTGCCCTTACTTTGTCCTTCTGGAAGGTCTTCTGTGTTAGTGTCTGTGTCAGCCTCTGCTGCTGTCCTGCCTCTTGTTTCTTTCGTGGGGTCACCTTCCTTCTCTTGTCCTTTGACATGTTCTATCACAAGTTTCCATTCTTTCTTCCTATCTTTCCAGCTATTCTTCTTGACTCCTTTCATCACCACTCTGGTTTGAACAGTGAGGTATTTGTTAGTTCTTACAAATGTGGCTCTGCAGCTCCCTGTGACCAGAAGCACTTTTTGTGATGGTGAAAATAATCCGTATCTGCATTGTCCCAAATGGTGGCTGCTAACCACAGGTACCTGCTGATCATTTGAAATCCAGCTAGTTTTAATTTAAGTTTCAGTCACATGTGGATAGTGACTACTCTATTGGACATAGTTGACTCAACATCTCTCTGTAGGTATCCAAAAGGCATCTCCAGCTCAACTAATTCAAAGTAAAAATAAAATTATAGCCCTTCCCAACTATCCCCTCATCTTTCCGTATTAGATCACACATCCCTAGTCAGCCAGACACCCAAGCCACAAAAGTACAGTGCATCCCAGGCTCCTTTTGTTCTCACTCTCTCAACTTCTGCCACATCTGGTGTGTAGTCACATCTTGCTACTTTCCTATTTGTCAGAGATGACAGCAATTTTATATGGTCAAACCTAAATGGATATTTTAAATGCATTCTTGGGGTGCATGGGTGGCTCAGTCCATTAAGTGTCCAACTCTTGATTTTGGCTCAGGTCATGATCTCATGGTTCATGAGTTTGACCCCCACATCAGGCTCTGTGCAGAACCTGCTTGGGATTCTCTCTCTCTCCCTCTCTTTCTTCCCCCACTTGTGCTCTCTCTCTCTCAAAATAATAAACCTAAAAACAAATAAATGCATTCTGCTACTTTATTCCTCTTTTGCTACCTCACAGTATCACAGCTGAGCTGTTGGAATAGCTTCTTGACTAACCTGCCTGCTTCTTTCTTCACCTGCTCCAACACACCTTCCACATGGGCAGTTCATCTAAATGCTAATGAAGCAATGTCTCATCCTTGTGTAAATCACCTCATGGCTCTTTACCTGTGTGATAAAATTCCTAATTTTTCAAGATGACATTCAGGCTTTGGAGGCATTACCCTTTCCTTTTATTTATTTATTTATTTATTTTTCCCACTTCTTTGGTGTTCTGAATTTTTTGATAACTGTTTATTGAGCAACCAAGATTTCCAAGGAAGTAGCATGTGACATAGCTCTACTTTTTCCCTAGTAGTGTTCACAATCCAGAGAACATGACATTTAAAAAATTTACTATTAAAAAATTGACTAAGTCAACCTCATTTAGTTTTTTAAACGTATCCTCCTATCCCTGACTGCTTCATATCATCTTCTTATTGTCTTCTCTGGAGTGACCTTTAGAACCACTTCCTCATCCTGTTCATCTGGTGCTATGGTTGAATTGTGCCCCGCCCTCTTCATACATTGAATTCCTACCCTGCAGTGTGACTGTATTTAGAAATAGAGCATCTTTTTAAAATGTTTATTTATTTTGAGAGTGCATATGTAAGTGGGTAAGGAGCAGAGAGACAGAATCTCAAGCAGGCCCCATGCTGTCAGTGCAGAGCTTCACATGGGGCTCGAACCCACAAACTGAGATCAAGACCTGAGCCAAAGTCAAGAGTCAGCCAATCAACCAACTAGCCACCCAGGTGCCCCTAGAGATAGAGCTTTTTGGAGGTAATGGAGGTTAAGTGAAACTTAAGGGTTGGATCCTGTTCCAGTAGGATTGATGGTTTTATAAGAAAAGGAAGAGAGAGAGACAGATTTCTCTCTCTACACACAGGCACTAGGCACAAAGGCAGAGGCTGTGAGGACACAGCAAGGGGTGGCCATCTATAAAGGAGGAGGACAATGTCACCAGAACCCAACCCTGCTGATACTCTGATCTTGGACTTCTAGCCTCTAGAACTGTGAGGAAATAAATGTCTGCTATTTAATCTACTCAGTCTATGGTGTTTTGTTACGGTAGCCCAAGCAACCAAGACACTTGGCCCTTTATTTTGTTTTTAATTTATTTTTAATTGTAGCAAAACACAGATAACATAAAATATATCATTTTAGCCTTCTTTTAAACTGTACAGTTCAGTAATATTAAGTACATTCATATTGCTATATACCCAATCTTCAGAACTCTTCATCTTGCAGAACTAAAGCTCTATATCCATTATTTTTTGTAAAAGTTTATCTATTTATTTTGAGAGAAAGAGAGCATGACCAGGGGAGGGGCAGAGAGAGAAGGAGAGAGAATCAAGGTTCATGCATGTATCAGAATTTCCTTTTTAAGGCTGAATAATACTACATTATGTGTATATACCACATTTTATTTATCCCTTCATCAGGTGATAGACACTTAGGTTGCTTCCACCTTTTGGTTACTATGAATAATCCTATGAGCATAGGTGTACAGATTCCTCTTTGAGAATGCCAGTGTCATGGATATTTATACCCAGAAGTGGCATTGCTGGATCATGTGATAATTCTACATTTAATTTCTTGAGCAACCACCGTACTGTTCCACAGTGGCCATGCCATTTTATATTCCCACCAGCAGTGCAGTGGGATTCCAGTTACTCTGCATCCTTGCCAACACTTGGTATTTTCTAATAGTGGCCATTCTAATGGATGTGAGGTGTAGCTCTTTTGATCTGTTAGGAGTCTACATTGGTTGCTTCACCCGGTAAATAATGCTCTTCTCTTTCCCCTTGTCTCCCTCTGTGCTAATTTCCCCTTTTCTGAATCTGCACAGCCCCATCATAACTTCATACATTGGTGTAAGTCATCTGATAATGTATTTGTCTCTCAAGTTAGACCATTAGCTTCAAGTTGTGGAACTACCATGGGTTCATTTTCACAAGCTCCATTTTAAGCCCTCCTCTTCTTTAGTTGAGAATGTTCATTAAAGTGTTTTTGAATAAAAGATTATCTCCTTGAATAAAAGAGAACTGGGACACTCAAAAAATTTGGATTTCTTTTTTTTTTTTAATGTTTATTTACTTTGAGAGAGAGCCACATGTGCACACACACACATGCATACACAAGCCAGGGAGGGGCAGAGAGAGAGGAGAGAGTGAATCCCAAGCAGGCTCTCCACTAACAGCACAGAGCTTGACTCAGGGCTAGATCCTATGAACCAGGATATCATGACCTGCACAGAAATCAAGAATTGGAGGCTTAACCATCTGAGCCACCCAGGCACCCTAAGAATTTGGATTTCTATTCTTCTCAGAGCACCACCTCATTTCTTACAAGGCAGAGCCCATGCCATTACTATCTTTTTTTCTAGAAACCTATGCCTATTTGTACATATGACCAAAAAACCTGTTCTGCATAAAGCACTCTCCAAGAGGATGTTTTCCTATTATCCCACCCTCCATCTCATGCTTTTCTCTAAAATGCTGTCATTTAACTAATAAATAAAATGTTGTAATTTGGCCTTCTCATCTTTAAGACTGGATCATCTCCAGACTATGTGTGTTTCTGAGGAGAACTAAACTTCTTGTGGGCAAGTACAATCCCCTTGGAGGACATAATACGTAGGAGGTGCCAGGAATAACATGGAGCTTTCTTCCTTATACATGGGAACAAGTTATGATTAAATGAATTAGCTGATTAATTGATTGAATTGAATCAGCATCAGGATTTGCAATTTGTCAGAGAAAGGCTAAGTCAATCAAAGGTGGATAGTTGAAAAGGATCGTGTCAGTCCTTAAAAACAAATGGTATTTTAACTGTTGCAGAGTAGAGGAGGTTACTGCATTTTGAGGGTCCAGTAAGAATCTTTGCCTATTCCACTTTAGAATTCCTGTTAGGGAATATTAAGAAAGAATGAGATAAATGCTGGGACCCGACTAGATCTATTAGTTTGCTAGGGCTGCCATAATAAAGTATCACAGACTGGGTGTCTTAAACAACCAATTTATTTTCTTACAGTCTAGAGGCTGGAAATCCAAAATCAGGGAATGGACAGGGTTGGTTCCTTCTGAGTGCTCTTGAGGGAAGAATCAGTTCCAGGCCTCTTTTCTTTGCTTATAGATGCTTTTTCCCTGTGTCTTCATACCATCTTCCCTCTGTTCATTTCTGCATCCCAATTTCCTCTTAAAAGGACACTAGTCAAATTGGGGTAGGGTCCACACTGATGACCTCAGTGTATGCATTCTGCATCAGACAGGAGGCGTGTAACACTAGAATTCATTAGATGTTTTCCTTAAGGGTTTGGCTTCATCTTGAGTTCTAACATAGAACATGGGGAAGAAATTCATGCAATAAAAGCAGTTTTGTGTTTAATCTGGAAGTACTAGCACAATGTAAAAGACATGAAAGGGGCGATGTAAGAGTCAAGAAGACTCCGGAGGTTTTCTTGACACAAAGCCAGAATGATGATGATCCCAGTTTCAGAAGTGTATGAGAGCTGAAATTGTGCATATTTGGTATATTTTTAAGTGGGGTGTGTGTGTGTGTGTGTGTGTGTGTGTGTGTGTATAGTTGCTAATCAGTCTTTCTCCCTTTTGCTGATTTTGAAAGCTTTTTAATTATTGAAGAATTAATTCTTTTTCTGACATGTAGGACCTATATATTTCCCTGTTTCATTGTTTGTGTTTAGACTTAGTTTGTCACCTAGGCCAGGCTTTTTCATTTCTACTAGTGACATTTTGGGAAATTTTTAACTTATAGAAAGTTACAAAAGGATAATGTAATAGACATGTTCCTACCTTCCTAAATTATTAACTATAAATTTTCACTAATTTTTCTCTTGTATGTACTCTTTATTTTTTCCTTTTTTTAAATTTCTTTAAAAGAGCTAGTTTTAATACTGATGAAGTACACTCAGGTATGAACTGGGTGGATTTTTACATGTGTATACATATGTGCAAATGTAATTTACCACTCAGATTAAGAAGGAGAACATTTTCATCACCCTTAAAGTTTCATTCCTTCTACTTTCCAGTTAATAACCACTGCCCTGCTCTGCAGAGGCAACTGCTATTCTAACATCATATGACCAAAACAAGGGTAACTTCATTTTTGAACATCATATAAACGGAATCATACAATCTGTACTCTGTTTTAGGAGGCGGGAAGATCTGGCTTTTTTCTCTGAAAATAACATGGTTTAGATTATCAGTCTTGCTGTTGTATGTTTCATTACTTTATTTCTTTTTTTTTTTTGAGTGAGACAGAGAGATTGGGGGAGGAACAGATAGAGAGGGACAGAGAGGGAATCCTTCCTGCACAGAGCCTGATGTGGGGTTTGAACTCACAAACTGTGAGACCATGATCTGAGCCAAAACCAAAAGTCACATTGTTAACCGACTGAGCCACCCAGTCACCCCCATTACTTCCTTTTTATTGCTGAGCAGTGAGTATTTCTTTATATGACCATATGAGGCTTTATTTGCTCATTATGTTGGTGGTAAGTTTTTTACTTGTATTTTACCATTTGGGGACTATTATGAATAAAGTTGCTGTGATTCCTTTGTATCTGTTAGTATCTTCATTTCTCTTGGTTACACATAGAAATACACATGCTGATACAGGGAATAAACATGTTCAGCTTTAATATGTATTACAAACATATATGACAATTAGCTTTCTAAAGTGCTTGAACCAACATTCGGGCTATACCAGATTCTCACCAACACTTGCTACTGTCGGTCGTTTTGATTTTCGTTATCCTGGTGGCTACATAGTGGTCTCATTGAAATTTATAATTTGCTTTTCTGTAACAAATACTAATTTCAAACATCATTATTTGTGTTGGCCATGTAAACATTCTTTTGTGTAAAGTACCTTCAGTTCTCTGTTTTAATTGGACTCTTTGCTTTATTTTTCTTCTTGATTAGTTGGAATTATTTCTATATTATCAGTACAAGTCATTTGCCAGATGTGTATATTCCAACTGTTTTTGGATTCTGTGATTTGACTTTTTTTTTTTTTCCCCAGAAGCAAAGGGCTTTATTACGGGTTTAGGCTCGCCGGGGCCTAAACTGGGGCTCACAGACTTTACCGGTGTGTTGGATCCATGCTGAGAGCGTGATTTGACTTTTAAAATTAATTAATTTAGGGCACTTGGGTGGCTCAGTCGGTTAAGCGTTGGGCTTTGGCTCAGGTCATGATCTCGTGGTTTTAAACCCAAAAACCATGCGTGTTGGGCTCTGTGCTGACAGCTAGCTCAGAGCCTGGAGCCTGCCTCAGATTCTGGATCTCCCTCTCTCCCTGACCCTTCCCTGCTTGTGCTGTCTCTCTCTCTCAGAAATAAATTTAAAAACATTTTTTAAAAGTTTTAATAAAAAATAAAATTAATTTATTTTTTTATTTACATCCAAGTTAGTTAGCATATAGTGCAACAGTGATTTCAGGAGTAGGTTCCAATGACTCATCCCCTATGCCTAACACCCAGTGCTCATTTCCAACAAGTGTCTTTCTTAGTGCCCCTTACCCATTTAGCCCATTCCCTCTCCCACAACCCCTCCAGCAACCCTCTGTTTGTTGTCTATATTTCAGAGTCTCTTATGTTGTCCCTCTACCTGTTTTTATATTATTTTTGCTTCCCTTCCATTATGTACATCTGTTTTGTATCAAATTCCTCATATGAGTGAATTCATATATTTGTCTTTCTCTGACTAATTTCACTTAGCATAATACCCTCTAGTTCCATCCACATTGTTGCAAATGACTAGATTTTATTCTTTTTGATTGCTGAGCAATACTCCATTGTGCGTGCGTGTGTATACACACCATATCTTCTTTATCCATTCGTCTGTCAATGACATTTGAGCTCTTTCCATACTTTGGCTATTGTCAATAGGATTTGGCTGCTATAAACATTGGGGTGTATGTACCCCTTTGAAACAGCACACCTGTGTCCCTTGGATAACTAGTAGTGCAATTGCTGGGTTGTAGGTAGGGCAGTTCTATTTTTAATTTTTTGAGGAACCTCCATACTGTTTCCCAGAGTGGCTGCACCAGTTTACATTCCCATCAGCAGTGCAAAAGAGACGCTTTTTCTCTGCATCCTCGCCAACATCTGTTGTTGCCTGAGTTGTTAATGTTAGCCATTCTGACAAATGTGAGGTGGTGTCTCATGATTTTAATTTGTATTTCCCTGGTTTAGAATGATGTTGAGCATTTTTTCATGTGTTTATTAGCCATCTGGATGTCTTCTTTGGAAACGTGTCTATTCATGTCTTTTGCCCATTTCCTCACTGGAGTATTGGTTTTTGGGGTGTTGAATTGGATAAATTCTTAATATCTACTCTCATTCTGTTGGTTGCATTTTAGTTTCGCTGACAGTTTGTTGTGTTTTGTTTTTTTTTTGGTTTGTTTTTTTTTTTTTTTTGCTGTGCAGAAGCTTTTTTATTTTGATAAGGTCCCAATAGTTCATTTTTGCTTTTGTTTCCCTTGGCTCTGGAGATGTGTTGAGTAAGAAGTTGCTGCAGCTGAGGTCAGAGAGGTTTGGCTTGCTTTCTCCTCTAGGGTTTTGATAGTTTTCCTGTCTCACATTCTAGGTCCTTCATCCATTTTGAGTTTATTTTTGTGTATGGTGTAAGAAATTGGTCCAGGTTCATTTTTCTGCATGTTGCTGTCCAGTTTTCCCAGCACCACTTAGTGAACACTGTCTTTATTCCATTGGATATTCTTTCCTGCTTTGTCAAAGATTAGTGGGTCAAATGTTTGTGGATCCATTTCTGGGTTCTCTTTATGTTCCATTGATAGAGTGTATTTGTGCCAGTACCATACTGTCTTGATGATTACAGCTTTGTAATACAGCTTGAAGATTGGGATTGTGATGCCTCCAGCTTTGGTTTTCTCGGCTATTTGGGGTCTTTTGTGTTTCCATACAGATTTGAGGATTGTTCTAGCTCTGTGAAGAATGCTGTTGTTACTTTGATAGTGGTTGCATTGGATATGCAGATTGCTTGGGTAGTATTGACATTTTAACAATATTTGTTCTTCCTATCCAGGAGCATGAAATATTTTTCCATTTTTTTGTGCCTTCTTCTGTCTCTCTTTCATAAGCTTTCTATAGTTTTCAGTGTATGGATTTTTCACCTCTTTGGTTAGGTTTATTCCCAGGTATATTATGGGTTTTGGTGCAATTGTAAATGGGATCGATTCCTTGATTTCTCTTTCTGTTGCTTCATTATTGGTGTAGAGGAATGCAACCAACTTCTGTGCATTGATTTTATATCCTGAGACTTTGCTGAATTCATGGATCAGTTCTAGCAGTTTTTTGGTAGAATCTTTTAGGTTTTGAAATAGAGTATCATGTCATGTGTGAAGAGTGAAAGTTTGACTTCTTGCTGATTTGGATGCCTTTTATTCCTTTGTGTTGTCTGACTGCTTAGGCTAAGACTTCTAATACTATGTTCAATAACAGTGGTGAGAGTGGACATCCTTGTCATTCTTGACCTTAGAGGTAAAGCTCTATTCTTCCCCACTGAGGATGATATTAGCAGTGGGTCTTTCATATATGGCTTTTATGATCTTGAGGTATGATCCTTCTATCCCTACCTTCTTGAGGATTTTTATCAAGAAAGGATGCTATATTTGGTCAAATGCTTTCTTTGCATCTATTGAGAGGATCATGTGGTTCTTGTCCTTTCTTTTATTGATGTGTTGTATCACATTGTTTTGCAGATACTGAGCCAGCCCTGCATCCCAGGCATAAATCCCACTTCATCATGGTGAATAATTCTTTTAATGTATTGTTGAATCTGGTTGGCTAGTATCTTGTTGAAGGTTTCTGCATCCCTGTTTATTCATCAGGAAGATTGGTCTGTAGTTCTCCTTTTTAGTGGGGTCTTTGTCTGGTTTTGGAAGAATGGGTTTGGAAGTTTTCCTTCGATTTCTATTTTTAGAACAGCTTCTAAAGAGTAGAGGTTAACTCTTCTTTAAATATTTGATAGAATTCCCCTGGAAAGTCATCTGACCCTGGACTCTTGTTCCTGGGAGATATTTGATTACAAATTCAATTTCTTTACTGGTTATGGATTTGTTCAAATTTTCTATTTTTTCCTGTTTCAGTTTTGGTAGTTTATGTGTTTCTAAGAATTCCTCCATTTCTTCCAGATTGCCCATTTTATTGGTGTATAATTGCTTATACCATTCTCTTATTATTGTTTGTATTTCTGCAATGTGGTTGTGATCTTTCCTGATTCATTCTTCATTTTATTTGGATCCTTTCCTTTTTCTTTTTGATCAAACTGGCTAAGGGTTTATCAATTTTGTTAATTCTTTCAAAGAACCAGCTCCTGGCTTTATTGATCTGTTCTACTGGGGTTTTTTTGTTTGTTTTTTCAATAACATTGACTTCTGCTCTAATCTTTGTTATTTCCTGTCTTCTGCTGTTTGGGGGTTTTATTTACTGTTGATTTTTCAGCTCTTTCTGGAAAGTGTAATGTTGGGTTGTGTGACTGAGACCTTACTTCTTTAGGAAGGCCTGGATTGCTATATACTTCCCTCTTCTGACCGTCTTTGCTGCGTCCCAGAGGTTTTGGGCTGTGGTGTTATCATTTCATTGTCTTCCATCTACTTTTTAATTTCCTCTTTAACTTCTTGGTTAGCCCATTCATTCTTTAGTATAGGATGTTCTTTAGTCTCCACGTATTTGTTATCTTTCCAAATTTTTTCTTGTCATTGATTTTGAGTTTCATAGCATTGTGGTCTTAATTCATACGAATTTTGGATCAACATTTATGCAAGGGTTTTTTTTTTTTTCTGTCCCTCCCCCACTCCTATGCAAGGGTTTTGACACAGAAGTCATTGAATGAAAATCAAAGCCTTTGGGGGTTTGATACAGATATCATTGAATCTGTAGATTGCTTTGGGGAATATTGCCATCTTAACAATATTAAATCTTCCAATGCATGAGCATAGGATGTCCTTCCATGTGTTTAGATTTTTTAATACATTCAGCAACATTTGCTGCTATTGAGTGTACAAGTTGTGTGCCTTCTTGATTAAATAAATTTATGTCTACATATTTTTTTATTCTCTTATAAATGGAATTGCTCTTATTTTTTTTTGTTCATTATTAATGGGTAGCAATACAGTGATTTTTGAGTTCATCTTAAATCCTGAAAATGTTCTGAATTTATTTTATAGCTCTAGTAGATTTTTATAGATTGTTTAGTGTTTATATTTTAAATTTATATATATTATATTATATTAGATCATGTGGTCCATGATTACAGATGGTTTTACTTTTTCCCTTTTTAGTTTTGAGGTCTTTTTTTCTTGCCTATTTGCTCTGGCTAGAACTTCCAGTATAAGAAGGGCACCTGGGGTGGCTCAGATGCTTAAGTATCCAAATTCAGCCCAGGTCATGATCTCAAAGTTTGTGAGTTCTAGCCCTGTGTCAGGCTCTGTGCTGACAGTTCAGAGCCTGGAACCTGCTTTGGATGCTGTGTCTACCTCTTTCTCTGCCCCTCCCCTACTCGCACTCTGTCTCTCTCAAAAATAAATAAACATTAAAAAAATTTTAATAATAAATAGAATTGCTTACAACAGGCATCCTTGTCTTATTTTTCATTTTTGGAGGGAAACATCCTATATTTTTATTTATTTATTTCTTCTTTATTTTTTTATTATTTTTATTTATTTTTGAGAGAGAGAGAGACAGCATGAGCAGGGGAGGGTCAGAGAGAGAGGGAGATACAGAAACCAAAGACAGGCTCTAGGCTCTGAGCTGTCAGCACGAGAGCCAGATGTGGAGCTTGAATCCACAAACCGTGATATCATGACCGTAGTTGGATGCTCAACCAACTGAGCCACTCAGGCGCCCCAGAAGCATCCTGTATTTTGGAATGGTGTTGATGTTAACTGTGGGTTTATCATAAGTGCTTTTTTTTTTTCCAGTAAACTCTACTCATTGTGGGGCTTGAACTCAAGACCCTGAGATCAAGAGTTGCTCAACTGACTGAGCTAACCAAGCCATGTGCCCCATAAGTGCTTTTTATTGTGTTGAGGAGGTTCCTTTTTATTCCTAGCTTGCTGAGTGTTTTTATCATGAAGAGATAATTGGATTTTGTCAAATACTTTTTCTGTATTAACTGAGATGATCATGGTTTATTTCCTTCATTCTCTTATTGTAGTGTGTTACATAGATTGATTTGGTGAGCCATGTTTACATTCCTGGGATAAATCCTTCTTGGTCATGATGTATAAGAATCATTTCGATATACTGCTAGATTCTGTTTGCTAGTATTTTGTTGAAGAGTTTTACTGTATTCATAAAGGATATTGTTCTTTATTTGTGATTTCTTAGACTGGTTTTAGTGCGAAGTAATTCATAGAATAAGTTAGGAAATGTTCCCTCTTCTATTTCTGGAAGAGTTAGAGATAGATTTGTATTGATTCTTAAATGTTTGATTGAACTCAGTCAGTAAAGCCTTCTGGTCCTAAGCTTTTCTTTATTGAGGCTTTAAATTTACCGATTCAGTCTCCTACTATGGATCTGTTCAGATTTTCTATTTCTTTTTGAGTCAGCTTTAGTAGTTTATATGTTTCTAGGAATTTGTCCTTTTCCTCTAGGTTAGGTAATTTATTGGTGTACAGTTTTTTATATATTCTCTGATAGTTCGTTTTGTTTCTGAAAGGTCATTAGTAATGTCCCCCACTGTAATTTGAGTATTTTTTTTCTTGGTCTACCTAAAGGTTCATCAATTCTGTTACTTTTTTAATGAACCAGCTTTGGGGGCACCTGGGTGGCTTAATCAGTTAAGCGTCTGACTTCAGCTCAGGTCATGATCTCACAGTCTGTGGGTTCGAGCCCCACGTCAGGCTCTGTGCTGCCAGCTTAGAGCCTGGAGCCAGCTTTAGATTCTGTGTCTCCCTTTCTCTCTGCTCCTCCCCCATTCATGCGCTCTCTCTGTCTCTCAAGAATAAATTTTAAAAATTAAAAAAAAAAAACCAGCTTTGTTTCATTGATTCTGTTGTTTTCCCTGTTCTTTATTATTTCTTTCCTTCTGCTAGTTTTGGGCTCAGTTCACATTTATTTTTTCTAGTTCCTTAAGGTGTACAGTTAGGTTATTGATTTGAGATTTTTTTTTTTGATGTAGGTGTTACAGCTAAAATTTCCCTGTAAGCACTGCATTAGCTGTACCTTAGGAGTTTTGGTGTATGTTGTGCTTTCATTTTGTCTAAAAGTATTTTGTAACTCCCTTGTGAGTATTCTTTGATCTTTGGGTTTGTTTTTTTTAAGGGTGTATTTCATTTTCATAGATTTTTGAATTTTCCAGTTTTCTCATTAATGTCTTGTTTCATTTTTATTTTGGTCATAGGAGATATTTTATATGTTTTTAGCCTTTAAAATGTACTGAGGGGCGCCTGGGTGGCTCAGTTGGAAAAGCGGCCAACTCTTAATTTTGGCTCAGGTCATGAACTCACAGGTCACGAAATCTAGCCCTGCATCGGGATTCTCTCTCCCTCTCTCTCTGTGCCTCCCCTGCTCATGCTGTCTCTCTCTTTAAAATAAACATTTTAAAATGTATTGAAACTTGTTTTGTGGCCTAATGTAGAATCTATACTGGAGAGTGTTCCATATGTACCTGAGAAGAAGGTGTATGCTGCCAGTGTTGGCCTGAGTATCTTTGTAGATATCTCTTTGCATCTGCCTTGGTCCAGCTGATTATAGTGTTGTTTAAGTGTGTTTTTCCCATATTGGTCTTCTATCTAGTAGCTCTATCAGTTACCAAAGTGAAATATTAAAATCTCCAACTGTTATTGTTGAATTGATAATGTTTTTAATTCTGTCAGTATTTGAAGCTCTGTTGTTAGATAAGTGTATATTTATAATTGGTGTATTGTCTTCATGTAGTGACACTTCTACCATTAATAAAATGTCCTTTTTCTCTCTTATTTTGTATTAAAGTGTATTTTGTCTAATCCTACTATAGGCAATCCAGGACGATGCTTACATAGTATATCTTTTACCAGTCTTACTTTTAAGCTATTGTGTCTTTAAGTGTAAAGTTCTCTAACAGAAAGGATATAATTGGATAATGTTTTTTAATCCCTTCTGCCAGTCTCTGCTTTTTAATTCAAGTATTTACCTATTAACATTTAATGTGATTACTGATATGTTTTTGTCTTCCATTTAGACATTTCCTTTCAGTATATGATTAAGTCCTTTTCGTTTCCCTACTTCATCATTTTTACTTCTTTTGTGTTAAATCAGTATTTCCTAGTGTACCACTATAATTACTTTGTGCCTTTACTACATTTTTTCCTTTTAATGGTTACCTTGTTGATTACAATTAACATTAACTATGACAGTCTTGTTCAGATTACTACTAACTTAGTTTGAACAATACACTAAAACTCAATAGTTCCAGCCCCTTCTGCTTTGTGCTTTACTATCTAAATTACATTTTTATGCATTGTGTGTGTATATTGTGTATATGTAGATTTCTAATTACTGCTTTATGCAGTTGTCTTGAAATCATATAGGAGAAAAATAAGTACAGAAAATACACTTACAATGCCTTTTGTATTTTCATCTGTGGAGTTAACATCTACCTATATGGTTTTCTTTATTCATGGGGATTTGAATTATCATCTAATGTATTCTCATTACAGACTGAATGACTTCTCTATTAGTATCTTATATGGCATGTGTAATATTGACAGATTTTCCCAGTCCTTGTTTACCTGGGACAGTTGTAATTTCTTCTTCATCTTTGCTGAATGCTGAAGTCTTGATTGACAGGCTTTCCTTTCAGCACTTTACTTTTTTTAATTTATTTTTTAAGTGTTTATTTGTTTTTGAGACAGAGAAAGACTGAGCATGAGCAGGGATGGGGCAGAGAGAGAGAGGGAGACACAGAATCCGAAGTAGGCTCCAGGCTCTGAGCTGTCAGCACAGAGCCTGACACAGGGCTTGAACTCACAAACCTTGAGATCATGACCTGAGCGGAAGTCGGATGCTTAACCAAGCCACCCAGACGCCCCTCCTTTCAGCACTTTAAATGTGCCACACCACTGCTTTCTGGTGTCTCTGGTTTCTGATGACATATCAACTGTAATCTTATTTGGGAGTCTTTAGAGGTGGTAAGTTACTTCTCTTTTGCTACTTTCAAGATTCACTCTTAGTTTTTCTGCCCCTTCTCTCTCCTTTTACTCCTCTCGTGTGGATGTTGCTATATTTAAATGTTTTATTGTGTCCTACAGGTCCCACAAAAACTGAGGCTTTTTGTTCATTTTCCCTATTTTTACTTTCTATCTTCATATTGTATCAGCTCAGCAGATTTATATTCAAATTGGCTGATTCTTCTGCATGCTCAGAGCTCCCTTTGAGACCTCTAGGGAATTTTCCACTTCAATTATTTTACTTTCATGTTTCAAATTTTAAAATTCTGTAATTTCAGAATTTCGGTTTACTTTTTCATTACATATGTATTATTTCTGTCTATTTATATTCTTCATTTGGTGAGACTTCATCACCATACTTTCTTTTGATTCTTTAGATGTGGTAAGTTTCTTTAGTTATTTGTATTATTTAAAGCAGTTTATTGACTGTCTATTAAGTCCAATGTGTAGACTTGCTCAGAGGCAGGTTTTACACTGTTTCATAATACATAGTTTAGGGCTGTTGTTTTTTTTTCCTGTGTATGAGCCATACTTTTTCATTTGTAGGTCTCAGATTTTTGTTGAAAACTTGACATTTAAAATATAATGTGCCAAGCTGCCTGGATGTCTCAGTCAGTGGAGCATGGGATTCTTGATCTTGAGGTTGTGAGTTGGAGCCCCACATTGGATTGAGAGAGTACTTAAAAAATAAAATCTTAGGGGTGTCTGAGTGGCTCAGTTGGTTAAACGTCCAACTCTTGATTTTGGCTCAGGTTATGGTCTCATGATTTGTAGAATTGAGCCCTGTGTTGGGTTCTTCACTGACAGCGTGGAGCCTATTTGGGATTCTCTCTCTCTCCCTGTCTCTCTACTCCTCCCCTGCTTACATGTGTACTCTTTCTCAAAATAAATAAATAAAAAGTTTAAAAATACTTAAGTAAAATCTTAAAATATGTATGTATATATACATATCACCAGAATATCAACCACTACTGTTGTTATTTGTTTAGTGACTCTGTTGAACAGAATATGTACAACTTCTATTCTTTGCCATATGTGGCCACTGAAGTCTCCACTACATTAGCTAAATATCAGCTAGTAATTGGACAATGATTTCCTTAAATATTTGCAACAAGTAAGGCTCCGATCTTTGCCAAGATGCTTTGTATGTTGGGGCATGCCTTCAACAGTAAGCCTGGTATTTTACTATCTTGTATTCACCTTTACTTTTTTTCAGAGAGTCTCAAGGTTAAGAAGAGGCAAATTTAGTACCTTCTCAGGTATATCCTGAATATGCACAGATCCCAGAGCATGTGTGCCACCTTCTAGATTCCCAGAGATATGTCTAAGGTTTACAGAGTCCCTTCTGGATATATCACGCTCCAGCTTTTCCCTTTAAGCTTTTTAATTATACTGTTGTTTCCCTTAATTGTTATAAACTGCCTGAAGTCACCATAATGGAAGATAATATCCCCCCCCCTTTTTTTTTACTTAACTAATGTCGTATCCTCAGAGAAAATGCTATTTGCAGTCTGTGAGCTTTGAGTCATGTCAAATGAAGATAGCCTTATGAATGAAATGTTCCAGGGAGCTACCAAACAGGTCAAATAATGACAGTTCTCTGGAAGTGGGCTTATCTTCTAATTTAACCTCAGTCTTAGGCCCTAAGAACTTGCATCTCACCATTTTATTACTTAGGAAAAATATGGCATACGGGTCTAGGCAACATTTTGGTAGTGTCTGTCTTTGCTGTCCCCTTACTCCAAAAAGATACCATGAGTGGCCTCGAGGTATGTGTTTTATTAACTCTTCCTTTACAGGTTAAGTGTTCTGTAGTGGAAATAAGCAATATGGATCTGAGTGAATTTAAACAGTGACTCATTTCCCCCTATACTAGCCAGCATCACATGGGGCAGAAAGGCACTTCCTCTTAATTCTCCTCCAATCCTCTGTGTGACATATTGGGTTCCTGGAGAAACGCTCACAAAGAGTACACATCACACTATGTCTGTGACACACACCACCTCCCCAGGGACTTCACACTCTAACTTTGTGCACATGGGTCTTTACCAGGTTGTTAAATTTTTTCTCCCTTTATCTTCCTATTATCTTATGTGACATTTGGTAGCATAAGGTCCAGTGAGCAAACAAGTGGGCTGATTCTTCCTAGGCGTGCCTATCTCTCTCCTCATTTCAAATTGTTTACTTGTCAATACAATTTCATTTCTCTGATGAGTTTTTTAAAATACCTTAATTTTCAATATGCCCACCTTGTTCTTGTTGTAAGGATGTTAATACTACTCTTTTCAGCTCTCCATATCTCTGAACTAAACACCAAAGCCAAACTGTATGTTTGTAATCTTTTCTAATTTGGTGAGACTTACTGTTTTTAATATGCAAAATGCACCAGGAAATATTTTGTTATGATTAGGTTATCCTATATGTTTCAGTTAGTGGTCAACAAATTTTATTTGAAAATGTCATATAGTAGGCTTTGTGTGAGACAGGGTCTCTGGAAATACTGAGCTCTACAGTTGTGGTGCTGTAGCAACCATAGATAATATAGCAAGTGAACATGACTGTGTTCCAATAAATTTTTATTTACAAAATGAAAATGGGCACCTGGGTGGCTCAGTCAGTTAAGTGCCAGCTTCGGCTCAAGTCATGATCCAAAATTTACGAGTTTAAGCCCCATATTGGGCTCTATGCTGACAGCTCAGAGCCTATAGCCTGTTTCAGATTTTATGTCTCCCTTTCCCTCTGCCCCTCCCCTGCTCATACTCTGTCCCTCTCTCTCAAAAATAAATAAACATTAAAAAAATTTTTTTAAACGAAAAAAAAACAGTGGGCCAGATTTTTCCCTCTTGGCTGTTGCTGATCCCTTTCTAAACCTGTTGTTGTTGTTTTCTGTTTGCCCTGTGAGTTGAGAGTTGTGTTAAAATTACCAAGTATAATTATGGATCCCTCTATATTGTTTCTGTCAACTTTTGTTTATTACTAATTGATTCTCACTGCTCTTAGTGGTTATTTTCTATAAAATCACTATTAGCACTGAATTAGCAAATACTGAATCATTGCTCTTAAGGGGAAGTACAGGGTTAAGTTCCTGTGAGTTTCCAGTCACAACATTTTGGTCAACCATTCAACATACAGTGTTATTTTATGTGTGTTTCTGTTTAAAAATACCTTATTTAATAGTGTTAATTCATTAGCAAGAACTAACAGCCATCGGCATCATAATTAATTCTCAAAGTTTATCTAACACATTTGGTTTCTCCCTAAGGTGTATCACAAACTTCTTGTGCTCAGGAACACTAGATAGCATTTCTGCCTTACACAGGGGTGGCAGAGCATTTTAAAAAGTGAAAACAGTCTACGGCCATATCACCCTGAACGCGATCCATCTTGTCTAAAAAGTGAAAACACCAAGAGAAAGCACAAAAATGCCAAGAATGTACTAAATAGACTGAAAAAAAAAAACTTGTCAAAGCATTATCGTGTTCAGTTCCAGTGGGAAACCATGTGTGAGCACTCAGATATTTTTACGCATTCTGCAAGTGTCCATAAATCCTGCAAAATCTTAAGTATTGAGGTTAGAAGTAAATTTTAGTGAGGTGAATTTGCAGATATAGAATCAGTGAATAAGACTGACTATATTTGGAAGCTGTGCTTTCAAATGCATACTAATTTATGATTTTCATGTCTTCTGTTAAAAGGATCATAAATTGTTATTATGTTTTATCATACTTTCTTACCTTATTTTTTTCATGTTAATATTAACCACACCAATTTTCTTTTGGCTCATAATTATGTATATTTTTTCCATTTTGTTATTTTCATTCTACATATATCCCTCTCTATTAATTGTGGGGGGGGGTTGTTGTTTTTAAGCCATTAACCTTTCCTTTCATTGTATTGGATTAGCCCAGTGGTTGGCAAATTTTGTCTGTAATGGGTCAGATAGTAAATATTTTCACTTTTTATAATCCTAAGGTCTCTGATGGAACTACTCTGCTCTGCTGTTACAGCATAAAAGTTACCAGGAACAGGGGCACCTGGGTGGCTCAGTCAGTTAATTAAGCATCCAACTTACACTTGTATTATGATCTCGCAGTGCATGAGTTTGAACCCTGTGTTGGGCTCTGTGCTGACAGCTCAGAGCCTGGAGCCTGCTTCTGATTCTGTCTCCCTCTCTCTCTCTCTCTGCCCCTCCCCTGCTCATACTCTGTCTCTCTCTCAAAAATAAGTAAAAAAACATTAAAAAGAAAAGTTACCATGAACAGTACAGAATGGTTGGGTGTGTGTGGTTATGTTGCAATAAAAACTTTTTTTATTAAACAAGTGGCAAGCTGAATTTGGCCACAGGTCATGATTTGCTGACACCTACCCTAGAATATACCCAGGGTAGTATATTGGGGTGTGGGATAAAAATTGGAGTTAATTTATCATTTATGCTTAAAAGAATTTTAAAACAAAAGTTTTACTAACATACTGTGTTACTAAATGCATGTGTAGAACTCTTAAAAGTAAAAAAATTAAGTTAGGGGTGCCTGGCTGGCTCAGTCAGTTGAGAATCTGAGTCTTGATTTCAACTCAGGTCATTATCTCACAGTTCGTGGGTTTGAGCCCGCATCAGGCTCTGTCCTGACAGCATAGAGCCTTCTTGGGATTCTCTCTCTCCCTCTCTTTGAGTCCCTCCCCTCCTCTCTCTCTCTCTCTCTCTCTCTCTCAAAATAAATAAACATTTCAAAAAATTATGTTTATTTTAAACTTTACAGTAAACATAAGAATTGGTTTTAGGGGTATTTTCTTTGTCGCCTAATTATGAACACTTCAGATTAAGCAGAATGTACTGTTGCAGGCATCAGTGTCATTCAAGGATGTGACTGTGGAGTTCACCCACGAGGAGTGGCAGCAAATGGGTCCTATTCAGAGGACCCTGTACAGAGATGTGATGCTGGAGAACTACAACAACCTGGTCTCCGTGGGTGAGCATAGAAGCGTGACGTGCCCTCATCACACCATATAGAAGGAATTTCCTTTTTATGCACCAATACACATGAATACTTTATTTAGATTTTAATGTTATTTGGGCATTTCATTCAGGGGCATAGCTAATAATATAAATATTATTATATATCTATATATAATAAATAGAATATAATTTTATATTATTAGCTATGCCCCTTTGAAGATAAAAGGAGTGTTTTGTCAACTCTCCATGATAAATCCAAACCAGGATCTTCAGGATACAGCTCCTGAAGCTGTATCTTTTTACACTTTTGGAGAATAAAAAAGCTCATCATCCATCCTAAGTACCCCATTGTTCCCTGTTTACAGGGAACTGTGTTTTCAAACCAGCAGTAATCTTCAAATTGGAGCGAGGAGAGGAGCCTTCGTTCTTAGAGGAAGAATTCTCAATCCAGAGCCAGCGAGGTGAGTTACTGAGCACTAGCAGGTAGAATTCTGTAGGGGTTGTTAGACTCCAGAAGGTCAGTTTGGTGATAAAAACCTTTTATATTTCAAGACTTCTTTTAGGCTTGAAGGTGCAAAAAGCACCAATCAAAAGAAAATGATTAATAAACTTGACTACTTTAAAATTGAGACCTTTGTTTGTAAAAATACCACTAAAAGGATGAGAAGACACGCCACAGAGTAGCAGAATATGTGTATAGTACAAGTAACCTAGAAAGGATAAGCATCCTGAAAATGTAAAAACTTCCATAAGTTAACCTAGGAAAAGGTGGCAACCCAACTAAAAAATAAGGCTGAAATAGGAACTTTCAAATGACCATTAAATCTTTGAAAATGTGTTCAGTCTCTTATTAACTTTCATGGAGTACAAAATAAAATATAAAGGGAGATGAGAGATGTATGAGGTGACATTAATAAGTCCTGATGAGAATGTGAATTAAAGAATCTTACTTGGGGCTCCTGGGTGGCTCAGTCGGTTGAGCGTCCGACTTCGGCTCAGGTCATGCTCTCACAGTTCATGAGTTCGAGCCCTGCATCGGGCTCTGTGCTGGCAGTTCAGAGCCTGGAGCCTGCTTCTGATTCTGTGCCTCCCTCTCTCTGCCCTTCACCTGCTCATGTTTTGTCTCTCTCTGTCTCTCAAAAATAAATAAATGTTTAAAAAAATTAAAAAAAAAAAGAATCTCACTCACTGATGGAAAATATAAATTGGTAAGACCACTGTGTTATCAGGAGGATGTTATCAAATCAGGTTAAAGTTCTACATAACTTGTAACCAAGGAATTCCTTTCCTAACTGTATACCCTACAGAAAGGCATGATTGTATGATTGTGTTCTCTAGGATAAAGAAAACAAGATTTGTGGCAATATTGTTTTTGTTTTAAATTGGGTGCATCAGCAGTAGAATGAAAAAGAAGTTGTATTCCTTAAGGGATAATTAGCTATATAATATTAAGCAAAAGAAAGCAAACAATATAAGTATGCATGTTGGTTACATTTATGTAAATGTCAGAAATGCAAAACTCCGTTACATTTTTAGGAATTTATTTTTTGGTGATAAAACTACAAAGAAAACTAAGGAAACAATTATAAAATTTTAGGGAAGTATGAACTCTGTTTTGTTTTGTTTTTTGGGTTTCTTTTTAATTTTTGAGAGACAGAAGGAGACAGCATAAGAGAGACCTAAGAGAGACAGCGCTCTCAAGGAAGGGTCAGAGAGAGAGGGAGAGAGACACAGAATCTGAAGCAGGCTCCAGGCTCGGAGCTGTCAGCACAGAGCCCAATGCAGGGCTCGAACCCATGAACCGTGAGATCATGACCTGAGCCGAAGCCAGACCCTTAACTGACTGAGCCACCCAGGCGCCCCTGAACTCTTAAGCATGAAGAAGTTGTAACTGGGCAGAGATAAATAGGATTTTTGTAGAGCCATTTTGGGTTCTGTTTCTTGACATGGTTGCTAATTACACCAGTGTTCACTCTGTACTGTTAAATTGCACATGCAGATATAAATTTTGTTTCATACTTAAGAGAATGAAGAGATGAGCCTAAAATAGCAGATGGTATTTACAACTCATAAAACCCTCCAAGTATGGGCATCTAGAATTCATAAATGATTTGGACCTTTCTTAAGTACCATCTTTGCAGTAAGGCCTTTCATGATACCTCATATAAAATTGCACCCCTTGGAGCACCTGACTGTTTCAGTCAAAAGAGTATGTGACTCTTGATCTCAGGGTCTTGAGTTCAAGCCCCACACACTGGGTATAGAGCTTACATGCATGCATACATATATAAAATACATCCCTCACATCAAATTGAAATGTGGAAAATCAGGATGATGTAATCAGGTTCACTTACTCAACTTTGATAAATCAAAGATAACCACAGCAGGAGTTGAGCAGTGAATCTAATTTAGTTGCAAGAATGGATCTTTTTACACTTGTTTCTATTTCTATGACTTATAAGATGGGTTAGATCCTGAGCTATAAACTTCTTCACTTAATCATGAGGAAACTTGTACTATCAAATTTTAATTTGATGTTGAAGTATTTAATAGAAATAAGGGATATCAAATTGCAAATATAGACTCTTGAGTACTCTACCAGTATGGTTTCTAGATAGTGTGGGAGTATAATGTACTTCCTCAAAGCAAACTCTTGTGTTGGGCCTAGCCCATTATTGTTCATTATCTCCCAAGTTTTGTTGTTACTATATGTAAGTTTATATAGTCCACTTGGGTTCATCCCATTATCTGGTTTTCCTGCTTCCTAAAATAACCACTCCTGTAAAAGTCTATTCAATTTCTATTCATTCTCTACCCTGGTAGGAAAATCCAGTTTATCACAATCCAAATACAGTATCCATCCATTAGCAGTTTCCTCTCTCATTTTTACTGTACTAATATTGTTTTTAAAGGAGGGTGAAGATATATTCACACATTATTTAATCTTGAAAAAAACAAAAAATGAAATACAATATAGGCTATATGTCTATGTCCCAGCCATAAGAAATGTAAGATTCATAAGATGTTTTTAATTTATTTCCATTTTAGAAGATTATAGAGATGATGACCTCATCAAGAGGAACAAGAAAATCGAAGACAACCACTTTCAGGAAGTAATTTCCATCGATAATAAACCATCAACTGGGAAGGAAGAGGAAATTTTGAGAAAACAGTTTAATCTGCATATAGCTCCTGTTTCAACAAAAATGTCCTGTAAATATGACTCATGGGGAGTAAATCTGCAAAATATTTCCCAATTTATCAGTAACAGTAGAAGCTATTCAACAAAAAAACCAGATTGGTGTAGTATATGTGAAAATTTATCTTTCAAAATTAAGTTTGAGAGAACTCATACTGGAGAGAAGTTATATGAATATAATAGAAGTGGAGAAGCTTTCAGTTGTAAAGAAAATCTTCCGGAGAGTCAAAAGTGTCAAACGTTGGAGCAAGCTTTAAAACATAATGAAACTGGAAAAAGTGTCTATGATGAGGCTGCCTGTGTTACACATAAGAATATTCACACAAGAGAAAAATCCTATAAAAATGGTGAACTTAGGGAGAAAAATGAAAAAACAACTGTCTTTAACTATAAAAGAACTGGGATAGGAGTGAAATACCCTCATCTTAACCATTGTGGGAAATCCTTCTGTGAGAAGTCAGCTCTCAAGGAATACAGTAAATTCATCATGTCTGTGAAACATGATGAATGTAATGCAAGTGGGAATCATTTCAACAGGAAGTCATACTTCACTCAACCTCAGATAACTGCCACAGAAAAGAACCCATTCATATGTAATGACAGAACACAAACTGGGGATAGATCCTTTGACTATCTTGAAGACAGGAAATCCTACCAGATATCAGCCCACAAAGTATACCAGCGAAGTCACTCAGAGGGAAAACCCTATAAATGTAATGAATGTGGTAAATCTTTCTTTCAAAAAGGACATCTCATTCAACATCAGAGAACTCACACAGGAGAGAAACCATTTGAATGTAATGAATGTGGAAAAACCTTCTCCCAGAAGTCACACCTCAGTACACATCAGAGAATTCACACAGCAGAGAAACCCTATAAGTGTAATGAATGTGGGAAAACATTTGTCCAGAAGTCAACCCTTAGGGGACATCAGAGAATTCATACAGGAGAGAAACCTTACAAATGTAGTGAATGTGGGAAAACTTTTGTTCAAAAGTCAACCCTCAGAGATCATCACAGAATTCACACAGGAGAGAAATCCTTTCAGTGTAATGAATGTGGAAAAACTTTTGGTCAAAAGTCAAACCTCAGAATACATCAGAGAACACATAGTGGTGAGAAAACATATCAGTGTAATGAATGTGAAAAATCGTTCTGGCGAAAAGACCATCTCGTTCAACATCAGAAAACACACACAGGAGAGAAACCTTTTAAATGTAATGAATGTGGCAAAACTTTCGCCCGTACATCAACCCTTAGAGTGCATCAGAGAATTCATACTGGGGAGAAACCATTTAAATGTAATGAATGTGGGAAAAAATTTGTCCGGAAGGCAATCCTTAGTGATCATCAGAGAATTCATACAGGGGAGAAACCTTTTCAGTGTAATAAATGTGGGAAACCTTTTGGCCAGAAATCAAACCTCAGAATACATCAGAGAATTCACAGTGGTGAGAAATCTTATGAATGTAATGAATTTGGAAAATTGTATAAGAAGTCAACCCTGAATATTTGCCAGAGAATTCAAGGAGGGGGGAAATCCTATTGATATAATAACTGTGGGAAATCGTTGTGGCTGAAAGACCAATCCATTTGACTCCAGAAGATCCACACAGGAGAGGAACCATATACATCTGAATGTAGGAAGACTTTTATCCAAAACCCAACTTTGAATGTATATGAGAGAATACACCCAGGCTGATACTCCTTTCAAGGGACTATCAGAAGCCCTCTTGAAAGAAGCCATGCCTTTTAGATAACTCATACAAAATTGTCTGGTTTCCCTTTCCTCCAAGTAGGGCTTTGGGACTGGCTGGTGGACTATGGATGTTCATGTTGTATGCCACATCCAGTTCTGACAAAAGACCTCCCTGACAAATTACAGGGATGCCGTCAGAATAAAACAGAGATGACCCAGGACAACCTTGGGTATCCTGCTTCAACATGGCACAGCTTTTTATAAGATAAAAGGTTGCCTAAATATGTGGAACAAAATTCTCATTCACATATTTACTATTTGAACATTTGTGACTAAGAAGTAAACTTTTGTTATATTGAGCTCTTAAATGTTTAGATCTATTTGCTGTTGAACATAATTTAGCCATTCCTATGCTGGGGAGGCAGAAAACTGTTGAGTAAGTGAAGCTTATGTCAGCCAGCGGGTATAATGCTTATTAAAGGTTTGGTGTTGGGGGGAGTCTCAAAGATCATCAGAGAATTCATTTTTAAAAAATCATCTCCTTTCAAAGTAATGAAATAAATGATATACCTGTAACAGGGCTTTCTATGAACCCAAAGGTTGAAAGTTTTTTTGGTTGATATGTGAGCATACCTCATGCCACTAAAGTAAATGTGGCTTGTTTAATGTCATGAAGCCACTCTCCTTCCACACTTTCTTATACCTCCATATACCCCAATATCAGCTGCTTTAGGGGAGAGAAATTTTCCTGTCTCCAAAGGGGATGCAAAGCCATTGACACCCACCCAAGTATTTGGGGAACTTTGAGGGAGGGAAGGGGCCCAAACTTTCCTGGATCTGTGGTGCCCATGTCAACATCTTATCAATTTCCATGGAGTTAGTGGGTATCTAGATTTAGAAAATGTTAGGGCAGGGTTTACAGTAGGGAAGAGAAATGAATGTGATCTTGGAATAAATGATGCTGTTGAGGCCAGTACAGTATACTGTGGTTACTTCTAAATCTGAAAGTATAGTAGGAATGTGTTACATAATATACTTCCCCATCCCATAACTCAGAGGGGATTCTCTTAGGAAAAGTTGTGTGTAAAAGAAGATACCTTTGAGGTCCCATAGCCCTTCATGATCACTTTGGGCTTCAAGTCTCTATGACTAGTCCTTCTGTTGATTGGAATTTCTAGCAAAAGGAAGTACCCTTGGGGTGGAGGAGAAGGGTTATTTGACTTGATACCCTAAGGAAGCTATCAAGTATACTCCTCCAGTAAAGCAGCCATTAGCTTACTCTTGAGCTCTTTTACACTAGACAATTGACTCTGATTTGATAGTCCAATTTTAGGGTGTGTCATCTTGGACTTACCAGGCTAACAAGATGTAAAGTACTCAGGCCTCATGTGTAAAATGCACATGGTATATTTAAGAATGGAGCTGTCCTGGTCCCAGCAGTATCTGAGCTGTACATGAGATCATAGCTGTAATCCCTCACAGAGGAAATCTATCCCCCACTCTATTGCGTGAAGCAAAGCAACTGGCTCTGTAGGGCCCTCAGTTCATAGAGGTTACTCTAATTGGGCCTGGTTCTCTGACAGGCTAGTGAGAACCACTTGGACACTGTGACCAGTCAACCTCATTGCCATCAATGCGGACCCAGAAATTGAGGTGGCTGCCCCTCTCGAGAGGCAGGATACAAGGATGCTCTCAACTCCAGCAGATCCTCCATTTGATGGAACTTCTGGCATTTTTATTTTGGTTTCTTACTAAGCCTAGCTGCTTGACACACCGGTAGTAAAACTGCAGACTGACAAAAGCACCCCTTTTTGGTGCTGCAGACTGTGGGAAAAGTCATAATTGCTGAGCACATTTGGGTTGTCAAACTAGATGCCTTGGTAAGTGACTATTCTATGCTAATATTGAGTAGAATCAAGCTGCTGAATAAGACTTTACTACCCTGCCAGCACTGCTACCTGGATCCATCATCATACTGATAGTGCAAAATATTCATCATCTTAACTGCACACAAAGTAAAGGTCTCTGTATGTCCAGTGCTTCCTTTGATGTCATTTGACCTAAGAATACAAATTTTTATTTTGTATTAATATCCAGTGTTCCATATACCATTTGATAATTCACCGCTTTCTTAATGATTTTAAATGTGTTCACATACTGAATTGTCATTTGTAAAAATATTGCACAGGGCTGCTCATGACCTGTTCCCTGCATTCAGGTATATTAGCAATGTGTCCATTCACCTTTTGGGATCAGGGTTAGTGTATACCTCATATGAGCCAAAATACTCTCTAGCCTGATACTGAATTTTTCACTGAGGAGTATTTGAATCAAGAAAAGGAAATCCCTCCTACGACTACAGAAATGGAACACCACACACCAGTTAAATTGCTACTCTAGAGCTGCCAGTGGCCTTGCAGAGATGCATCTGCAAAAGGAGATCATATTTAGTTAGTGCTGTGTTCCCTGAAAATAACCAAGAGATTACTGTTCACTGTTTTTATAATAGTTGGTAAATATAGAGTCTCTTTCTTAGTTTCTTAAGTTTCAGTTTCTTAAGGTATTTAGAATCCTCTTCTTCATACCCTTTTTTATATATAATCTTTTATAATTACAATTGGATTTGTTATTAAGTTAAGGTCATCTACCCATTAGGATGAAATAAATTCACCCAGGTAGTCTCAGTCACTCATTGGGAGCAAGGATGACAAAGTCCCATGATTGGACACTTAGGCTTTACCTGCTTGCTGTCTCCTTGCTGGGGTAGACCCACAAGACACCTCTCTGTATAATACATTGTCACCTGGAGACCATGGTCTATCTGTGCTATAGCCGTGAATGCTGCTTTCTCCCTACTTGGCTGATGTCCTGGACTTTTACTCCAACAGTCAGATACCACATCTAGAGACCCTGGAAGAGTCCATTTCTATCTCCCTGCCTACTAAGGGCCTTTATGCTAATTTTAAAAAGACTCCAATGAGAGCAGGATTTTTGTATTTTGTTCAGAATGTGTATCGCAAGCAACTGGAACAGACCCTCTATGTATTGCTCACTCAGAAATACTTCCTGAAAGTGAAATTTGTCACAGTGAAATCTGAACGTATTTTCTTTTGATGTTACAAATGATCTTTTGTGGTTATTCATCATTTATTTAAAAATAGTTAAGGAAAATTATTGTTATAAGCTCAACTCAAAGACTTCTGTTTTGGATATTTTCTAAAGTTGCTAGAAGAAACTTGTTCTTAATATTCAGAAGTGTACAGTACTGTTCTTCAAATATTTGTCACCCAAAATAAGATTTATTTTCAATAAACTAGAATTCCCAATTCAAAATTATGCCTACACATCAGCTTTTATTAGCATTGTAGATTGTGGGATTTTTTTTTTTAATAGTAAATCAGATTTTCAAGATCCAACCAAGTGGGAAAGCAAAGCAAGTGGTTCTTGGGATCATCCCTTTACTCTATTGTACCAGTAGTTCCACTCATTTTTATTTCCAAATAATTCTCTTGCAGCTCCAAAGAGAAGTATTTTCTCAGGCTCAAGGATCTACTGGGAGAGGTGCCTAATGCCAAAAGAAGGGGCAAAACACTTGTTCTGAGCTGCCTCCTTGATTGTCTTTCCTTGCCAGAGGCATATTACTTTTTTCCCTCACATTAAAGGTTTCCCTGGGAGCCCAGCAGAAACAACATATCATGCCTTTATACAAGAGCAGCTTCACACTATAATGAGGTAGAAACAAATTTATTTTCTCTTTAGAGACAGCACAATCTCCCAAGTACCATTAGCTTGCCTGGCCAACCGGCTATTTTAATGATATTTTAGTATTCTAAAAAACTGACAGTTTGTAGAGCATGGACTCTTGATCTCAGGGTTGTGAGTGCAAGCCCTGCATTGGGCATGGAGCATACTTCAAAAAAACAAGAAACTGCAAAATTCTAGAACAGTGTAATTAGCTTAACTATCAGACTCTTGTACATAATTAATAAACTAAGAAACTAATTTGCCTGACTTGTGCCAATTCTACTTCTTAATATATGCCACAAACTTAATGTTCAAACAAAATCCTGTATACATGTCATAACAGCACTATTCACAATAGCCAGGATATGGAAATAACCTAAATTTCCATCAACAGATGAATGGATAAATAAAACATGGCATATTTGTAAAATACAATATAATTCAGCCATAAGAAGGAAAGAAGTACTGATACATACTATAATAGAGATAAGCCTTCAAACATGCTCAACTGAAAAAGCAAAACACTAAGGATACACTTCACAGCATATTTCTAGGGTAGAGCTTGCATTATAGTAGACTCTGTCCACTAAGAACACAACAATCCTGTGTGCAAAAAACAGTAGAACATCCACATACATGAAGCAAAAACAGAACTGAAAGGAGAAATAGACAAATCTAATATACTTGATAAATTCAACATCCCTCTCTCAGCAGTTGATAGCACTAACCAGGAAATTAGCAAGGATATAAAAAAAATAAGACCTCAATTAACTGGATACAATTTACATTTATAGAACATTCCACCCAGCAACAGCAGAACACACATTTTTAAGAACCAGTGAAACACTGAATAGTTCATATACAATGACACAAAATAGTAAAATCTTAAAAATTGATATCATACAAACTACATCCTCTGAGTATAATGAAATCAAACTAGAAATGAGTAATAGACAATAAAAACTTCAAACATGTGGAAATTAACACACTTCTAAATATTCCTTAGGACAAAGAAGAACTGACAAAGGGAAAGGAAAACTTATTTAAGCTTAATGGAAAAAAAAAGTCAAGATTTTTCTTGGAAGAAAACATATGCAGTAATTTCTTTGACATTAGATATTGAAACATTTTTTTAGATATGTCTACTCAGGCAAAGGAAAGACAAACAAAATTTTAGACTACACCAAAATAAAAAAAAGCTTTTGCACAGCAAAGGAAATCATAAAGCAAGAGGGCAACCTACTGAATGGGAGAGGATATTTGCAAATGAAACATTCAATAAGGAGTTAATATGTACAATATGTAAAGAACTTACACAACTCCACATCATCATCATCATCGTCGTCGTCATCTGATTAAACGATGGGCAAGGGATCTGAATATATATACTTCCAAAGAAGAGATGCAGATAGCCAAGAAACATTAAAGATGTTCAACATCACCATCATGAGGGAAATACAAATCAAAACCATGAGATACCAACTTACACTTGTCAGAACAGAATGGCTAGAATCAAAATGACAAGAAATAACAAGTGTTGGCAAGAATGTGGAGAAGAAGGAACCCTCGTGCACTGTTGGTGGGAACATATATTGGTGCAGACATTGTAGAAAAGAGTATGGAAATTAAAAATCTGAGCCTGGGTGGCTCAGTCAGGTAAGCGTCTGACTCTTGATTTCAGCTCAGGTCATGAGCTATGTGCTGACAGCACAGAGCCTGCTTGGTATTCTCTCTTTCCCTCTCTCTCTATCCCCCTTCCTTCTCTAAACAAACAAACAAACAAACTTAAAAACAAATTAAAAATAGAAATAATGTACAACCTAGTAATTCCACTACTAAGTGTTTACCCAAAGAAAACAAATTACCAATTCAAAAAGATAAATGCACCCCTATTTTTATTGCAGTTTTATTTATAATAGCTAAGGTGGAACAGAAGCAACATTAAGTGCCCATCCATAGGTGAGTGGACAACGAACATCTCTCTCTCTCTTACACACACACACACACACACACACAGAGGAATATTAGTCATAAAAAAAAGTGAAATCTTGCCATTTGCAACAATATGAATAGACCTGAAGGGTATTATGCTAAGTGAAATATGTCAGACAGAGAAAGACACATGCCATTTGATTTCACTTACATGTGAAATCTGGAAAACAAAACAAATTAACAAACCAACAAAAACAGAAACACAAAGAATGAACTGATGATTGCCAGAGGAGAGGGAGGTATGGGGGGATGACAAAATGGAGTGAAATGTGCCTTGGAGCTGAAACAGTGTTGAGTGGAAAACTAATACCACTAAATGTCTACATTAGAAAAAAAAAAAAAGAGTGGGGGATGGATGATATAGGTGAAGAGGATTAAGAATACATTTCTCAAGGGGCACCTGGGTGGCTCAGTCCATTAAGCGTCCAGCTTCAGCTCAGGTCATGATCTCACAGTCCATGGCTTCGAGCCCAGTGTCAGGCTCTGTGCTGACAGGTAGCTCAGAGCCTGGAGCCTGCTTCGGATTCTGTGTCTCCCTCTCTTTCTGACCCTCAGGTCATGATCTCACAGTTTGTGAGTTTGAGCCCTGCATCAGGTTCTATGCTGACAGCTCAGAGCCTGGAGCCTACTTCGAATTCTGTGTCTCCCTCTCTCTCCCTGCCCCTCCCCTGCTCATGTTTTGTCTCTCTCTCTCTCTCTCTCTCTCTCTCTCTCTTTAAATAAACATTTAAAAAAGTAAAGATTTATATCTCTCATACATTTATATTCAAAAGCTTCCAAAAACATAGTAGTAAATCAAATCTAGCAATATATAAACAAATAGATATCATAGCAAAGTGAAATTTATTTCAGTAATGATGGGCTTATTCAAAATTTGAAAATAAATTAATGTAATCTGCCATACTTAGCTTAAAAGAAAAACAACATGACATGACATCATATCAATGCCAAAATAAAATTTGACAAAGTTCAATGCCATTTTGTAAATAAAAAGAAAAACCTCAGCAAGCTAGGAATAGAGAATGTCACTAACTTGATACAGATCATCTACTGAAAAAATATAAGTAACATTACACTTAATCATGAAAGACTGAATGTCTTCCTCATAAAATTAGGACAAAGGCCAAGATGTCCACTTCCATCACTCGTATTCAACATAGTACCGGGAGACTAGCCAGCACAAGACAAGAAAAATATAAATAAAAGGCATACAAATAAGAAAAGGAAAATATTAGTGAATACATATTTACATATGACATACTTGTCTATGAATATACAAAATCCCAAGGGACACACACACACACACACACACACACACACACACCCCTCCTAGAATTAATAAATGAATTAAAGTTGCAGGTTATGAGATCAACACAAAAAAATTATATAATTATATGCTATACACACACAATTTCAATTATAAAATGTGAAAATATAAAGTTTTAGAAGGAAATATGGGAAATATTCTAACTAGAGTTATGCAAAAAGTTCTTAGTCGTGACAACAGAATCATGGTCAATAAGACAAAAACTGTGAAGTTGAACATCAAAATAAAACATTTACTCTATGAAAGATAATGGGAAGAGAATGAAAATACAAGCCACGGACTGAAAGAAAATACTTGCAAACCATTTATACAATTTGTATCACAACTACATAAAAAATGATTTACATAGTAACAAAATCTTAAGGAATCTACTCTTGAAATCACATTTGCACTATGTGCTAACTAACTTGGATGTAAATTTGAAAAATTAATAAAAATAAATAGTAACGGGGGCGCCTGGGTGGCTCAGTCTGTTAAGCCTCCGACTTCGGTTCAAGTCAGATCTCACGTTTGTGGGTTTGAGCCCTGCGTCAGGCTCTGTGCTGACAGCTAGCTCAGAGCCTGGAGCCTGCTTCGGATTCTGTGTCTCCTTCTCTCTCTGCCCCTCCCCCTCTCATGCTCTGTCTGTCTCTGTATCAAAAATAAATAAAACATTAAAATTTAAAAAAAATTAATAAATAGTAACAAAACCAATTAGAAAGTGGACAAAAGCCAGGAGCAGCAACTTTACAAATGAGAACATGCCAATGTGTGTTAATTTTTAATTTTCTGTATATTATGTTTTGACATCTTAAATATCCTTTCTGGCTGGAGACAGACTGCTCCCCACCCTCTAAGGGCTAGCCAATTCTTTAAAGATAGCAAATGACTCAGCTGATATGCAAACTATCCAGAGATATATCTCCATCTGGCCAGTACACCCCAGGAGGCAGTGTTCTTCAACCCTAATAATCCCAGGGCTGTGTACATGGCAAGTTGGAACTACTCCTATAAAGACCACTGGAATTACTCAAATTAGTGCTAAACTATTTATTCTGCCCAGTCTTGATTTCCCACCGAAACCCCAATACAGGCTCTGACCTTGACTTTCCCTTTGCTCCAGTCTTCTGTGACCTTACCAAACCTGCCATTCCTCACATGGCCCTGTGTGCTGTGCTGTGCCTCTCATTTCTAGGGGAACTGTGGGTAACATTAAAATTTTCTCTAAAGGCAATGACCTTTTCATGTCATCACTCAGTCACCTCCATAAATGAAGACCCAGGAAGAGACACAATGGCAAATAAACAAATAATATATTAAAGAAATCATTTGAAATTAGGGAACTACACATTAAGACCACAATGAGCCACTTATTAGCTGGCTAAACTTTAAAATATTTCCAATAGTTGTGGCACCTTGGTGGCTCAGTTGGTTAAGTGGCCATCTCTTGTTTTCAGCTCAGGTGAGCCCCCGTTCAAGCTCTGTGCTGACAGTGCAGAGCCTGCTTGGGATTCTCTCTCGCTCTCTCTCTGCCCCTCGTTCCACTCAATCTCTCTCTCCCCCTCAAAATATGTAAATAAGCTTTAAAAAAATTAAAGTAAAATAAAATATTTCCAATAACAATTGCTAATGTGGATACACAACAATTAGATCTGTTATATATTAGTGATAGAAATGAAAAAAGTGTTACAGCCTCTCTGAAAAATACTTTTGCAGCTTCTTACAAAACTAAACACATGCTAACATGCAACCAAACAATCTCACTACTGGAAATTTATCCTAGAGAAATGAAAACACGTTCACACAAAAACCTGTACACATTTTAATATCATATTTATCATAATTAAAAAGTAAAAACTCAAATGTCCTTCAGTGGGTAAATGTGTAAAACTGTGGTATGTTCATATTATATATTAAATGAAGACTCAAATACATAAAATCAGAAATCAAAGAGGAGATACTACAACTGATAAAAACAGAAATACAAATGATCATAAGAGACTACCTTGAACAATTATACACAAATAAATTGGACAACCTGGAAGAAATGGATATATTTCTAGAAATACACAACCTACCAAGACTGAATCATGATGAAATAGAAAATCTGAACAGACCAAATAAGGAGATTGAATAAGTAATTAAAACCTCCCAACAAAAGCACCTGGCTGGTTCAGTTGGTTGAGCATGCAACTCTTGATCACTGTTCCCCAACCTTGTTGAGGTTAGAGTATACCTTAAAAAAACAAAAACAAAAAACTTCCTAACAAACACAAGTCCAGGACCAAGTGGCTTCACCGGTAAATTCTACCAGACATTTAAAGAAGAAATAATACCAATCTTGGGGCGCCTGGGTGGCTCAGTCAGGTAAGCATCCAACTTTGGCTCAGGTCATGATCTCACGATGGCTCATGGGATCGAGCACTGCATCAGGCTCTGTACTGACAGCTCAGAGCCTGAAGCTTCCTTTGGATTCTGTGTCTCTTTCTCTCTCTCTCTGCCCCTCCCTGACTCATGTTCTGTTTATCTCTGTCTCAATAACAAATAAACATTAAAATTTTTTTAAAAAAGAAAAAAAAATCATACCAATCCTTCTCAAACTCTTCCAAAAAATAAAAAAGTCTGGAGCTCTTTCAAACTCATTTTATGAGACCAGCATTACCCTGATACCAAAACCAAAGATGCCACAAGAAAATTATAAACCAATATCCCTGATGGAAATACATACAAAAATCCTTAATAAAACATTAGCAAACTGAATTCAACCATACTTTAAAATGATTATACACTATGATTAAATAGGATTTACTCCAGGGAGGTAAGAATGGTTCAACATCCACAAAGCAACATGATAAACCACATTAACACAATTAAGAATAAATATGATATGATAACCTCAACAGATGCAGAGAACTCATGTGAAAAATACAATATCCATTTATGATAGAAACTCTCAACCAAATGAGTATAGCGTGAATATGCCACCACATAAAAATGGCCATATATGACAGTCTCACAGCTAACATCATACTGTGAAAAGCTAAAAACTTTTCCTCTAAGATCAGAAATAAGAAAAGGATGCCAACCCTCATCACTTCTTTCAACTAACTATTGAAGTCCTAGCCACAGTAATTAGACAAGACAAAGAAACAAAGCCTCCAAATTGGAAGTAAAAATTCACTATTTGCAATGACATACTATATGTAGAAAAATCTAAAGGCACCACCACCACCAACAAAACCCCTTAAAACTATTTCAAAAAATTCAAGTGAGTTAATTTTAAAGATCTTACTGGTTTTATTCACTGATTCATGAATCAGACAGCACCCCACCTACCAGACAAAAAAGGGCTCTGAGAAACTGTACAAAAGAAAGACTTTTATAGTAGGTATGGATCAGGACAAGCAAATTATACTAGCAAAAGCAGATTGGTTTTGATGACTTTTCTTTAGGGGACTGCAAGGGTCTATCAGCCAAATTGCCTCACTCGAGCTGACCTGGAAATTTCAAATTAACTAGCTTAAGATTCCATTCCCGGGAGATGCTGGAACTGTAAGTTGGTTGGTATTAAGTGTTGGTTTGGTGACATGGGGCTTAGCACAAATAACTCCATTTTGGATATGTTATCTCTTCTTTAACAGAACTAATATTCAGAAAAGTTGCAGTACATAAAACCAATACATAAAACTAACAAACTATCAGAAAAATTGAGAAAATAATTCGATATACAATTGCATCAAAAAGAATTTAAAAACCTAGGAATCATTTTAAAGAAAATGAAAGACATATATATTGAAAACTAATGAAAGAAATTGAAGACACAATTAAATGGAAAGATATTCTGTGCCCATAAATTGGAAGAATCAGTAGTTAAAATGTCAATACAATCCAAAACTATCTACAGATTTATTATAAACCCTATAAAAACTCCAATGTCATATTTTACAAAAATAGGATAATCCTAAATTTGTATGAAAACAAAAGAGGTCCCAAAAGCCAAAACAATTTTGAGAAAGAGGAACAAAACTGGAAGTATCACACTTCCAGATTTCAAACTATATTACAAAGCTAAGGTAAAGCAGTATAGTGTTGCATAAACACCGATATAAAGATCTATGGAAAAGAATAGAGAACACAGAAACTCATGTATATGTGGTCAATTAATTTTCAACAACAGAGACAAGAATATACCATGACTACAGCAGAGTCTTTCATCTAAATGGTGTTAGGAAAACTGGAGAGCCACGCTCTCTGCCTCTCTCTGAAAATAAAATAAAGACATAAAAATTTTTTTTTTAATCAAGGAATCTGCCACATTCAAGATTACAGGATTCTTCCTTTCCTCTTCAAACTTCTGGTGGATGCCAGTACTCCTCCCCTTGCAGACACATGACTGCCTCTCTCTTCCTGTCTTGCATGTCTTGATCTGTTTCTCATAAGGATTTAGGATTCAACCTAATCCAATATAATCTCATCTCAAACTTTGCCTTAATTATACCTGCAAAGACTATTTCCACTAAGGTTCGGAATGGATATTAAATTTGGGGAGACACTATTCAACTAAACTGAACTATGCTGACCTCTAATATATAACATCTGAGTTTTGTCAGGCCAGTAATTTGACTACCAGTGAATTCTACTGGATCTGTCAGACTGTTTCTGTAATGCCCAGATCATGGTATCCCCAAAAACCCAAGACCACCAGGGAGACCGAGTCACATATGCAAAAGCAAAGGGCGTTTATTTGGGCTCAAGCTCGGGCTCCCAGACCTCCCCAATGCACTGGATCCGTGCTGAGAGCCCCGAACAATAGCTGAGCAGGGTTTTTATGGGGCTTGGAAAGGGGGAGTTACAAGGAATAGTGACATAGGCACAGCAATCCAATCGTAATCACACAGCAGCCCTAGTAACAATCTTAACCATGCAGAGTCTCTAGGGCATTTGTTACATTTGGTGGGACTCAATCACGACATTTGGTGTTTCTTTGAAAATAACCAATTACAGGGTAGGCTAAGGACCCCCACGTGGGGCTTGGGCAAGTGGCGAGTGATTGGCTAACATTAAGCAGCTTTCTATGGTCCCCAGCTCCCAAGCCTCTGTCCTTAGGAATGTTAAATATGTCTTGGCCTTCCTGATAAAGGACAGACAGTTGTAAAGACAGTTTCCTTTTAGGCACTGTGTCTTCTTTTTTTTTTTAAACCGTTTTCATCACTCTGAGGAAACTGAAACTCAAGCCTACTAGCTTGGGAGGGAAATCTGAAGCCTGTCATGGCATTAGTCTGGTCTTTCATTTCCTCTGTTTGGAACATTAATTCTAGAGCATGGTCCTTTCACTAGGGCAGTATCTGATCATTTTTTCCTGCAAGGAGTCAAAAGGTACATATTTTAGATGTTGTGAACAGCCAAAGTGAAGACTATTACATATATCCTTAATGAGAAAAAATTGCCAAAATTGATATTCATGAAATTCTAAGTTTAAAAATAAGTACAACTTTATGCACTATAGCTCTACTAATGAGATTAATTAGGGTTCAAAGTTACTGTTCTATCAAAATTTCAAATGTTTACTTCTTAATGCTGATCTGTAATGAGATTTTACATATTTCATCTTTTTTTTTCTTTTTTCATATTTCATCTTTAAAATGGTCTTTCCAGACAGGTACATACAGCCAAACACTGAGTACAGCTTTTGACAGAGCATACTTATTACTACGAAAAGTATTACAGAACTGTTTGAGATTTCTCTAGATATTTGCCTCTCAAGAAGTTATTATATTGCAGAATAATCACTTCCAATATTAGATAGCCGCTCCTCAAATATATAGAACTGAATATTTTTAAAAATTTTTTTAAATGTTTATTCATTTCTAAGAGAGACAGAGCATGAGCAGGGGAGGGGCAGAGAAAGAGGGAGACACAGAATCCAAAACAGGCTCCAGGCTCTGAGCTGTCAGCACAGAGCCTGACGCAGCACTCTAACCCACAGATAGCGAGATCATGACCTGAACCAAAGCCAGATGCTTAACCCAGGCGCCCTAAGAACTAAATAAATTTTTACATAAGCAAATTTTCTTCACACTTAAAGTAAAAAAAAAAATCTGCTAGAATAGTTTGATACTGAAAATGTGGGACTGCAGATCTTGTTTGTCGACTATACAGAGTGTATAATGTTTTGGAATTATTTATTATTCAAACGTGATTAAATGGACTACCACAGTGCTTCACACATTGTTTTGTTTCACATATTGTTTTGCCTTATAAAGTAAATTCAGAGAAATCAAGTCTGTAGCAAAAGCTAATTTGCACAAATATATACAGTCCATTAATAGTGGTAAGGGTCATTTTTCTTCTTCAGAAAAATTTTAACCATGGATATGAGCTCAAAAAATTCACAATATTTACTGCTATGAAATCATTGGCAATCTGTGTGGTAGTTCAAGTCAAAATATTCTAGTTCTGAAAACAATTCATGGATCTCATGAAGTGCATGAGAGCAAGTGAAGTTTTATTGCTCACGAATATATTTAGTAACTTGACATTAAATTATTTTTGGTGGCAAGATGGCAGAGAAATAGGGAGTTCCATACTTCCCGCCTGCATCTCTCAAACAATGAAGGGTTGAAGCCAAAGGACGCAGAACCACAAGAGTCTGGGAGGAAAAGAGAGAGTCCACTAAGAAGACAGCCTCATAGGTGTGTGATTGTAAACTGGGGAAGATAAAAACGGGCCAGGACATGGAGGCACGAAGGGGAGGGAGCCCCCTCTGTGGAGAGACAAAGGGAAAAGAAAGAGAGGCTGACTGCTCATAGAACTGTCCCTGGATAAGAGGAAAACCTTGGCTCAGGACGAAGAAGAATCCTATCATCCCATATCTAACAGCAGGGCATTCAGAGATATATACTATCTCTAACTGCAAAGGCCTCCTTAGGCTGGGTGCCCCAGTCCCAGAAATTCCCTTTGGGACAGACTGTACATAAGGGACTCGGTTGGCATCAGGAGAAACTGCTCCCTTACTCAACCCCTGGCTATGAAGAGCCTTGGCATGAATGATTGTATTTCAGGTGGTATCATTACTGCACACGGAAAAAGAGCTGGAAACGAGGCAGGGGGAGGGACATAGAACACAGCCTACCTTAGCTGCACCCGCAGCACAGTGAGATGGTTTCCAAAAGAGCAATTTGCAAGGCCTGTTTTGAAAAGGGACTGGGGGAGGGGGGGGGGTGTCACTATTTTTCTCCCCACAACCACCCAGGCAGGACCTCAGGGAAGGCCCACGAGATCCGCCTACATCAACCACACCCATCTCACTGTGTAGCTGGGTTTTTTTGTTTTTGTTTTTACCAGAGCCCTTCCCAAGACCAGGACTGATGCATTGCTGTGATTAACTCTAGATCAATTCTTGCTATTCAGATATATTCTCCCTTATCTCATTCGTATCCACTGGACTGGGTATTCTGATTATAGGTTTGCTTAAACAGTCATATTTAATCAATTCTCTTGATGCATATTCTACACCTATGTTGTTACCTTCCTTTCTCTCTCTCTGAAATAATCAGACCATATAGTTCCTCTGGGTAACATTGTCCTAGACATTTTTTTTTTCCTCCTCACCTCTTGCCATATTCTCCTTTTTCTTTATCTAAATAAAGAAAAGTCTTCAGTCTATCTGCCTGGTCAATGTTTAATTTCTCTTTCTCCCCACCCCTGTCATTTCTCTTTCTATATGCTCTTCCCTCAGCACTGCCTCTACCCTGCTCTTTATTTGTACTGAGATTTCTGGTTTTATACTTTTAGACTGCCCTTTGTCTTCTATTGTTTTGGTTTTGTTCTGTCTTTTCCTTCCGGTTTGCTTGTTTGCTTGATTTTTTGGTGTTTGCATGCTTTTGTTCCCTGTTTGTCTGTTTTCCTTTTCAGGGCTACCTCAAGAAACAAGCCAAAGTACACATGGTGCAGAGTCCCAAATATCATTACAAGTAGGAAAATAAAATAACCAAATGTACAAGAGAGACCAAGGGACACTTCCTGAACAGCCAGGACCTGGACAGTCCATAAGCCTCCTTTAATATAGCAGAGTACAAAACAAGCTTTTAAAACTCACAAGAGACAGAAAGCTAGCCAAAATGACAAAACGGAAAAACTCTCCTCTAACGAAATTCCAGGAAGAAGTCACAGCCACAGAATTCCTCAAAAACAGATATAAGCAACATAACGGAGCAAGAATTGAGAACAAAGGTAATAAAATTAATCTATGGGGTTGAAAAAGGCATGGAAGACACCAGAAAAGTTATTGCTACAAAGATTATAGACCTTAAAAATAGTTGCAATGATTTTAAAAATGCTATAAATAAAATGCATAATAAAATGGATACGGCCACTGCATGGATTGAAAAGACAGAGAGAATAGGTGAATTCGAAAACACAATTATAGAAAAAGAGGAAGTCAAGAAAAAGAGAGATGAACTGATCCAGGAGCATGAAAGGAGAATTCGAGAACTGAGTGATGAAATCAAATGGAAAAATACCCATATCATAGGAATTCCGTAGGAAGAAGAGAGAGAAAGTGGCTGAAGGGGTACTTGAATAAATGATAGCTAAGAAGTTCCCCAGTCTGGGGACGGAAACACATTGAAATCCAAGAGGCACAGAGAACTCCCCTCAGACATAATATGAATCAATCTTTGGTACATCATATCATAGTGAAACTGGGAAAATATAAGGATAAAGAAAGAATTCTGAAAGCAGCTAGGGATAAAAGGGCCTTAACATACAAAGGGAGACATATCAGGGTGGTTGCAGACCTATCTACTGAAACTTGGCAGGCCAGGAAGGAATGGCAGGAAATCTTCAATGTGATGAACAGAAAAAATATGCATCCAAGAATCCTTTATCCAGCAAGACTGTCATTCAGAATAGAAGGAAAGATAAAGGTTTTCCCAAACAAACAAAAATTGAAGGAATTCATCACCACTAAACCAGCCCTACAAGAAATCCTAAGGGGGACTCTATGAGGGAAATGTTGCAAGGAACACGAGGTACCAGAGGCACCACTACAAACATGAATCCTACAGAGAACACAATGGCTCTAAACCCATATTTTTCAATAATAACACTGAATGTAAATGGACGAAATGCTCCAATCAAAAGACATAGGGTAGCAGAATGGATTAAAAAAAAAAAAACAAGATCCATCTATTTACTGTCTACAAGAGACTCATTTTAGCCATGAGAACACCTTCAGGGTGAAAGGGGATGAAGAAATATCTATCATGCGGCTGGAAGTCAAAAGAAAGCTGGAGTAGCCAAATTTGTATCAGACAAACTAGACTTTAAAGTAACGGCAGTAACAAGAGATGAAGAAAGGCATTATATAGTAATTACGGGTCTCTCCATCAGGAAGAACTAACAATTATAAATGTCTAAGCACCAAATTTGAGAGTACCCAAACACATAAAACAATCACAAACAGAAACAATCATATTGATAATGGATAGATCAACTAGACGTAAATCACTAAAGAAAAAATGGACGTGTACAACAAATTGGACCAATGGATTTGATAGATATATTTAGAACTCTACATCCAGAGGCTATGGAAATCAATGTCTTCTTGAGTGCATATGGTATATTCTCCAAGATAGATCACATACTGGGTCAAAAAGCAGTCCTCAATAAATATAAAAGAACTGATATCATACCCTGCACTTTCAGATCACAATGCTGTGAAACATGAAATCAGTCACAGGAAAAAGTCTGCAAAATCTTCAAAAACATGGAGGTTAAATAGCATCCTACTAAAGAAGGAAGGGGCCAATCAGTAAATTAGAGAATAAATTAAAAAATATATGGAAACCAATGAAAATGAAAATACAACAATCCAAACTCTAAGAATGCAGCAAAGGCAGGCCTAAGAGGAAACTACATTGCAATCCAAGCTTATTTCAAAAAACTAGAAAAAGCACAAACACAAATCTACCAGTGCACCTAAAGGAACTAGAAGCTGAGCAGCAAGAGCACCACAAACCTAGCAGAAGAAGAGAAATAATAAAGATCAGGGCAGAAATAAACAATACAGAATCAAAAAACAAATTGAACAGATCAATGAAACCTAGAGGTGGTTTTCTGAAAAATAAACAAAATTGACAAACTGTTAGCCAGGCTTTTCAAAAAGAAAAGAGAGAGCATCCAAATAGTCAAAATTATGAATAAAAATGGATTTATTAAAACTAATCCCTCAGTAATACAAATTATCAAAAAGTACTATGAAAAATTATATGCCAACATACTTGACAACCTAGAAAAAATGGACAAATTTCTAAATACACAAGAAAAATTCAATGGGAGGAGATAGAAAATCTGAACAGATGCATAACTAGTAATGAAATTGAATCAGTTATCAGAAACCTCCAAAAGAATGAGAGCCTTGGGCCAGATGGCTTTCCTGGGAAATTCTACCAGAAATTTAAATCAGAGGTAATACCCATTCTTCTCAAGCTATTCTAAAAAATGGAAATGGAAGGAAAACTTCTGGACTCATTCTACAAAGCCAGATTCACTTTGATTCCCAAAACAGAGACCCAACAACAACAAAAAAAACTACAGGCCAATATCCTTGATGAATCCAGATGCAAAAATCTTCAACAATATACTAGCAAATCTAATTCAACAATATAAAAAGAATTATCCATAATGATCAAGTGAGATTCATTCCTGGGTTACAGGGCTAGTTCAATATTTGCAAATCCATCAATGTGATACATCATGTTAACAAAAGAAAAGATCAAAACCATATGATCCTGTCGATAGATGCAGAAAAAGCATTAGACAAAATACAGCATCCTTTCTTAACAAAAATCCTCGCAAAAGTCAGGATAGAAGGAACTTTAAACACCATAAAAACCATTTATAAAAAGCCCACTGCTAATATTATCCTCAATAGGGAAAAACTGAGAGCTTTCTCCCTGAGATCAGAACATGACAAGGCTGTCCACTCTCACCACTGCTGGAAGTCCTAGCATAACAAACAGACAACAAAAGGAAATAAAAGGCATCAGAATTGGCAAAGAAGAAGTCAAACATTCACTTTTTGCAGATGACATGATACTCTACATGGAACACCAACAGACTCCACCAGAAGCCTTGTAGAACTGATCCATGAATTCAGCAAAGTCACAGGGTACAAAATCAATGTACAGAAACCGGTTGCATTTTTATACACCAATAATGAAGCAACAGAAAGGGCAATCAAGAAACTGATACCATTCACAATTGTAGTAAAAACCATAAAATACCTAGGAATAAACCTAACCAAAGATGTAAAAGATCTATATGATTAAAACTATAGAAAACTTATGAAGAAAATTGAAGACACAAAGAAAAGGAAAAACATTCCATGTTCATGGATCATTAGAATAAATATTGTTAAAATATCAATACTACCTAAAGCAATCTACACATTCAATCCAATCTCAATCAAAATTGCACCAGCATTGTTCTCAAAGCTAGAACAAACTACCCTAAAATTTGTATGGAACCACAAAAGACCCCGAGTAGCCAAAGTAATCAAAGAAAGAAGAAAACCAAAACAGGGGGGAATCATGATCCCAGATTTTAGCCTCTATTACAAAGCTATAACCATCAAGACAGTAGGGTATTGGCACAAAAACAGACACATAGACCATTGGAATAGAATAGAGAACCCAGAATTAAACCCACAAATGTATGGGCAATTAATCTTTGACAAAGCAGAAAAGAATATCCAATGGAAAAAAGACAACCTTTTTAACTGGTGGTGCAGGGAGAACTGGAAGCAACATGCAGAAGAATGAACTAGACCACTTTCTTACATCATAAACAAAAATAAACTCAAAATGACTAAAGGATCTGAATGTGAGACAGGAAACCATCAAAACCCTAGAGAAGAAAGCAAGAAACAGTCTCCTTGACCTCAACAGCAGCAATTTCTTATTCAACACATCCCCCAAAGGCAAGGGAATCAAGAGAAAAAATGAACTATTGGGACCTCATCAAGATAAAAACCTTCTGCACTGCAAAGGAAACAATCAAGAAAACTAATAGGCAACCAACAGAATGGGAAAAGATAGTTGCAAATGACATTTTGGATAAAGGGCTAGTATCCAAAATCTACAAGAACTCACCAAACTCCACACCCAAAAAATCAATAATCCAATGAAAAAATGGACAGAAGACATGAATGGACACTTCTCCTTAACCGACTGAGCCATCCATGTGCCCCAAGTAGACACTTCTCCAAAGAGGACAGCCAGATGGCCAACAGACAACATGAAACGACGCTTAGCGTCACTCATCATTAGGGAAATACAAATCAAAACCACACTGAGATACCAACTCACACTGGTCAGAGTGGCTAAAACAAAGAAATCAGGAGACTATAGATGCTGGCAAGGGTGTGGAGAGACAGGCACCCTTCTACACTTTGGTGGGAATGTAAACTGGTGTAGCCAATCTGGAAAACAGTGTGGAAGTTCCCCCAAAAAATATCAGTAGAATTCCCCTATGACCCAGCAATAGTACTGCTGGGGAACTACCCAAGGGATACAGAAGTGCTGATGCATAGGGGCACATGTACCCCAATGTTCATAGCAGCACTGTCAACAATAGCCAAATCATGGAAAGAGCCTAAATGTCCACCAACTGATGAATGGATCAAGAAGGTGTGGTTTATCTATACAATGGAATATTACATGGCAACGAGAAAGAATGAAATCTGACCATTTGTAGCAAAGTTGATGGACCTCAAGGGTGTCATGCTAAGCGAAATAAGTCAGGCAGAGGACAGATACCATATGTTTTCACTCATAGGTCTAGCAGGAGAAACCTAACGGAGGACCATGGGATGGGGAAGGCAGGGAGAAGGAGGGAGGCAAATCATGAGAAACTCCTGAATACTGAAAATAAACTGAGGGCTGGAGGGGGAGGGGGGAAAGGGGAAGGGGGGTGATGGTCATGAAAGAGGGCACTTGTGGAGAAGAGCACTGGGTGTTATATGGAAACCAAATTGACAATAAACTATGAAAATAAAATAAAATAAAATAAAATAAAATAAAATAAAATAAAATAAAATAAAATAAAATAAAATAAAATAAAATAAAATAAAATAAAATAAAAACAATTAACAAATAAAAATTGAATGGTAGAATTGACTCTTGATAACTAAAATATCATTTATAATTAAAATATTATCTTACATACCAAAAAAATGTGGTTTATATATACAATGGAATTCTACATGGCAATGAGAAAGAATGAAATCTGGCCATTTGTGGCAACTGGATGGAACTCAAAGGTGTCATGCTAAGTGAAATAAGTCAGGCAGAGAAGGACAGATAGATGTTTTCTCTTATACGTGTAACAGAACTTCAGCAGAGATCCATGGGGGAGGGAAAGCGGGGGAAATAGTTGGGGAGAGGGAGGGAAGCAAATCAAGAGAGACTCTTGAATACTGGGAACAAACTGAGGGCTGAGGGGGAGGGGCATGGAGAAGGGCACTTGTTGGGATGAACCCTGGGTGTTAAGTGGAAACCAACCTGGCAATAAACTTAAAAGAAAAAAAAAAGATTTTTGGCAATGTACATTTTGATGAATAGAAATGAAAAATATTTCTGGGACTAGTGGGTGACTCATTAAGCATCTGACTGGGTTTCAGCTTAGGTCATGATCTCACAGTTCATGGACTCGAGCCCCCACATCAGGCTCCACACTGGTGGCACAGAACCTGTTTGGGATTCTCTCTTCCTCTGCCCACCCCAACCCCCCAACTTATACTGGTTCATTCTTTCTCTCTCTCTCTCAAAAATAAATAAACTTAAGGAAAAAAGGCAGGGTGCATGGTAGCTTGGTGACTTCACTTCAGGTTATGATCTCAGTTCACAAGTTTGAGCCCTGCATTAGGCTCTTTGGTGACACTTCGGAGCCAGGAGCCTGCTTCAGATTCTGTCTCCCTCTTTCTCTGCCCCTCCACTGCTCACACAGTCTCTCTCAAAAACAAACATTATTGGGGCATCTGGGTGGCTCAGTCAGTTAAGCGTCTGCCTTCTGCTCAGGTCATGATCTAACGATTTGTGGGTTCAAGTCCCACTTCTGGCTCTGTGCTGAGTGCTCAGAGCCTGGAGCTTGCTTCAGATTCTGTGTCTCCCTCTCTCTCTGACCCTCCCCTGCTCAAGCTGTCTCTGTTTCTCAAAAATAAATAAAAAACATTAAAAATTTTTTAAACATTATTTTTTTAAAAAGGAAATGAAATAAGGCTTCTAAACTTCCTCAACTACACTTTTTACTGCTCTTCACATATGTTTACCACCAGTTGTTAATTCATCTTGGTAGATTCTAGTTCAAGTTATGTTGAGTGTTTTCACAACTTGTTTTAAAATATCTTTAACTTGGGGCGGCTGGGTGGCTCAGTTGGTTGAGCGTCCGGCTTCTGCTCAGGTCGTGAGATCACGTTTCATGGGTTCGAACCCCACATCGGGCTCTGTGCTGACAGCTAGCTCAGAGTCTGCAGCCTGCTTATGATTCTGTGTCTCCCTCTCTCTCTGACCCTCCCCTGCTCATGCTGTCTCTCTCTGTCTCTCAAAAATAAATAAATAAACATAAAAAATTTTTTTAAAAATCCTTAACTTTTTTCCCACACAGACTGTTCATAGAGGTTAATGCCAGAATCATGCTCCAGCCGATCCAGGGGTCCCTGAAGGATGGATGGTGTCAGCAAGAGATGGAGGAGAGAGCCAAGAGATTCTTTCTGATCACCAGGCAGGCACCTCTGCACTGTCTGAGAAGTCAGCTTTATTTATGGATAGTGAACAGGGAACAGCACATAAGTGGCATTTGCCTTAGACAATGATTTCTGATGATAAACTTCTTTGATACGTAAAAGTTTCCCAGAATATAGATTTGTAGAAGACTCATGCATAACCTTTATCAATAGTGATTGATGTAGATGATTTAGATGCTTATCATATAGGGAAGGAAGGGATCTTTAGCATTCAAATACAAGGCAATGTTTTTAGCAGAGCAAAGGCAAAAGGTAGTTCTTTGTGTGCAGGGGTTCAATAGCCTGTTTGCTTAAGGGGAAGTATAAGAAAAACGGAATTTTCATGAAACGCAGTATTTGCTCCCATAATCAGAGAAGTTCCTACAATAAGTTCTTTCACAAGGTGCAATCAGCATATTAGGGCCAGAATAAGGGGAAAAGTCACTCCCAATACTAATCAACAAGGTGCTCAAGCAAAAACAATTCAGTGGGGGTAGATATCGGTCATCATCTGACAGCAGGAAGCCTTGCAAACCTGCCTTAACCTCACAAGTACTCTCAACTAGTGAGTTCAGAATGGCTCCCAACAGGTTAATTCTTCAGAGTTAAATCGATCCCTTAAATATATAGCAACAGAGCAGTACTGCTAATCAACTGCTGGTTCACCAACAGCCAAGGAAAAGCACCTAAAACTTCCCTGATGTTTCTTCACTGTTAATGTTGCTCAAGTCTTAAGGCATGTGTGATCACCAAAAGAATAAGAATCTTAAGTTTTTCTCAGGACTTACAAATTCAACTGCTGCAATCACATACAATCGAATTCATCATTACTGAAGTTTCCCTTTCCAGCTAATAACCAAGCCATTGAAAACTTGGTTTGATAGCAATCACTTTGTTTCTTTATCATGGTAATTATGTGATGAAATACTCCGTTTAAAATCTTCTAACTTTCATGGCAATTCCTTACCTGCGAGATGGGAGTATCTGATGAGGGCTTTGTATAATGCCTATGTACATAGTACACTTTGGGCAAATCAAGTATGTCACCACTTTCATTTCTAAAAGCACTGACAACCAACTCAACAACAAAACCCACATCCCACTGTACTTTAAAAGTCAATTTTTTATCTTTTATTATGATATGATATTCACCAGTTAGCTTTTTAAAATTCTGCGAGATGGCACTTTAAGCTGTCATGTTGTAACTGGATCACTGGGATTTCTAACAGCAGCAGTGTGAAGCAACCCAAGTACAACAATGAAAGTCTCTAGGTTGCAACTATTAAGCTGCTGCCATACTGTGAAAGAAAGTAGCCACAGACAATAAGTAAGCAAATTAAGATGCTTTTCAGTAAAACTTTAAAAAATCAATTTTTAACATTATTTCACCTGTAAAAAAATTATTCACTGAATTATTTTGCATTGTGTAATAATATAAAACCATTCTCAGCCTGTAAGTTGTATAAAAGCAGGCAACGGACCAGATTTGACCCATAAGCCATTTTGCTGAGGCTGCTATAGGATAGAGTCCAACTCCTCAGGCATGATTTTCACTGAATGCTCAAGCTTTCTCAACAACATATGGCCTCAAATGCCTATATCTCTCCACACTACACATCCAATACCATCATTAAGTTCTCAACCAAAAGGTATTATCTGCTAAACCTCTTGGAACTTTGGCCTGCACATATATTCACACCAATCCTAAGCCAAGGATCCAGGTTTATTTGCAAATAGATCCTTGGCATCATTGCCTGCCTCCTTAACACACACAGACACACAGAGAACAGGGCTTCAGTGGTTGTTTGAGCTAACACATGCTGATGCTAACCACATATAAGGAGTTTCACATATATATTTGCAATTTCTTTTCACCTACTTACTTGACACTGAAAACCATGTACTCAAGATGGCCTCCCATCTTGATGAAGTGGTGTTGGGGAGCATCTTCTGGACATGTGCTCACAATAAGGAAAAGCAGGAAAGACCTGACCCCGTATTACTAGGACTGTGTCTCTGGGTTTGCCAGGAATAAAACTAAGCCAACTGGTTGACTTATTGTATCTCGTGGGTATCTGACTTCCATGCAATTAAATACTACTCCAATAAGAATTCTAAAATATTTTTAAACGTGGCTTAAAATTCTAAATATTTTAGGAAACCTTAAGATTTGGGTGGATAAATGAATAAAGGACTTGGCCTAAATATAATGTAAACAAAGAAAGCTTAAACGTTGTCATGATCAGAAGGAGTAAAAAAAAATGGTTTGAAAAAGCAAAATGACATTAGAAACATATCAAAGGACACAGGAGCCAATTTGAATGAAATTCTGCTGGTCTTATCTCAGATAAAACAAACATAAAATAAACATGTCAGTAATAAAAGTCAAAGATTATAATTTACCAAATGAAGAACCACAGTATAGACATAAATTTAAAAATTATAAAAACAAAAAACAAAAATGTCCATAGCATGATAAGCAAAGGAATAAAGAGCAAAACATTTCATGTTTTTGTAACTATGGTAATAATTGATTTGGGCAACATCAGAAATAAATGCTTAAATTAATGAGTGAACCTACAAGGATATTTGTATAGCCTGAATGTATCTTCTCACAAGATATTAAAGGGTCAAATGATGAGTTTGATGGAAACCAGGAAGATGCCACATTAATCATATTACCCAATTTTTATCACTATTAACGGTGACTATAATAAGCAGCATGTGATTCCTGGTTCGGAGTACTGAGATATCCTCAACACAGCACCGCAAAGAGGTACAACATATAATGTAATCAAAGAGAAACAGGAAACAATCCTATTATTTACTTGACAATAATCAAGAGTTGTGGTTAATAGCTAATGGTCATTCAGGATATTGTCAGATGCTACTGTATTACTTTCTGATACATACCAACTTGTACTTTTCAAAGGGTCATATTCATAGCCTGTGTTAGCTGAGATGTCTAATGTATGTGAGTTACAAATAGACCCAAACCTATAATGTCTCAGCAGAGTTTTCTTCTTCCTTACAGAGACAGAAACAGGGGTGTGGGGGGGGGGGGGCGATGGGAGAGGAGGGAAACACAGAATCTGAGGCAGGCTCCAGGCCCTGAGCTGTCAGCACAGAACCTGATGCGGGGCTCAAACTCACCAATGTGAGAGCATAACCTGAGAAAAAGTCAGACGCTTAACCGACTTAGTCAACCAGGCGCCCCTCTGCACAGCAATTCTTGAGCCCACTTCCTTCCATTGGTAGTACTCTTCCATCTTCAGTGTAGAGACAGGAGACAGGACAAAATATAAAGGATGAGGATGGCTTTCATGGGATTTTGTGGGGAATAAGCATAGGAATTCCCTGAACTTGTACTGATGGGTTAACAAGGCATAAAGAAATAGCCACATGATAAATGTCTCCAAGATAAGATAAACAAGATTAGGTACAGAAGGCAAAGGCCCCCCAGTGTAGGACAAAGATATACGATTAGTATATCTCAGGATGAAAACATCTAAGATTAGGTAAATGCTATTAGGTATCCAGGGTGGAAGCATTCTCCTCCCCTCCCCCAACTTAGTACAATAGCAGAAAGCTGCTTCCACAGGAAGGACCAAAATAGGTGAATAAGTAAACAGGACTATAGGCCACAGCAGGGCAAAGTTGCCTGGAGTGGAGCTAATTAGCCAAATGGTGCCTTGCTGACCCTGAGGTAGCATCCTCTGTCTTATCCCCTGCTAGCTAAGATAATCAGATTTGGTGCCTCATGCCTGCCATGAACAACCATCTGCCCAGCACCAGAGCTTTGCTCTGTGTTGACCCAAACCCCTAAAACTGCATATTTTAATACCCTCTTTTCCCTTATACTCGAGTTAATGCTCATGGTTTCATTGTGTCTTTGTTCACACTTCTGACCCTAATAAAAATGGAGCAAAGACCCTTACTCAGGGGTCCTGTCTCCTCCCAGACATTAGCCTCTCTTGCATTTTAATCCTGTGTCTGCTCTCTTCCTGGACAAGAGAGAACTCCAGACCCAGAGTCTACGACAGTATTTAACATGAGCATCCACATTCTACTATGTAGAATTCACTGTAGATTGATTTCCCAAATCCATTACCTTAATAGGATTTTTCATCTGGGTAATATACTATCAGGTCTCTACCACCCAATGCATTTTCTATTGTCCAGATAAAGGTGGCTTTTGGTTGAAGTTATTACACATTTATTACCTTCTAGACTTTCTTCGTTCTCTACTTAATGAGATTCAATAAAATCTCACGTTGTTACTTCCTGCGTTTCTCCACAACGGAAGTTTACTGAGCATTGAATTTACAGTGCTTCCTATATTCATTACCTCCAGTGGTTCTTTCCCCCAGAAAATTTCCTGATGTCCAATAAGGTCTAAAATTATACTTAGTGGCTAAAAACTGTCTATGTACATTTCAAGTCTCCTTCCAGTGTAAGTTCTTGGTCTAAACTGAATGTGTTTCTCCAAATTTTCTATGTCTAAACCTAATCCCCAATGTGCTGGTATTTGGAACTGGCTTTTGAAAGATGGTAGTAATGACAGTAAAGCCCTCATGAATGGAACCTGTGTCATGTATAAGAGGTCCCAAAGTGTTACCTTCCTCCTCATGAGGATAAAAGACGGCAAGAAATAGAATCTCACCAGACAACAAAATCTGCAAGCACCTTGACCTCTGCCTTTCTAGTTTCCAGAACTAAGAAATAAATGCTTGCTTTTTATACCACCCAGTCTAGGATATGTTTCTTACAGCTGCCTCAGCAGATTAAGATAGTTCTCTTATGAACAGTGAGGAACTTCCTGAGGAACATCCACGTTCATTAGCTTAATAGGTTTTGGCCCCTTCTCTGATCTGCATTCTTAGCCCTGACTTGTGGCTGAAAATTTCCCTGCATATATCATCTTTATTCTTTCATCCTCTGAGTTCTCTCTGGTGTTCTCAAAAGTATGATTTCTGGCTGAAAGCATTCCAAGACATTTATAGGGCTATTTATGTTGTTCAGATTATCTGATGTAATACAATTATTTTGGCTGGATGAAAGTATTTCTAAATTCATTACATTCGTATGTTCAATTCCATGAGTTTTCCAATCCTGATGGAAACCCCTACATCCATCACATTTATAGTTTGTTGCATGTGATGAAGGGGATCAGAATATGCCCCTGCCCCCAAAAATGCCACTTTAGCAGAAGTATTATTTTGAGCTGAAAGCAACTTAAAAACTGTAAAAGCAAAAAAAAAAAATCTCCACACTCCATATCCATCTAAAGTCAGGGCATAAATCTCCCTTTATGAAGGTGTTCCCCATCCCCTCTCCTAAAAGAGATGGCACCAACTAATATCTGCATAAACATACCCACAATTTATTACCACTAAAAGCTCAAAATCCTTTTCCTTTGTCTGGGACACTCCTCTGCAAATGTACAATCCTTTTGTTAAAGTGGTATGTAAGCCTCCACATCTGACCACCTTTTTGGGGTTTTCATTTCATTTCTGAGACCTCTCCATGTGTATATGAAATAAAAATTTTTTCCTATTAATGTCTTTAAATTTACACAGGCCCAGCCACTGAACCTGAGTAAAGCTGTTTTTCTTCCCCTTAGCTTTTTACATCTGACAACCCACTGAAAATCTTCCCACATTACCACATCTATCAGACTTCTCTCCTTTTGGAGTTTTCTAATGCTTTCCTTAACTTGAGACTCATTTCTGAAACTGTAACTCCCCACATTTCCCTGTGCAAATAGTCTCATAAGGTTAGAAAGTTAAATTGGAAATTAAAGTTTTCTCACATTAATTACACTCAACATTTCTTCCCAGCATGCATTCTCTGATGTGCTACAAGGACCGATTTCTGAAAAAACTCTCTCCACACTTGATGCAATCATAAGGTTTCTCCTCTGTGTGGGTTCTCTCATGTATTCTCAAGTAGAGTTTGTGGGTGAAAGCTCACCCACATTCATTACATTCATATAGCTTCTCCTGTATATGCCTCCTAAGTGCATTCTGATGACTGACTTCCAGACACAAGTTTTCCAATATTCAATACATTCATTGTGTTTCTCCCCTGTGTGAATTACCTGATGTCCTCTGAGGCGTGACATGTAGGTGTAAGCTTTTTCCACATTCATTACATTCATAGGGTTTTCCCCCTTGTGTGACTTCTCTGATGTATTATAAGGCTTGATTTCTGGGTGAAAGTCTTCCCACAGTCATTACATTCATGAGGTTTCTCCCCTGTGTGAGTTCTTTGATGTAGTTCAAGGCTTGACTTCCACGTGTAAGCTTTCCCACATCCCTTACATTCATAGGTCTTCTCCAGTGTATGTCTCCCCTGATGTATTCTCAGGAATGACTTCCAGAGGAACGCTTTCCCATTCTACACACTTATAGAGTTTTTTCACTGTGCAGATTTTCTGATGTCCTCGGAGGTGTGACATGCAGGTAAAAGCTTTACCACATTCATTACATTCATGGGGCTTTTCCCCAGTGTGACTTCTCTGATGTATTATAAGGTTTGACTTCTGGGTGTAAGCTTTTCCACATTGATTACATTCATATAGCTTCTCCTGTGTATGCTTCCTCCAGTGCATTCTCAGGAATGACTTCCAGAGGAAGGTTTTTCCACATTCTATACATTCATAGGGTTTCTTCCCAGTGTGAATTCTCTGATGTACTCTGAGGTGTGACATGCAGGTGTAAGCTTTTCCACATTCATTACATTTATAGGGTTCCTCCCCTGTGTGACTTCTCTGATGTATGATAAGGCTTGACTTCTGGGTAAAAGTCTTCCCACAGTCATTACATTCATAGGGTTTCTCCCCTGTGTGAGTTCTCTGATGTAGTTCAAGGCTTGACTTCCAGGTGTAAGCTTTCCCACATACTTTACATTCATAGGGCTTCTCTCCTGTGTGAGTTCTCTGGTGTGCTCTCAGAATTGACTTCCAGAGGAAGGTTTTTCCACATTCTATACATTCATAGGGTTTCTCCTCAGTGTGAATTCTCTGATGTTCTCTGAGGTGTGACATACAGGCGAAAGCTTTTCCACATTCATTACATTTATAGGGTTCCTCCCTTGTGTGACTTCTCTGATGTATGGTAAGGCTTGACTTCTGGGTAAAAGTCTTCCCACAGTCATTACATTCATGGGGCTTCTCCCCTGTGTGAGTTCTCTGATGTAGTTCAAAGTTTGACTTCCAGGTGTAAGCTTTCCCACATACATCACATTCATAGGGTTTCTCTCCTGTGTGAGTTCTCTGATGTGCTCTCAGGAATGACTTCCAGAGGAAGGTTTTTCCACATTCTATACATTCATAGGGTTTCTCCTCTGTGTGAATTCTCTGATGTACTCTGAGGCATGACATGTAGGTGAAAGCTTTCCCACATTCATTACATTCATGGGACTTCTCCCCTGTGTGAGTTTTCTTATGTAGTCTAAGACTTGACTTCCAGGTATAAGCTTTCCCACACTCATTACATTTACAGGGTTTTCCCCCTGTGTGACTTTTCTGATGTATTACAAGGCTCGACTTCTGAGTGAAAGCCTTCCCATCTCCATTACATTAATAGGGCTTCTCCCCTGTGTGAATTCTCTGATGTATTACAAGGCTTGATTTCCAGCTGTAAGCTTTCCCACATTCATTACATTCATAGGGTTTCTCCCCTCTGTGAGTTCTCTGGTGCCCTATTAGGGATGATTTCCTAGAAAAAGCTGTCCCACATTCATTACATTCATAGGGTTTCTCACTTGTGTGAGTTCTTTGATGTATGATGAGGGATAAACTTCTAGAGAAGAACTGATATTCATTGCTCTCATACTGTATTTGTCTTCTGGGAGTTCTCTGACATATACTGAAAGCTGACTGAGAACTGAAGGTTTCCCTGTAAGTGTCATTATCACAAGACGTCTCTTTTGTGGGAGTCCTCTCTTGCAGTGTAATAGCTAAATTGTGGTTTAAGTTTTTTCCAAATTCAAAGGATTTCATTCCTGTGTGAGTTCTCTGATATTTTCTGAAATGTGCTTTTTGACCTAAAGTTTTCTCTCTTGTTCTCTGAAGTGCAGTAACCTTACTGAAATTGTTCCTGGTTTTAATACATTCATCATCATTAAATTCAGAGTGACTCTTCTCTATGCAAATACTTGAAGAGACGATGTTTGATTTATCGCATAATTTTTTCCCAAATTTATAAGATCCTCCTTTTATGTGGGCATTCTTACATTCAATGGAAGTTGCCTTATCATGGAAAGCACTATCAAGTTCATTATGTTCAAAAGACTGCCCCCAAATCTGAATAGTCTGATCTTGAATAAGCTCTTCCACCTGACTAAAAGCTTGCAAATTTTTATTGTACTCAAAAGATTTCTCTCCACCTTTCATTCTCTCATTTCTAGTACTGAAAGAAGATGTATTAAACTGACAAGCCTCTTTGAGTAACGATGTGGGACCAATAGATAGAGATCCAAGCATGTGGGAACATCAGTGTCACATTTAGAGAGTATTTTTCTTGAAGGAAAAATGTCTATGCCCTGATGAACCGGTTTTTCTGAAATTTTATCTTGCTCTGTAGAAAAAGTTTTCTTGTTGAATGAGACTTGACAGAAATATTTGTGTTGGTTTTCATGGCTCTTCTCTAAAAGATCAAGTTGGCAGTCTTCTAAAAATGAGAAAGTTAAAAATTCCTTATGAAACAAAATTTTTATATAAAGACTTATATACAAATGCCCTATTAAGTTTCTGACATTTTTGTTTCTAGCTAAGTCTCCCAACAACACAGTATACAATATAGTACATATTAACTACATTCACTTTTTTTCACAGGAAGATGACTGTAATGGAAGGGGCGGGGGGAGCGGAACCTGGAAGTGAATATCGTGTGCATTTGGCATCTTATATATCTTTCAAACTTGGGAAGAGAAGTAGGTATTAAAAAAAGGAATGATGAACTGGGAATGTAAGGGTTTTAAGAGAGTTGGGCACTAGCAACAGGAAAATCAGAGAAGAGAATGAATTCAAAATGAGAATTTAAAATAGGGTTTTATAGGGGTTCCACCAGAGAGAGTTTGGATTAAGGACACCATCAGAATCTATTTCTTATACTATCAATTATAGATTAAAATGGTAGGATATTCATTATGTAACATGTTTCCATTTGGAGGGACTCCATTTGCATTCTATATATCAGCACCAAGAGTTCATGGTACAATTTCTTCTCATTCTCAGAAACACAAGTGTCCAAGATGAAGTGTATAAGGGACTGGAGGAAAAGATATTTTTTCACCTACATTAGACTCAATTTTTTTAATGCTTTTATTTATTTTTTGAGAGAGAGAGAGAGAGAGAGAGAGAGAGAGAGACAGTGTGAGCAGAGGAGGGTCAGAGAGAGGAGACACAGAATCTGGAGACAGGCTTCAGGCTCTGAGCTGTGAGCACAGAGCCTGAAGTGGGACTCAAACCCACAAATCACGAGATCATGACCTGAGCTGAAGTTGGATGCTTAACCAACTGAGCCACCCAGGCGCCCCAAGACTCAATGTTCTATCCTGGCTCTGGCATTTTGGTTTATGTTAGTTTGTTCAAAAGTAAACCTTTATTGACACCAAACCCAAAGTATCACCTTTTTCCCATGTACACTCAAGTTCTTGAAGCTACTTTTAACCCTGTCCCATTGAAACCCTGCTGAAAGCACTTTTCAACATACCTGGTCTACCAATTGTGAGAACTTTAAGAATCACATTTTAACCTGCTCCCTTAAATTATGGAAGTATCTCTTATATTTACCTATCATTAAAAAATACTGCATATATTTAATTATAACCATCCTGCTACCCATATTCTATGCAATGTGAGACCTCTGTTAAAAAACCCAAGATGGGGGCGCCTGGGTGGCTCAGTTGGTTAAGCCTTAACTTAGGAAGTTGAAACTATCACTCTAGAACTCTACAAGACCACAATAATTTCTACAATGTCCGGTGAGGGTATCTTCCCCATTTAAGGAGGGAAACAAAAAAAAACAATTTTACACTTGCCTTCATTCCTAATTTAAACCACATTTCTGCCTTCACATGAGTTTTAATCTAGGTATCCTTCAGGGAAAATTATAAAATATATCTGTATACTCAAACTTAAAAAATTACTAGGCATAAACCTAAAATACCACATATAGGATCTATGTGTGAAAGTCACAAAACACTAATGAAAGAAATCTACATAAAGATCTAACCTTAGATCTAGAAAGATCTAAGTAAATGGAGAAACAAGGTATGTTGTGGACTGGAAGAGTTGATCTACTGAAGAAAAATTTCCCAAATTGTTCTTTAGATTTAATGCAGGTCCTACCCAAATTCCAGCAAGATTCGTTACACATATAATCGTGTTCTAAACTATATGTAAAAAGGCAGAGAAACCACAATAGCTGAAAACATTCTGTCAAAGAAGAATAGTCTATGATATGCTAGGCCTTATTAAATAGCTACAGAATCAAGAGCATGGTACTGACAGAGAAAGACAAACATAGATCAATGAAACAGAAAAGAAAACCAAAAATCAGACTAACACAGTCAATGGACTTTTTACTGAAGTGTAAAAGTAAAAAATTACAATTCCTTTCAACAAATAACTGGGCATCCATAGGCAAAAATATTAATATCATGGATTTAAATGTAAAGCATAAAACTATAAAACTTTTGAAAGAAAAATGTTTCAGACCCAGGGCTAGGCAAGGCGTTCTTAGAAGAAATAATAATCCCTTCTAAAAGAAATGCATTAAATACAAAATTTAAAATGTTTGTACTAGGAAAGACCTTGTTAAAAGGATTAAAAGGCAAGCTACAGAGAGAAAATGTTTGCAAACTACATATCCAACAAGTTTTAGTACTAAAAATTGTTTAAAAATTATAAAATGGGCAAAAGATAGAACAGTTATTTCCTTAAAGGGGGATACATTAGCACATAAGCACCTAAAAATTCATCTAACATTATTAGCCAAGAGGGAAGCAGAAACTAAATATCACTACTCAAGATATCACAATAAGAAATCACTACAAACCTACTGAAATGGCTAAATAATAGAAATAATAGCAAATGCTGGTGATGATACAGAAAAAAATGTATCCCTCATACACTGATGTTAAGAATGTAAATGCCTCTCCAGAAAATTAGTGGCAGTATCTTTTTAAACTAACATGTGCTTACCACATGAACCTGAAATTGCAACCTTTGGGTACTTAGCCCAGAGAAATGAAAATTATGTTCACACAAAAAACCTACATACAAATATCCATAGCTGCCTTATTTATAACAGGGAAATACTGGAAACAATCCAACTATCCTTCCATAGGTTAATAAATGAAGAAACTATGGCACATCATACAATGGAATACGACTCCATGAAACTGATACACGGTGAGGGGCGGGGGGTGCACCTGGGTGACATGGTCGGTTAAGCAACCAACTTCAGGTCAGGTCATGATCTCATGGTTTGTGAGTTCAAGCCCTGCATCGGGCTCTGTGCTGACAGCTCAGAGACTGGAGCCTACTTCAGATTCTGTGTCTCCCTTTCTCTCTGCCCCTCCCCTGCTCATGCTCTGTCTCTCTGAAAAATAAGTGAACATTAAAGAAAAATTTTTAAGAGTTGGGGAGAGGGAGTAAGGCAAATCATGAGACCTCTGAATCCTAAGAACAAACTGAGGGCTGAAGAGGGAGGGGGGAAGGTGAAGGTGGGGTGATGGTCATGGAGAGGGGCACTTGTGGGGAAGAGCACTGCATGTTATATGGAAACCAACTTGGTAATAAACTATTAATTTAAAAATTTTTAGTAAAAAAATTGATACATAGAATAATTTAAATTTCAAATGGATTATGCTTGGTACAATAAAGCAAATTCAAAAGGTTATATGATGCACAATTTCATTCACTTCTTGAAATGGCAAAACTATAGAAATGGAGATATTAATGGTTACCAGGGGAAACAAAGGCAACCAATGGGGGGTGGGGGAATGTGAATACAAAAAGGTTAGCACCAGAGTTCTTTTATGGTAATGTTCACAATTCTGTATCTTAACTGCGGTGGCAGTTACACAAACCTATTCATGGGCTACAACGGCATACAGCTATATGTGCACACATGCACGTGCATGCACAAATACATACACACACACACACACACACACACACACACAAATGCAAGTATAAGAATAGTAAAAACTGTAAGGTCAGAACCATAATTAGCAGTAATATACCAACATTAGTTTCCTGGTTTTGATACTCTACTATAGCTACCAGGATGTCACCACTGCAGGAGGGTGGTTGAAGGGTACACAAAGTATGTGCACCATTTTTGCTACTTCCTCTGATCTACATTATTTCAAACAGAAATTAAAGAAATACTAGAATTAATCAGGTTTCTTTAATGTGTTACTATTTCAAGAGTTCCATGGAAAGACAGACAAATCAGAAGAGATGCTCACCCTGCCTTGTGTTGAATTGGTACATTTAAAATATTAACACAAATATTTTGGAAATTGTATGCAAAATAAATTTGTATACATCTGTTAATGCCCTCACTGTTCAAAACATTCACAAAAAATTAAACAAACGTCTAAGAAGTTTTCCAGTATTTTTCAGAGCACTGACAATACTTTCCATAATATTAGGCAATAAAAGTACAGTATGGTCAGTTATTTATTATTTTGAGTGTTTCTTTGGCCAAAATTTTACTTATTTAAACCTCTAATATCTTTTAGGTCAGTAACTTTCATCAGGGAATGGAGTTCAGACTTACTTCCCTAAGCTTTACTTACTCCAGACTTACTGAATCTCTTTACTTGATATTCATATACATTAATGGTATATTATGTCTTAGGATTATTGCTATATGACAAGAATTTCCCTCTATAAAATTTTATTCATGCATTTTAATGAATCAAATGTAATATTCATTTCTTTGTAAAAAGGCTTATTATACTGTCATTAAAGATATTTTGCCTTAAACTGTTTTTTTAAAAATGGCTTTATTAGCTTTTCCTATCACAGAAATAATCAAATTTCCTTCTCAGTGCATTATTCTTATTATGAACTTATATAAGACTTTTCCCTTTTGAATATTGGTAATAAATTAGCCACAGTCATTACAATTCTGATATCTAATGGTGGTTTCTGTTTAACTCTGATCCTTGCTCCAAAGCTCTGCTATAACCTAAGCCAGAAGAGTTTGTTCCATCAACAAAGGACAATCTCAGAACTCAGGAAAGGCTGTGTTAAGTAATTCAAACTACTGACACCTCAGTGAGAAGACTCTTACAGATTCTGAACTAGCTGTCAGCACAGAGCCCGATGCGGGGCTTGAACCCATGAACTGTGAGATCATGACCTAAGCTGAAGTCAGACACTTAACCGACTGAGCCACCCAGGCGCCCCAAGCATCTGACTCTTGATTTGGGCTCAGGTCATTGCAGGGGACCAGCCCACACACCAGAGTCTAAGGGTCCCTGAGTAGGGGGTTGGTGTCGGCGAAATATCTACAAGAAAGAACACAGACAACATGAATGGTGAAAGAGACCACACTTTACTGTGAAACTTGGTGTCTTATATACCATAGGTGATTACATATTTCTTTTAATGATTACATTGTTTGCAACTTCTTAGGAATCACATGTTTCAGAATAGATCATTGTTTTCATGGAAGAGAGAACAGAAAGTTAAAGACAGAAATGAAGTACAATACAGAAGATCAAAAAACATAATTTATCACTAAAAATACATCAGCAGGAGTCTTATTTTGC
>NC_043712.1:61413540-61433737 GCF_006229205.1 Suricata suricatta
AGTGCACACATTTTCAAGCAGGGGAAGCAGGGTCCCTATAGGCCACACAGCACTGCACCCCAGTCTCCCAGGACCTTTGTTCTTTTGCCCTGAACCTCAAATGGGGGGAGGGCCAACGTTATCCAGGGTAGCGCCTTCCTAGACAAGGCTAGGGACTTTGCGATTACATACGCTCCCCCCAGAGGCTTTGCCATCACAGTGGAATCACCTCCGCAGGCTTTTTGGCTGGAGGGGCCCCAACAGGTCATGATCTCATGGTTGTGAGATTGAGCCCCATGTCAGGCTCCCCACTCAGCATGGAGCCTGCTTAAGGTTCTCTCTTTCTCTCTCTCTCTCTCTCTCTCCCTCTGCCCCTTTCCCCCACTCACACTTTCTCTCAAAAAAAAAAAAACCCAAAAAACACAATTTCATGAGATTGGTAACCCAAAATCCAGCAGAATAAAAATTACATGTAACTGAATAATTGCATGTTAATTACATATAACTGATGGGAGAACAAAACCATAATTTGGGCATCTGCATTTGGGATAGTGCTTTCAGCATGCATCAATATGAAATAGCTCTCCTCTATCTGGCTTTGGAGTTAGTCCACAATGCAATTATAAAGTATCTATTTATATTACATACTGGAGTATAGAAGAATAAATCTTTTTAGTGGAATTCTAGAAGGGAAAAGTGCTTTCAGTAACTGTATGTTATTTAGCATTCAGTGTGTGAAAAGTGTCATTTTCTTGTGAAAAAGCCATGAAGCAGGTTGGAAGATTACAAAAAGGAGAAATTAACATAAGCTAAAATGTTGCATGATCATTTTATAGAAGGAGGAATCTTACCCAAAACTTACAATATGCAGAGATCTTAACTTTGTGCCAGGCATGCTAAGCAATTTAATGAATTTATTTAAGAACTTGTATAGAAAAAACATATAATGATGAAAAGTGATGTGTGGAAGACTGTCACACGGATGGATAAACACTTAGGAGACTAGCTCATGTAAGCTGACATCGTGGCAAAAATCATTAAGAAATACAAGTGGGGTTCATAATTTGATAGTCACTAAAATGTAACTGCTTTGCATTTCACATGTTAAGTATTATGTAAACCCTATGTTTATGTGCCATAGGTTATTTGGTCACTTCAGAGCAAGATGAACTTGATGCATTATGTAAAAATTACATGAACTAAGAATAAAATAACCATGGTGTTATAGAGCAGGGCTATAGTTTTGGGATGTCATAAGCAGTGAGAATATGAAAAGATTAAGTACAAAGGAAAACTAAAATGTCAAAAAGTGTTGAAAGATCAGTATGAGGATGACAGAGGTGAGCAATTCAGAAATTGAAAGTGATTTCTGGATAGGAGGACAGTAGGAAAAATATGAGAACATGAAAGTAAGATAAAGTTTATGAAAGAAGCTATGCAAGCAGGACAGTAAGACCAAATATTATGAAAGAAATGGAAAAAGAAGGATTTTTGAATTGTGAGGAAAAAATTAGATTTTCTTTGGCCATTTTGAGAACAAAGAATCCAAATCCATGACAGAGAAGTACAGCTGTCCTGAGATGGGACAAAGTCATCAGGATTAAGCAAAAAAGCTTAAATTATGGAAAAGAACAAGGCATGAGAGGAGTTACTATATGGGAAGAAGAGCAGAAAGAGACAGATGTTCAGAGACAGATGCTAAGTGATTAATGAATTTAAGAACCTGTGCAGAAAAAATACATGCTGATGAAAAGTGTGTGTGGAAGAATCACACGGATGGAACACACTTAGGGACTGCTTTGTTTAAACCCTGACACTGTGGCAGGCAACAGAAAGATATACAAGAGGGGTTCGTAATTTGACAGTCACTTATATTTAAAATGTAAGTACTTTAAATATATTAAGTATTATGAAAACCGTTGGTTTACATGCCATAGGAGAAGAAAGAAATTGAGAATCAAAATTTGTTTACTCATAAATATCCATTAAATACCTATTCCATGCCTCATTCTGCTTGAAGCACTAAAGATAATCACTTTTAAACAGGCCAACAAATGTGAATAAGCTCTTAGAGAAGCACAGACAAAATTGGGATTAAAACCAAAGTGAGGGTGGGTGGCTCAGTCAGTTGAGTGTCCGACTTCAGCTCATGATCTCACGGTTCGTGAGTTCAAGCCCCGCATCGGGCTCTGTGCTGGCATCTAGCTCAGAGCCTGGAGACTGCTTCGTATTCTGTGTCTCCCTCTCTCTCTGACCCTCCCCCGCTCATGCTGTCTCTCTCTGTCTCTCAAAAATAAATTAAAACTTATTTTAAAAAAATTAAAAAAAAAAACCAAAGTGGGAATTATTCCAGGAATCATGATTACTACCATCACAGAAAGCAGACAATGTGTGGGAGAGAGAAGCAATCCTTGTGAAAATCTCAAATAGTACAGATAAGTGGAGATTTTGAGATATGATTTCAGATATAGGAAGGGTTGAGTTGGTAAATACATAGAAAAATAAAGCAAGGAGAGACACGGACTGCTTGAGATGAAGAATGTCATTATAAACAGGGTCATGAAGGTTCATACTAAGAAAGCAAATGTCAAGATCTGAACTCTTTTATAGAAATGAACGGCTTTGTGAGGAATATATGTAGCAAGTATCCCCCACACATTACTTTGTTCCTTTCTAACCTTCAAAAAATGAAAACTAAAATAAATACACATAAATCTCTTCAGTATAAGTGAAGAGAAGGCATATGTGAACTCTGATACAACCACTCTTTAGTGCGTGGTATATATATCACCTGCCTGGCTCCCAGAGACCTCACATACTCAGTCCTGGGTACAACTTCCTTCAGAGCGAGAAGTCACAGCTCTTGAATATTCAACAAAAATCATTTCCTCAAGTTTCTGTATACTTTTACATGTATGTGCAACTCTAAAAAAATTAACTTTACATAAATGGAATCATTAATTCTTTTGTTCAAAACTGTGAGATTCATTCGTATACTTGCTTAAAGCTGTAGTGTGGAAAATTCCCTATGGTAATTTATTTACAACTTATTTCTTCCTGGGCATTTGCTTTTCATTGCAGGGGGGTAACAAATCTTCACATTCTTCCTAGAGCACAGAAGCATACCTTTCTCAAGGGAAGATAGCTAGGAGCAAAGGTCCATCCATTACGGAAATGACTGTTACTTGGAAATGAATTTAATATTATATGTCAACCACACTTCAGTGAAAAATGTTTTAAAAAGTGATTACACTATGTGAGTGGCAAGGGGCATATGACAAATACGTACCTTCTGTTCCAATTTTGCTGTGAACCTAAAATTGCTAAAACCTTAAAAAAAGTGATTACACCAATTTCAAGCATATAGCAGTAGAGAAGGTACTTTGATATTCCACCTCCTCACTGACTCCCAATACTCCCAAACTTGGACTTTCTGCCAGTTTTATAAATAAAAGTATCACGGAAGCACACCGCAGTTCATGTGCGTTTCTTTCACAACCGAGGAGGTAGAGGTGGAATCGTCTCCCTGTTATGTAACATTTGGGTTTCCACCTGGGAATTTCCTTATTAAGTCTTCTACCCATTTTTCTGTTGGGTTGCCTGCCTTTTTCCTCAAAGATGTGCAGAATATCTTCTTATCTGAATATAGCCCTGCCTTGGTTCCAAATACCACAAATAGATTCTGCTACAGTGTGGTTTCTCTTTTCATGCTTTTTATGTCAAGAAATTCTGAATTTTAGTATAGTTTATGTCTTTCCCCATATATTCAAAGTTTTTTTGGTTTTAAATTATCCCTAAATAGAATAATAAAAATTTTCTCCTAAAACTAAATAAATTAAATTATTTAGTTTTGCCTCATACAATTCAGACTTCAGTCCACACAAAACTGACTTTTGTGGAAGGGCATAAAGCAGGGACAAAATGCTGCTGTCATACTTTTTATAAATAGTTATCCTAAAATATGCAATTGCTTCTGTGTTGTCTATTCTCTTTCAAAGGTCTATAATTATCTACACACCAGTGCCGTTCTATGCCAGTTACAACAGATTTAGAATTCTTTAATACCTATTAGAAAAGATCTTACACCATCCTGTTCTTCAAATGCACTTAAACAAATTGGTTAGAATAAAACAATTTAAAGATCTTCCAATCTATGAACATGATATACCTATTTATCTCAGTTTTATTTTATGTTGCTGAAGGTTTTTAAATTTTCAATATTTGCACGGCCTAATTTCTAAATGTTTGCACTGCAATATATGTTTATTTATACATATATAGATATATATGTATAATTTATTTATGTAAATATATACTTATACAATCTTTTGAGGTATGCATATCTTGAAAGAAAAATATAAATGTGTTAATTAGCTCATGTCATAAAAATATGCCATTTGTGTCTTCTGGTGTAGGATCAACAAACTTTCTCTGTAAAGGAGTGGATGGTAAATATTTCAGTCATTGTGGGCCACGTGATCTCAGTCACAACCACTCAGTCATTTTCACAACAGCAGACAAAACAATATGCAACAAATAGCTTACTTCCAAAACCTGCATGCAAGTAGGTGGTCTGAGCATAAGGAACATGATTTACTAACTCATGTTCTAGAATCTCAGTTGCTGTCAATTTTATCTGTTATGAAAGCAGAACAGTACATATAGGCCTATTCCATCTAATGTGTTCCTATTTCTCCAAATATGTCTTGCAGTTTTGTTTTATGAATCTTAATTTAATTGGCACACAGGTATTTGCAGCCTTGGCATCTCCTTTCTAAATTAACTTATTTAGCTTATTAAAGTGTTTCTTTAATTACTATATGAGATTTTATGTGACTCAAAACCTTTCCAGTAGTCCTATAACTTAAGCCTGTATTTATGTTTTATGTATATTGGCTTGATATTAAGTGTTTCATGTTATAAAGTTTCCAAATTATTTTTAGGTATATCTCTTTGATACAATCTCATACCATTTTTCCTTTCTGTTTTTAATGTTTATTTATTTGAGACAGAGAGGGCACACATGCACACATGTGCATGGGGGAGGGGCAGAAAGAGAGGAAAAGAGAGAATCCCAAGCAGGCTCCACACCTTCAGCACAGAACCGAGATGGGGCTTGATTCCATGAACTGTGAGATCACGACCTGAGCCGAAATCAAGAGTTGGACAGTTAACCAACTGAGCCACTCAGGCACCCCCATCTCATTTTTTCCTAACAGATTAACCTTAACCTGTTTACAGTGATATGACAGATACATTCATCTAACTTCATGTTACGCTGTTTACATGCTATTGTATGCATACTTATTTTATAAAAAACCTTTTCAGCGATCAGTCTCTTCTGTGTACAATTAACTGTTTTCCATCTAGTAAGAAAGGTCATATTTTTGCATTTATAGTTCATTTATAGAACTTACATTATAAACCTCACACAATTCTTATTTATTAATTAGGCAATACCTAGTGATTTCCTACCACACAACCACTGATCAAGTTAATCTATTCTCTTTTCCTAGCCTTGAAATTTTCCACTTTAGTTACTTTTATAATCTTACTTAGTATAAAATATGAAAAAATGAAAATGATCACATGTATCTCTTATGTTACACCCTCCACACCCACATTTTACTAGATCTACTCATTTCTGAAATTCCAAACATGCTCACTGTTAACTATTCTCATTCTGGATTTCATTTTCCAGGGATACCTTCTGTCAGTCCTCCAAAGCTCACCTGGGTCCCTCTTCAGCAATTCATCCTGTAATAACCATCGGTCTTCTCCTTGTTCCAGCCTGAAGATTACTTCTGGCTTTTTAAAGCAATATCCTGTAAATGGAAAATATTTTAGCACATGGATTCATTGTAAGGGCTTTGATGATTCTGAATGTGAAGAAAAGTGCAGCTTTACAAATGGCACAGTAATGCTACGCACTTGACCCTTTCTTTAGGGAAGTAAAAAAATAGTATTTTCAGATGCTCGAAAAAGACCTCCTTAAATCCCTAAATCACAAGCCTAAATAATGTTAAATTCTAATGATAGCCCACATTTACAGGGTTTCGGAAAATCAAATGGAGATTCTAATTCTGGCCATGATAGAATAAAAGAAACCAACTCACCCTCCCCCACATGAAACAACTCAAAACCAATACAAAACATATGAAACTTTTAGACGCAGAACAATAGGCAGTGCAGGTCAGGAATTCATGAGAAAAGGGAAAGAAGGACACAAACGCAATGAATACCACATATCACAGCCCAGTAAGCTTCAACACAGAATAAAAATTAACTGCAATGAGGAAGAGCTATGGACATCTACAAAAGGATCCCCCCTTTCATCTTTGAATGAGTACTACTCTGAAGATGCATGTGAGGAAACTACTTGAGGTTGGAAAATAATTATTAGAAAGAAGTAGAATGGAAAAAAAAATCAATGCCCACACAAAAGTGGGAAATCTGTGTTTCCAGACTGGAAAGGCAAGGGATCCTCAAGATTTCTCGTCAGAAACCGAACAGGTCAGAAGACAATGTGGGTGATATACCGAAACCACTAAAAAAAAAAAAAAAAAAAAAAAAAACCGATATCAACTAACAATCCCATATCCAGGAAAACTCTCCAAGATAAAGGTCAAATAAAAGCATTCCCAAATAATAAAAATGGAGATATTGTTGCTTGTAGTGTATCTTACAAGATACACTAAAGTTCTCTTGACTGATTTCAAAGATAACTGTATAAAAACAATGCCTACATATATTTATTGTTGGGTTTCAACATATACAGATGTAATATGGACAATGATACCACAAAATGGGGGAGGGATAAAGCTACATCAGAACCACTTTTCTATATGGCACTGAATGTTAACTTCAAGTGTGCTTGGTAAGCCCCAGAGCAACTACTAAGGAAGTAAATTCTAAAACATACAATAAAAAAGTATTAAAGTGTGGGGAGCGGCAAAGATCTCAGCTGCTTGGCCATTTGCTAGCTGGATTTGTCACTCCCTGAGGGGAGTTGCAAAAATAGGCAGGGAAGCACCACTCCCTGTCAGAGGAGAAGCCAGAAGAACAAAGATTAACCACCTGCAGGCAGGGTAGCTTCAGCCCCTTAGCCGCTGTGCTTAAATAACTTTAGTCTGGTTCCCCTTTTACTCCAGCCTTAATCCCTTAACCCTGTTTCCTAGCAACTGGCCTAGGTCAGCTGCCTTGTTTTCCCGCCTTGAAGCCTTTATAAGAGACAGTTTTCTGAATAAAGCTCTCTCTCTTTCTTGCCTGATCGGAAACCGTGAGTTGTGTCTTTACTCTCTGTGCGTCCCCTTTCCTGCCCTTTCTCTCCCTCCCTCAGGAAAAGAACCCACGAGGACTCTCCACCCTGCTGGTCAGGGTGGACGAGACAGGTACCGCCGAACTCCGAGGACGAGCACCGGGACCCCGCCTCCGGGTTAAGACATTAAAGTAATTAAAATTTTATATTAAAAATATTCACATATTGTAAAATAGTAAAAAAAAAAAAGGAATAGAAAATAACAAAAAAGACAGGAGACATACAAAAAACAAAATATAAAATGGCAAACAAAAATCCAACTATATCAAATAAAAGCAATTAAATGTGAAAGAATTTAACAATCCAGACAGAAGACAGAGAATGTAAGACTAGATTTTAAAAAAAAACAGTTATATCTAACTATATGCTAAGGAGATACACATTAAAGATACAAAGATGTTCAAAGTGAGGAGATGGAAAAGATACTTCATATTTCATACAAACAGCAACCATAAGAAAGCGATATTTAAAAAATACATTTCTTAGAAAAGATTTTAAGTACTCTCTACACCTAACATGGGGCTCAAACTTACAACCCTGAGATCAAGAGTTACCCGGTCCACTGACTGTGCCAGCCAGGTGCTCCACCTCCCAAAATAGACTTTAAGTTAAAAAACGTTACTAGCAATAATGAGAGACATTTTACAATGACAAAAGAGTATATCCATTAAGAAGATGGCATGGGAATTATAAACATATACACACACCACACATAAGCCCAAAATATATGAAGCTAAAACTGACAAGTAAATGGAGAAATAAAATAATCAAAAAATAATAGTTGGAGACTTCATTATCATACTTTCAATAATGAATAGAATAACTAGATAGAAAATCAGTAAGGAGAGACAGGAATGAAGAAATGACACTACCGGCCTAATGGACATACATATCACATTCCACCCAAGAGCAATAGAATCCAAATTCTTTTAAAATGCACATGAAAAAAATAAAATAAAATAAAATAAAATGCACATGGAACACTCTCTAAGACAGGCCATTTATTAAGCTACAAAACAAACTTCAATAAATTTAAAAGTGCAGAAATAATAGAGTTATCTTCTCTGATCCCAATGGAGTGAAATTAGAAATCAATAACATAGGGCACTTGGGTGGCTCAGTTGGTTGAGCATCTGATTTTTTAATTATTTTACTTATTTTTGAGAGACAGAGAGAGACAGAGCACGAACAGGGCAGGGGCAGAGAGAGGGAGACACAGAATCTAAAGCAGGTTCCAGGCTCTGAGCCCTCAGCACAGAACCCGAGGTGGGGCTCAAACCCATGAGCCGTGATATCAAGATCAGACCTGAAGTCAGACACTTAACCGAATGAGCCACCCAGGTACCCTGAGCTTCTAACTTGTGATCTCATCTCAGGTCTTGATCTCAGAGTCATGAATTCAAATCTTCCACTGGGCTCCACACTGGGGATGAAAAAAAAAATCAGTAACAGAAATTTGGGAAATTCACAAATATGTGGAAATTGAACAAACACTACTCACAAACTAAAGCCCATGCCCAAATGGCTTTACTACTGATATCTACCAAACATTTAAATAACTTGTAAGAATTCTTCATGATCTCTCCTCCAAAAACAGAAAAGAGAACACTTCTTATTTCATTCAATGAGGCCAGCATTACCCTGATACCCCCAGACATCACAAGAAAACTACAACTGTCTTTGTGAATACAGATGCAAAAATTCTCATCAAAATATCAGCAAACTGAAATATAGCAACTTATTAAAATATATCACACACCATGACCAAGTGGAATTTCCCCTAGGAATGCAGTTGCTGTGACACGCAAAACTCCATCAATGTATTTCATCAATAGAATAAAACATAAATACCATATGATCATCTTAAAAGACACAGAAAAAAGCATTATGACACAAATCAACACTCCTTCATGCTAAAAACATTCAACAAACTAGGAACAGAATGGAACTTCTTGGAGCAACTGCAAGTCTCAGTTAAGTGCATCTGACTTTGGCTCAGGTCATGATCTCACAGATGAGGTGGGGCAAAGGGGAGAGCTTCTGCATGTTAGCTGGGGTTGCAGGGCCTGAACTTCTCAATTGGTGCCAAGGGAGACTACACACATGCTTTCTTATAAACTTGCCCATACATGGGGCAGAAGCAGAAGAGGCAGGAGGGCTTGAGAGCTGTGAGCAATTGAACACCAAAAAGAAATTCTATTACAAAGTACCTCTGCTGTTTGATAATTGAAATGTGCCATGTTTTCCTTAATTGGATTACTCATAAGCTAATGCTATTCTCTAAGAGAACTACAGCCTGGGGCTATAAAAAATGTGAAAGTTTTTCAGGAGCCCAGCATCAAGTATTTTGAGAAATGAATTAAGTGTTTTGGTTAATACCAATGATGTCTGAAGCTTCAAAAGAGATGAAGAGTGTCTTGGTGATTCTGTATTAGTATTATGGTTTTAGTATGGCCACAATGACATGTGTAATCTTGATTTGCATTTTTTGGTATATTTGACACAAGAAATTTCCACCTTTTTACCCCAAATGGGTTTACCCTCAACAAGGCATTGTGGTTGTCATTGGTTGAACCAGACATCCAAGTGGCTGGTAACTGCCAAAGTGTCTGTAAAACTGCAGATGGGGAGAACTGTCGGCCATGGCATTTTCTGAGGCCAAGATGAATGCTTGGGGCGCCTGGATGGCTCAGTCAGTTAAGCATCCAACTTCAGCTCAGGTCATGATCTCACAGTTTGTGAGTTTGAGCCCTACATCAGTTGATAGCACTGACCCTGCTTGGAATTTTCTTCTCCGTCCCTCCCCCACTCACACACGTGCTCGCTCTCTCTCTCTTTCTAATACATAAACATTAAAAAAAAAAAAAAGAATGCTTGAAGTTTGGCCACTTGTAGTGACCCTTGGGTCCCATCTTCATCATCAAATATCCCAGTGAAAGGAGGAAAACTAGCAGCTGTTCAGCAATGGCACTGCCATCTGCAGTATCTGACTCTGCTATTTCCTCGGTTGATCCCAAGAGGCTCCCTAAGTAGTCAAGGATGGTATCTTCCAGCACTGTGGCATCTGGCAAGCACCTAAGCACAGGAAAGGCCATCTCCTCTTACATGTGGAATATGCCAGAACCCACGTTCATTATCTATCCTATAAATACCACTTGCATTTCAACAAGATGGTCTCAGTGGCCCAACAAACCTAAAGGGATGCTGCATCCATAATCCAAGGTATAATGAGCAGCTTGGTACAGAGCCTGTGAGAGTTTTTACTTCCAGGAATACAAAGCATACAATCCACAAATGCTGCTCTAGTGGCATGTAACAGGGGCAAAGAGGGTGGTAGTTTTTACATCAGAAGCTCTTAGGAATTTTATGGTAAGCTTAGTGGTCAGAAGTTCTAAGAAGCATAAAAGGAGGTTGCCAAAGAGTTTCTCAAGGATACTAATAGGAGTGCCTATTGTATTACAATTTAGACAAATTATAGAGCCTTTTGTTATAGAGAACCCCATTCTAATCAGGGTAATTTATAACTAGTAAACAAACCAGTAAAACTGTTAAGAGGAAGATGTTGTCACCAAAAAAACCAAAACAACATGTTGGGCTCTTTTTAATGTTGAGGTGTGGAGAGTGCACTCTGAGCATAAGCAGCAAGATGGCAGAGAAATAGGTAGCTCTGTAATCTCCCCTCGCCGGCAACTATCAAACCGAGAAGAATTAAAAGCCATAATATTCTGATCTCCAAAAACCTAAGTGTGCGCACAGACTCCTTATTGATAACAGCCTCATGGATGCCTGAGTGAGTGCGAACTGGGACCGGAGACTCTGAGGGGAGTCTCCGCCAAAGAGGAACCAGGAGACAGAGCGCCCAGAAACTTGGCTTTGGGCCCACAGAGGGCCATGTGCCCAGAGGTGGCTGAGGACCCTGGAGGGCGGGGTGCGAGCCAGCCATGCAGGGCGACACACAGGACCGCCATGCAGTGCAGAAGAGAGCTGGGAGGAAGAGAAGGAGAGACTGAAAAAGCTCTTAGACTGATCTCTGGAGAGGGGAGACCTCAGCCTGGGAAGGAGAGACACAAACACCTCATGTGTAGCCGCTGGGTGCGGGGAGAGAAATTGTCCCCGTCAGCGGGTGGCTTCTCCCTTGGGCTCGCCAGCTCACTGACTTCAGGTAGAGCCAGGGATAAGCTGGCTCTCCAGTCCCCCTACTCAATCCCGACCAGAAAGCCTCCCACCTGCTGGGGATCATTTTAACTGTGGTGGCAGCATTAAAGTATGTGGACTAAGATTTAGAAACCTGGCGGAGCTTAGAAAACCAAAGCAATCTGACCCATCCAATGCACGGGGAAGTTGGACCCAAAAGAGTGGCTGGCAATGCATGGTCTGAAGGGGGTTTGGGGCGCCGCCATTCTTCTCCCCGCAACCACTAAGGCTAGGCCTCAGAGAACAGCACCTGACACCCGACATACCTGCATCAAACCACGCCCTACTGCGCTGGAGAAATGGGGTTTTTTTCCTTATTATTTTAATTTAAAAAAGATTTTTTTCATTTTTTCCTTTTTATCTTATTATTTTTATTTTTAAAATTTTCCCTTGTTTTCTCTTTTCTATATTCCTTTTTCCTTCCTTTCTCCCTTTCCCCCCTGGAGTCTGGGAAAGACCAACATTTGTGCACTGCTGTGATTAGATGAATTCTTACCATCCAGATATATTTTTCCTTATCTCACTCTTATCTCTCCCCTCCACAGGTTTTATGCTTTCAGACTGCCTTTTATTTTTGGCTGTTTCTGTCCCCACCCCCACCCCCCACTCCCCTCATTCCCGCCCTCTTTTTTTTCCTTTCCTGTTCCTCTCTTTTCTGTTCTTTTCTTCTTTCCCCTTTTGGTTTACTTGCTTATGTGATCTGTCTGTGCGTTTGCAGGCTTTTGTTCCCTGTGTGTTTGTCTGTCTTCCTTTCCAGGGCTTCCTCAAGAAACAAGCCAAAGCACACATGGTGGAGAGTCCCAAATATCACGAAGTAGGGAAATAAATTAATCAGAGGCATAATCAGAGAAACCGAGAGACACCATTAAAAGAGCATCTCCTGAAATGACAGGCCCTGGACAGGGAAAGAGCCTCCTTTAATAGAGCAATACTAATAGGCGCACAGAGCAGAATGAGCTTTTAAAACTGACAAGAGACAGAAAGCTAGCCAAAATGATGAGATAAAAGAACTCTCCTCTAAAGAAATTTCAGGAAGAAATCATAGCTACAGAACTGCTCAAAACAGACAGAGGCAACAAAACTGAACAAGAATTGAGAACAACTGTCATAAAATTAATCACTGGGCTTGAAAAAAGCATGGAAGCCATCAGAAAAGCTATTGATACAAAGACTAGAGACCTTCAAAAGGCTATAAATGAGGCAAATAATGAAATGGAGGCTCCACTGCATGGATTGAAAACAGAGAGGAGAATAGATGAATTAGAAAACAGTTATAGCAAAAGAGGAAGCCGAGAAAAAGAGAAATTGATACAAGAGCACAAAAGGAGAATTCGAGACCTGAGTGATAAAATCAAACAGAACAATATCCGTATCACAGGAGTTCCTGAAGAGGAAAAAGGAGAAAAAGATCCTGAAGAGGTGCTGGATCAAATTATAGCTGAACATTGTTCTAATCTGGGGAAAGAAAAAGACACTGAAATTCAAGAGGCACATTGAACTCCCCTAAGACGTAACTTGAACCGACCTTCAGCACAACATGTCATAGTGAAACTGGCAAAATACAAAGATAAAGAGAGAATTCTGAAAGCAGATAGGGATAAAAGGGCCCTAACATATAAAGGGAAACCTATCAGAGTGGTTACAGATCTATCTACTGAAACTTGCCAGGCCAGAAAGGAATGGCAGGAAATCTTCAATGTGATGAACAGGAAAAATATGCAAGCAAGAATCATTTATCCAGCGAGCCTGTCATTCAAAATAGAAGGAGAGATAAAGGTTTTCCCAAATAAACAAAAGTTGAGAGAATTCATCACCACCAAACCAGACCTACAAGAAATCCTAAGAGGGACTCTATGAGAGAAATGTAGAAGGGAATATAAGACAACAGAGACATCAACACAAACATGAACCCTACAGAGAACACAATGAATCTAAGCCCACATTTTTCAATAATAACACTGAATGTAAATGGACTGAATGCTCCAATCAAATGACACAGGGTAGCAGAACGGATAAAATACCAAAATCCATCTATTTGCTGTCTACAAGAGACTCGCCTTAGACCTAAAGACACCTTCAGACTGAAAGTAAGGGGATGGAGAAATCTCTACTATGCTACTGGAAGTCAAAAGAAAGCTGGAGTAGCCATACTTATATTGGACAAACTGGACTTATAAGTAAAGGCAGTAACAAAAGATGAATGACATTATATAATAATTACAAGGTCTCTACATCAGGAAGAGCTAACAATTACAAACATCTATGCGCCAAATTCGGGAGCACCCAAATACATAAAACAACTAATCAAAAATAGAAACAATCTTATTGATAAGAATGTGCTCATTGCAGGGGACTTTAATACTCCACTTACAACAATGGATAGGTCAACCAGACATAAAATCACTAAATAAACAATGGACCTGAATGGCACACTGGAACAGATAGAATTAATAGATATATTTAGAACTCTGCATCCTGAGGCTAGAAAATTCACTTTCTTCTCAAGTGCACATTTCACATTCTCCATGATAGATCACATACTGGGTCATAAAATAGCCCTCCATAGATACAAACGAATTGAGATCATACTATGCACACGTTCAGATCACAATGCTATGAAACATGAAATCAACCACAGGAAGAAGTCTAGAAAACCTCCAAAAATGTGTAGATTAAAAACCACCCTACTGAAGAATGATTGGGCCAATCAGGCAATTAGAGAAGAAATTTAAAAATATATGAAAACAAAAGGAAATGAAAATACAACAATCCAACTCTGGGACGCAGCAAAGGCAGTCCTAAGAGGAAAGTTTACTGCAATCCAGGCCTATTTCAACAAACTAGAAAAAGTGCAAATTCAAAATCTAACAGAGCACCTAACGAAACTAGAAAGGGAGCAGCAGAGCACCCCAAACCCAGCAGAAGAAGAGAAATAATAAAGATCAGGGCAGAAATAAACAATATAGAATAAAAAAATTGAACAGATCTATGAAACAGAGAGTTGGTTTTTTGAAAAAATAAACAAAATTGATAACCTCTAGCTAGGCTCCTCAGAAAGAAAAGAGAGAACACCCAAATAGACAAAAATCACGAATGAAAATGGACTTATTACTACTGATCCCTCAGATATACAAGCAATCATCAGAAATTATTATGAAAAATTATATGCCAAAAAACTGGACAATCTAGAAGAAATGGACAAATTCCTGAACACACAAGCACTACCAAACTTCAAACAGGAAGAGATAGAAAATCTGAACACACCCATAACCAGTGAAGAAATCTAATCAGTTATCAAAAATCTCCCACCAAATAAAAGCCCAGGGCCGGATGGATTCCCAGGGGAATTCTACCAGACATTTAAAGCAGAGCTAACATCCATCCTTCTCAAGTTATTCCAAAATATTGAAACAGAAGGAAGTCTTACGGACTCATTCTACAGAGCCAGATTCACTTTGATTCCCAAACCAGACAGAGACCCAACCAAAAAAGAGAACTACAGGCCAATATCCTTAATGAATACAGATGCAAAAATACTCAACAATATACTAGCAAATCAAATTCAACAACACATAAAAAGAATTATCCCTCATGATCAAGTGGGATTCATTCCTGGGTTACAGGGCTGGTTCAATATTCACAAATCCATCAATGTGATAAGTCACATTAACAAAAGAAAAGATCAAAACCATATGATCCTGTTGATAGATGCAGAAAAAGCATCTGACAAAATACAACATCCCTTCTTAATAAGAACCCTCGAGAAAATCGGGATAGAAGAAACTTACTTAAACATTATTAAAGCAAAATATGAAAAGCCCACAGGTAATATCATCCTCAATGGGGAAAAATGAGAGCTTTCCCCTTGAGATCAGGAACACGACAGGGATGTGCACTCTCACCACTGTAGTTTAACATAGTGCCAGAAATCCTAGCATCAGCAATTAGACAACAAAAGGAGATAAAAGGCATCAGCATTGGCAAAGAAGAAGTCAAACTTTCACTTTTTGCAGATGACATGATACTCTACATGGAAAACCTGATCGACTCCACCAAAAGCCTTCTAGAACTGACCCATGAATTCAGTAAAGTCACAGGGTACAAAATCAATGTACAGAAGTCGGTTGCATTTTTATACACCAATAATGAAGCAACAGAAAGAGAAATCAAGAAACTGATCCCATTCACAATTGCATGAAAAACCATAAAATACCTAGGAATAAATCTAACCAAAGATGTAAAAGTCCTATATGATGAAAAATATAGAAAGCTTATGAAAGAAATTGAAGAAGACACAAAGAAATGGAAAAACATCCCATGTTCATGGATCGGAAGAATAAACACTATTAAAATGTCATTATAGGGGCGCCTGGGTGGCTCAGTCGGTTAAGCGTCTGGCTTCGGCTCTGGTCATGATCTCACGGTTCGTGGGTTCGAGCTCCGCATTGGGCTCTGTGCTGACAGCTCAGAGCCTGGAGCCTGATTCAGATTCTGTGTCTCCCTCCCTCTCTGACTCTCCCCTGCTCATGCTGTCTCTCTCTCTCTTTCTCTCTCTCTCTCAAAAATAAATAAACTTTAAAAACTTTTAAATAATAAAAAATAAAATGTCATTACCCAAAGCAACCTATATCCCAATCAAAATTGCACCAGCATTCTTCTCAAAGCTAGAACAAGCTACCCTAAAATTCGTAGGGAACCACATAAAAACCCAAATAGCCAAAGTAATATTGAAGAAGAAAACTAAAACAGGAGGCATCACAATCCCAGACTTTAGCCTCTACTACAAAGCTGTCATCATCAAGACAGTATGGTATTGGCACAAAAACAGACACATAGACCATTGGAAGAATAGAGAACCCAGAACTGGACCCACAAGTGTATGGCCAATTAATCTTTGACAAAGCAGGAAAGAATATCCAATGGAAAAAAGACTGCCTCTTTAACAGGTGGTGCTGGGAGAGCTGGACAGCAACATGCAGAAGAATGAAACTAGGCCACTTTCTTACACCATCTACAAAAATAAATTCAAAATGGATGAAGGACCTCAATGTGAGACAGGAAACCATAAAAATCCTAGAGGAGAAAGCAGGAAACAGCCTCCTTGACCACAATCGCAGCAATTTCCTACTCAACACATCTCCAAAGGCAAGGGAATCAAGAGCAAAAATGAACTATTGTGACCTCATCAAGATAAAAAGCTTCTGTACCGCAAAGGAAACAACTGAAAAAACTAATAGGCAATCAACAGAATGGGAAGACAATGACATTTTGGATAAAGGACACCCTCCTGCACTGTTGGTGGGAATGTAAACTGGTATAGCTGCTCTGGAAAACAGTGTGGAGGTTCCTCAAAAAACTATCAATAGAACTCCCCTATGACCCAGCAATAGCACTGCTAGGGATTTACCCAAGGGACACAAGTGCTGATTCACAGAAGCACATGTACCCCAATGTTCATAGCGGCACTGTCAACAATAGCCAAATCATGGAAAGAGCCTAAATGTCCATCAACTGATGAATGGATAAGAAGATTTGATTTATATATACAATGGAGAACTACATGGCAATGAGAAAGAATGAAACCTGGCCATTTGTAGCCAACAGATACCATATGTTTTCACTCACAGGTCTAACAAGAGAAACCTAACAGAGGACTATGGGAAAGGGAAAGGGGAGGCAAGGTTAGGGAGAGGGAGGGAGGCAAATCATGAGAGATGCTTGAACACTGAAAACAAACTGAGGGCTGAAGAGGGAAGGGGAAGGGGGAAGGGGGGACGATGGTCATGGAGAGGGGCACTTGTGGGGAAGAGCACCGGGTATTATATGGAAACTAATTTGGTAATAAACTATTAAAAAAAAAAAAAAGAAAGAGAGGTGTGGAGAGTGCAAAGAGCTAATAATTCCCAGGAAGTTAATGGAGATGGTGGGGCTTCGTAAAAAATATGGAAGAGTGGCTCATTCCTTTTTGTGAGCTTTTTTATGAGTATTTGTATGTCCTGAATAAGTGCATAGAATAAATCTCAGAGGAGGATGTCATGAATGTAATATTTTATCTGCTCCATTCCCAGTCACACTTACCTCAGTGCTGGAACTCCAGGCCCCCTCCTCCAAAAGATCTGTGCAGATCCTGCTAATGCCTACCAATCAGTGCCATTTTGTGGGACCTCAGTCCCTTTGGGCAGGGACTGATCTCATTTCACAAGCAGACCAGAGCACAGGTAGTTAAAAATACACCCTCCTGCTGGGGACTAAACACTGCCCACAAAAGGCAAAAAAAAAAAAGCCTCTGCAAACAATAAGCTGAAGGAAAGAGGCCAGGACTCAACAGCAGAATAGGTACTACACACAGAGGAGACGCCCTGAGTCACTGGGTCTTAGAGGACAGGGGACCCTCCACTGCCAGGCACTACAGGGACCTCTTTTTTGTAAGGTCATTACCCTCAAGAAAAACAACCTAGATGGCTTTCATAACACACAGAAACAGACACAAAAAGTTAGACAAAATGAGGAGACAAAGAAACATGTCCCAAGTGAAAGAACAGGACCAAACCACAACAAGAGACCTAAGCAAAACACATGCTAAGTAATAAACCAGATAGAGAATTTAAAGTAATGATCAACAAGATACTCACTGGACTTGAGAAAAAAGTGGAGGACATCAGTGAAATCCTTAACACAGAGATAAAAAGAACTAGAGATTAAGAACACAATAAATGGGATTAAAAATACACTTGGGGGTACCTGGGTGGCTCAGCTGGTTGAGCGTCCGGCTTCAGCTCAGGTCATGATCTCACACTTTGTGGGTTCGAGCCCCGCATTGGGCTCTGTGCTGACAGCTAGCTCAAAGACTGGAGCCAGTCTTCAGATTCTGTACCTCCCTCTCTCTCTGACCCTCCCCTGCTCATGCCATCTCTCTCTCTCTCTCTTTCTCCAAAATAAATAAAAAAACATTAAAAAATTTTTTAAGTAATAAAATAAAATTTAAAAACAAAAATACACTTGATAGAATAAATAGGCTACACGAAGCAGAGAAATGAATTAATTACCTGGAAAACAGAGTAATAGAAAGTGAAGAAAAAAAGAGGAAACAAATTATACAAATTGACAACAGTCTTAGGGAACTCAGTGACTGCATCAAGAATAATAATGTTCATATTATACGGATCCCAGAAGAAGGGAGAAAAAAGGTCAAAAATTATTTGAGAAATAATAGCTAAAAACTTTTCCAGAGATATCCAGATCTAGGAGGCACAGAGATGACTCAACAAAATCAAAGGAGCACCACATGAAGACACATCGTAATTAAAATGACAAAAAGCAGTGATAAAGAACACATTTTAAAAGCTGAAAGGAAAAGAACACAGTTACATACAAGGGAAATGCCATAAGGGTATCAGTGGATTTTCAGCAGTAGGAAAGGGAGTGACATAATATATTCAAAAGTACTGAAAGGGAAAAGTCAAGAATACTCTATCCAGCACAGCTATCATTCAGAATAGAAGGAAAGATAAAGAGTTTCTAAGACAAACAATAACTAAAGGAGTTCATGACCACTAAATCAGCTCTACCAGAAATATCAAAGAAGACATCTTGAGTGGAAACAAAAGACCATAAGTGACAACATGAAAAGTAAAATATGCATAAACAGGAAAAACAATTATTTTGTGAAAATTAGTCAAGGTATTCATTAACCAAAGATGTAAAATATGACAACATATTTCTCAAACATGGAGAGGAGAGGAGTAAAGAAGAGGTTCAAACTTTAACAGTCATCAACTTAATAAAGACTGGTATTCGCAGAAGGTGTTAAATACAAACAAATGTTAACAACAAATTAAAAACCATTAAAGGCATGCAAAGAATAAAAAGAAAGGAATCCGAGTATATCACTAAAGAAAGTCAACAATGTATGAAAGACAAGAGAAGAAAAATCAGAGAAAATCTATAAAAACAACTAAAAAACAAGTAACAAGACGGCAATGAGTATAAATTTCTCAGTAATTAACCTCTGAATATAAATGAACTAAATATTCCAACTAAAAGACACAGCGAGTGGCAGTCCGTAGATCGTGTGACTCTTGATTTTGGAGTCATGAGTTTGAACCCTACATTGAGGGTAGAGATTACTTTAAAAAAAAATAAAAGACATAGGGTGACAGCAGAAAAGCGACCCACCTATATGCTACTGAGACACCTGCAGACTGAAAGCAAGGGGATGGAGAAACATTTACCATGCAAATGGATTTCAAAAGAAAGCTAGAGTTGTCATACTTATATCAAACAAAATAGCCTTTAAAACAAAGACTACCTTTCTGCCTGTGGACGCTGCCGAGTAAGCATCGTTGAAGTCTCCCCTCCCACCGCCGTCATGTCTAAGTCAGAGTCTCCCAAAGAGCCTGAACAGCTGCGGAAGCTTCTCATCGGAGGTTTGAGCTTTGAAACAACCGATTAGAGTCTGAGGAGCCATTTTGAGCAATGGGGAACGCTTACGGACTGTGTGGTAATGAGAGATCCGAACACCAAGCGCTCCAGAGGCTTTGGCTTTGTCACCTATGCCACTGTGGAGGAGGTGGGTGCAGCCATGAATGCAAGGCCACACAAGGTGGATGGAAGAGTTGTAGAACCAAAGAGGGCTGTCTCTAGAGAAGATTCTCAAAGACCTGGTGCCCACTTAACTGTGAAAAAGATTTTTGTCGGTGGCATTAA